>NC_072731.1:216702836-217020691 GCF_026930045.1 Uloborus diversus | reverse complement strand
TTTCTTAAATATTAAATTTCGAAACTCTTAAAGAAATTGCAGAGATTCTGCTGGTTTCTGAGCGCAACGAAATTTTCCTTTTTTTTTGTGTGTGACTTACTTTTACCCTTTTAATTCCAATATTATAACCTTAAATTTAATTTAAATTATAATAAAACTTCTTTAATTTTTCGGTTTAGAATTACTATTCCTGATTTTGATTTATGCAGTTAATAATTAGTTTCAAATAATATATATTCTTTAATGTAACAAATTTCAATAAGAAAAATGTCATTCATTTACAGTTTCTGCAGTTTACAGTTTGATTTATTATTTGCAAATTAATTGAATGTATTAATAAAAAAAATTACATTTTCCCAACAAACTGTTCTAACGAATTTTAATTTAATAAACAAAACAAACGTTTTTGAAATTTAAACGCTTTGATGGTTTAAAGTTCTGTTTTTTAGGCCCGATGAAGGTACAATTTACACTTACGATTGCAGTAAAAAACAGAGAAATAATGAAGCGAAAGTGACATAATAATTGGCGAATATTTTACAACGACTGAGAGATATCTCAAAAATTTTGAAAAGGAGAATAATGTGCCAAATTCCATCATAAGCGTACAAAAGTACATGCAACAATGTTTCTTTTTTTTTCATCACTTTCTTCGCAAAAAGTACAGTTGTTGACGTAAGAAAGGCTTATCAACTGCTATTCGCAGGTGGTAATTTCTTTTCTGCTAAATATATGCACACATATTGAAAAACACTTTTATTGTACTCATAGTAGAAGTTACCCGTAGTCATATAATTGAACCAAATTACCTTTTAATTTTCTACCACAAGTTGGACGACACCGGTACACAAATATTATTCAGCGTTTCTGTATTTTTATTTATATTTCTAAAATTGTGAATATTGATTAAAAGCTGCCTAAAATCTAAGGCAACGTAAATAAAAATAACTTCACTAATGATCCAGTGAAAGATACATCGGACAATCAAAAATTGATTATTTTATAAAATTATTTTTTAATCAATTAATTAATTGATTAAATCTTTCTTTTGTTTCGAGAACAAAACATTATAATTTTTATGGTTTTAAAAAGCAGAATGTTATTGTTGTTTTCTTTTTAGAAAATGCAAGTTTGTGAGTTGTAACATTCAAAGATCGCCATAATTTAAAAATATTAAACACACCATGGTACATTTTTCATTCGTATAGTTTTAAGGTTTTTCCCCTAATCATTCCCAAATTTTAAATAACAACAACAAGAAGAAATTTATGGAGATAAACATACATGTGCGTTAGGCTGAAACTTAATTCCTGAAGGTAAATATATAAATATTCTTCGAATTTCGTCTTCAATGCAAATGATCTCCAGTTCTGCTTACTTAAGCAGAATTTCCTCTTTCCTTTCCGAGTTTCTGTGCCTCGCTTCTGCCTATCAAACGACTACGCCGTACGTAAATATATTAGAAAAGTTCCTTTCAATTGTGACAATCAAAACTGAGATTACGCATTTATTTTTCATGCTATATGCAAATTACGCATTTTGGGTAAATATTTGCATCATTAAACATTATAAATTTGAATGTACTGGGTACTTAGTTGCTGAGGTGTATTGATTACTGTTAGTATTCTAATGCAGAGTTTTGAAAATCAGCAAAATATTTATGCTTTTCGCTTAATTATTCGGTACTCATAAATCGCGATACGCATGCAACATAGATGTCAACAACTTCCACATTTTGCTAGTGAATTTTTAAATGAGATCCGTAGCTATGACAAACAGTTTGTCTAGTATTAATTAAGCCTTATTTCTTGTACAATCATTTAGTTTACGTTTGAACTGTTCCAGTTAATTTTAAAGTTGCTTAGATTTGGATAACATTTCAAACGCTGTTCCCAAACAAAAAAATAAACAAATAAATGAATAAAAAATATTTTGCTTATAAGCATTAAAAAAAAGTAGACCTCATTTTTAGAAATTAATATATTTTATCTCTTACAATAACAGTTACCATTACAATTTTTCAAAAGCACCCGCTTTGCAGATTTTTAGTGGGATCGGTTAAAAAAAAATATGCTAAAAAAAAGGAAAAATAGCCTAACGCCTGTAAAACTCTTGAGTTGTAAAATCAAATCGGAATTACGTTGATGGGCAAACATGAAAGAAAAATAAGTGTGTATAAAAATGTATTTCTATAAACTGTCAAACTTCTATCTATCGATCTATCTATCCGACAAATGCATATCTACCTGTGATGGTAATTAACAATATTTTGCTGTGTATATGAAGCAAAGATCATGCAAAAAACCGCGCGCTTTCTTGTTTAATTAAAATAGCACACAAGAAAAAAAGTTCTCTGATCCCCGTAGTAAGCAAAAGATAAAAAAAAAAAAAAAAAAAAAACTCACGGCTTTTATTGCAAAAATGTAACGTTAAATAACAATAGCAAAACGTCGGGGGGGGGGGGGGGGGGATGAAATGAATAAAATCCTAAATGGAAGAAAAAAATAATCAAAAGCAAGCGCTGATGCTGGATCACGTGGCTGACGGCATTGCCATGACTTAATGACCATAGTAAAAAATGTAAAAAAAAATATTGCGTATATTTAAAAACTTTTTTTTCTGAAGAGAGTGAAATGTTTTTACTATTACACAGGTAAATTTTAGAAAAGATGCCTTCATACTTTTTACGGGAAGAGTAAAAAAAATAAACCCAGGAAAAAAATGCGTAACAATTTTTTTTTTTCAAAAATTCATAAAAAAATACGAAAATCACTCCATCTGCAAAAATTTTTTTTCATGATACCTAAAATTTACTATTCGACATTTTAGTACAAAAAATATTTTTTCTGGCGTAATTGATTTGAGGGTTGTGGGGTAAAAAGTACTAAAACCTCTTAAAAATCACATAACACATAGAATAACTCTTTTTTTCAACTAAAATATCAATGTAAATTATAGCCTATAGCCTTCTTTAATATGTGGACTGTTTAACACAAAAATTTTTTTTTTTTCGGTTCGAACCAATAGTTCCTGAGATTAGCGCGTTCAAACAAATAAACAAACAAATTCTTTAGCTTCATATTATTAGTAAAGATCGTATTATGCACTTATTGTTTGTAATTATTAATTCGGTAAATTTACGAGGGGATTTTCATTTATTGTTTTGTAATTTTACATTGTTTTGAATACAAATATTCGAGTATATTTGATTTGTGTGTATGTGTGTATATTCGTGGTTTTTTTTTAACTATTTACCATTTAAAATTCACGTAAATGTGGCTTATAAAATTAGTTACATCATCTATTTTTAG
Organism: Uloborus diversus; assembly: GCF_026930045.1. NCBI lineage: Eukaryota > Metazoa > Arthropoda > Arachnida > Araneae > Uloboridae > Uloborus > Uloborus diversus. The sequence continues at coordinate 217,017,380 of NC_072731.1, read as the reverse complement.
CAAGGGTAGACAAATTATATCCAAGAACGGTAAGCTACATCCAAAATGAGTCTCAATAAAAAATCCCTGTAATTCGCCAATGCTCCCAAAATGAAACATGCCCTAAAATATGAAATATATATTTTTTTTTCGATAGCGAATTATCGTAGCAAATACCTATCGAACTCAGAATTCTACCGAGTGATAGTTAATGAAAGCTTCTAAAATTGTATTTGTGCGTATGTAATTGACGTTTTTCCAAATGTACACGAATGTGCTCCCAATGTGTCCTCAACTATGCTCCGAATATGTTCTCATAGGCGTACCCAACTTAAAAGTAAACTTTTAGTACACACTAAATCAATTATAGCAAAATTTTTGACCTAAAGAGTTTCAAACGTGTTAAATAAATTGAACAGAGAATTTCCAGTGTGATATTGACTTAATGAATAATTTGCTTTTCCGTATTTTTTTCTTATTTCTCAGAAAAATCATAAAAATTAATATTTACTTTAAAATTTTTTTGAGAAAACAAGTTAAGGTTGAAAAAACATTAGCGCGACAAATAGCAAATGTATTTTTTTTCTCTTAAAACTATTTCCATAAAAAAAAAGTCTAAAATTTCTTTTAGTGTTATCAAAAAATGTTACAGAAAAATATGATTTATTTGCAAGATGAAATTTAAGTTCAAAGAAATAATCTTTCAACTGGAAATTAATAAGTAATACGGATTTCAAAAATCTATGTTACAAATTTGAGCTGTAAGACATCAATTCTGATACCTAGGTAAACATGAATATGAGAGAATAAAAGGAAATGCCGCCAGCTAAGAAGTATTAAGTTATTTTTTTTTTAAATTTAACTAGATGTACTTTCCATTGCTTGACTGAGCCAGCTAAAATTTATATTTGCGAAATAAAAGGAAAAATATTAGCCTATATGTTTATGAAATTATCTGTTTGCTAAAACAAGTATTTTTGTTGATATAATATTAAACATTTTACCCACAAAGACTTGGCCGAAACTTTAATATATATATATATATATATATATATATATATATATATATATATATATATATATATATATATATATATATATATATATATATATATATATATATATATATATATATATATATATATATATATATATATATATATACACATACACGTAAATATGATATCTACAACAAACTGTATAAGCAGTAACGTTAATAGCATTAAAAAAAAAAACTCCATATGTGCGTTTTGTGGTTACATGGGACTATTTTTTCAAGGAAATAAATGCGAGATCATTTATGTTAAATCAGAAAAAAGAAAAAAGACAAAAGCATATAAACTTTCCATTGTCATAACATATTTTTTGAAAGGAACCAATGAGAAGAAGCTCAATGTTTGACCAATAGAAAACAAAACCCATGTTGATGCAACAGCAAAGAATCATGCAATGTAAATTTCTATTTGCGGTTGCTCTATCTAATGGGGAACGTATTTTGCTTCGCAATTTTTAGTGCTTATTTCGCAATTGATAAAATGTGCCATACAATCCAAGACTTTCTCTAAAACGCGTATTTTAAAATTTAAAACAAAAGTAAATATTAAAAAAAATAATACTTGTCTTATAATTTATTAATTGGCCCATTCCAAGGAAAATGGCCTTTTTGTCCCGCACGTGACGTTTCATATATTTCGTTAAAAATAAAACTCTAAAATATTAACGAACAATTTTTTTCTGCTTAACAAATTGCTAACTTATGTGTGATTTCTTAAGCCCAAACTTTGGTCATTACATTTTAAAATTATTACTTTTTAATGAATTATGTGAACCGTCACGTGCGGGACAAAGGGTTCAATTTTTCGTTGAATTAAAACATCGGGCTCCAAGGTGCACATTTTTGGTCAGAAATACACGTGAAGACAAGATTTTATGTTTCTTACACAAAAATCTTCCCGTTTTTTCGGCACGCTTAACGATTTTAAGAAGTTTGATTAGGAAAACCACTGTTGTGGTTTATTCTTCTAAATGTTTAGGAAGAAACAATAAGCGAAGATAATGTAGAGTCCCGTACTATTAAAAAATTGTAAAACTGATTTCAGTTTTATGCCACAGAAGATCATGATAACTTATTGTAATTCAATAGAGAAACCCTCTCTCAAATAATACAATTATAAATCTTCGACATAGACAAGCTGAAACTCCCTCAAAGCTTTTGAAAATTTTTATTTTTAATTAGAACTAAGATCTGCAGTCGTGTGTTCTTTTTTCCTTCGAATTAATGTTTTTTTTTTTTTAAATTTCCTTTCTTTTCTTTTTTTGTATGTACTACAACGTTCATGATTCATCTTTAACAAAATTTAAACTGGAGCATAAGTTGAGCGGTTAAAGAGTAAATACGTAATATTTCCTTTCAATTAATTAAGATGCATTAATAGAGAAGAGAAAAATCATATAATTTGGAATTTAAATCAAAGGTGTATTTTGCTTTACTTAAAAATGTACTTACAAAAACGAACGTTTTTTCATAAGAATCAACATTTGTATGGTTTTAAATTTTTCACGAAATGTTTAGTAAAAATATGTACCACAAGGTTTAGTTAGGAGAAACATTTGTGTTTGTATTAATTTCAGGCATAATGTATTCAGTGAACCTAATTCAGCACAGATAATTCTTCGACCAAATTATAATGCAGAACTGTTACGTAGCAATTGCTCAATTCAAAATGAAAGGAAAAGAAAGTGGTTTCTTTTGGTAAGATAATACCGAAAGAAACATATATTCTGGAGAAAATAAAGAACAGATAAAGACAAAGTACTTGGATTAAACACTGAAGAAAAATATTGTTTCTGGAAGGCGGTTACTATACATTTAAATGCGAATGTTAGTTTGGACAAATTAACAAGGCATATAAAGGTAATTAAGGCATTATAGAGATAATGAAGATAAGAAAACATAAATGTGCAGGGTGACGAGACTAGACGCACAAAATACGTTATAACTATTGTGCTAATTAAAATATTCCGAGCAAACTTCAAAATAAATATGAATAAACTATATCGTCTAATATACTTACAAATTTTCAAAGTGACTAGCTTGAGCCTTATTACAGAGCTTTCTACGTGTCCAAAAATGTTCGGCTGTGTGCCGCAACTCACTTGCTGATATTTTATCCCATCCCTTTCATAAGGATTTCTTTTTTCTTCTTTCTCAAAATTTTAACGAGGTTTGGCACACATCCTTGTCTCTAAGACGGATTAAACAGAATAATCCATTGGGTTCAAACCTGGTAAACACGGTGGCCATTCTTGAGCTCCAGTGAAGTCCGGAAAATGTGTCTTGCTTGTGTCTTGTTGTCATATTGAGTGCTTTTAGCTCTGTTTGCAGGTGCGGCATCCTGTTGGATGATCCAGCTTTTGGTTCCAAAGAACTTTTGTGACCAAGATAACAAAACACCTTCCAAAATGAGTTTGCGATATGCTTCTTGATTAATCTTTATCCCTTGGTCAACAAAAATAAGTGGTGTTTCTCCATTACCAAATATCCCGCTCAAAACCACTACAGATTGGGGTCGTTGACGCCATTCAACAATGCAAAAAGGTTTAAAAGAAAAGGATGTGTGCTAAGCTTCTTGAAACGTTACACTGTAAAAAAATTGCGAAACGTTACTGGTTATCTCCGTGGAACGTTTCGGGATTTCAGAGGTTTTTCACCTATTTCCCCGCAAAATCAAGTATCTTCGCAAAAAAGTTTCCTGAATTGCTGAAAGATGCACGAATGCAGACATTTCACTGGTGTGAAAGATATTTTTTGCTACCAGTTTAAAGAATGACTGAGCATGTTTATAAGGTGTATCGGCTTCAATTTGATCATGGCCCGTCCAGATTGACTGAACTCCCAATGGGAGCAAATAAGTCACTGGATAGCTGCAGGAATTGCAGGCAAGAAATATGGTTGGTTCTTGCGTGCAATTATTCGTGCAGCTTTGGCCAATGTCGCGGTAATGCTTCTGGACCTTTCTTGGTAAACCAGGAAGGTTCTAATCAAATACATTAAACCTATTTAATTTTCGTAGAAGGTTCACGACTGACTTTAACAGGGGATATTTCCCAGCATTTCAGGAAGGTTACTCACTTGTATCGGAAAACGTTCTTGGTTTTTGTAAGAAATGTTACTGGTTGAAATTGGGCACATCAGCTGCCTATTATTTTCCAGGAACGTTTCTGAATCGTTTTTACAATGTAGCATTCCAAAAGAAAACCTTATACAAGGAATGGAATAAAGTATCAGTAAGTGTGTTGCGATCCATAACCGAAAATTCTGGGACGCTCTTAAAGCTAGGTATAAATGCTAAAGCTAGCCACTTTGAAAAAAATTTAAATTTATTAGACGATATAATTTATAGTCATATTTATTTTGAAGTTTAATTGTAATATTTTCATTAGGATTAAAGTTATAATGTATTTTGTGTGTCCAAGTTATTTCTTGTCACCCTGTATATTCATTTTCTTCCTTTTTTCAAATAATGCAAATATTGTAATGACTCAGAAAGGTAAAAAATGATCACCAAAAATATTCTTACTTAAGTGTATAAGTACCGTATTATGATCTTTATGGGAAAACGTCCGGAGTAAATATTTATATTAAACTCATAATAAACTACTTCGGAGATGTTGATTCTTTTCTAAGAGAATTGTTAAGAAATGTTAAATTTTTACCAACTTATCTGGCTGATAACTCTCCTAAGGGATCAAGTACAAAATGAAAATCGCACTTATAAAAAATGTAACTTATCGTGTGGTTTTAAAAAGAATGGTATCAAAAACATATACGTTTTCCAATTAACAAATCTATTCAAGTAATATACATGTTTTGTGCGTAATTTTGTGGTTTTTACATGTAAAAAAAAATTAGAAATTGCGTAATTTCGTTATTTAACACAAACTAAAACACGGCAAAGCGAAAACAGGTATCGCTGTTATTTTTTTTACAAAAATGAGTAAGTTTTATTTAATTTTAGGTGAAGGATTTTAAATGCAGACCAGACAGCAAATATACCGCACTAAACGCTTACCATTTTTTTTTAACCCTTTACTCTATAAAAACGTTGGATATGTCAAAAAAAAAAAAAAAAATGTCGAAAATAGCATTCAAAAATCCCTTTAACCAAAAGATGGGAAGGGGGGGGGGACAACTGTCCCTTCTGATTCCGCACTTGACATATGTAGAAACATGCTCTACTTCGTTTTCCGCTAAAAGAAACGAAATTTCTTCCGCCGATTTCTTATAAATAGTTCCTTGTAATAAAATTACCTAAATAAATGATAGCTAAGAAAGTGGAACATTTCTATCGTAAAAAGATAGAAGCTCTATAGTTTATTATGAGCTGATATACCGCCATAAGCTAGTCAAGCAATGCAAGTCGTTGATCATATTTACACAACACAAGATGGATGATTCAGTTATTTATGGACAATAATCGAAATGGCCCATCCACATCGATATAAAAAAACAGAGGATGATTTATCTATCTAGATTTGTTTTTTACTTAGTATTCCCATTTGTTTACTGCGAAACGAAAATTGACTTGGCAGTTAATCTGGCTTATTGACAAGAATGGTTCTACTATGTTAAAACAAGAAAATCGAAAGCTTTAAGTGACTTTGAAACGCATTTGAATAAAAAAAGAAGGAATTTTGATGTTATCGTGTTTTTTTTTCTTCCGTTCCTTGTCAACGAAAAAGACGATCGATTGTAAGTTTCTCATTGTAGAAAACATAAACTTTTGTTGCCCAGGAAAGGTATTATAATATCGTCAACCCTTTGATGCATAAATAAAGTATATTTCGGGGCTTAAGCTGCTGATTTTGTCAATGTTTTCTTGAAGTTAGCTCCTGATAGTGACTGCAATACCGGACCAAAAACTTTAATGGTATTCGGTATTTTTAAAGCTTAATACCGGGATACCGGTATTAATACCGGTATTTAAAATTTCTCAAAAAATGCTTGAAAACATATTGTTTTGTTGCCAAATTTCATAATTTTGTGCAAAAAATGTATTGTTTATGAAAACGTATTATTGACATATATAAAATGAAGTAACAAATGTCATAATAAAGATTCAATAATAGTAAAAAACATGCATCTATTGAATTGTCGCTAAGCCTCGAACTCATATAATGCTCAACTTTCCAACAGTTGAAAATGCTCTTTCTGAATTCACGCAGGTCGGTGGTACCATTAACAATGCACGACACACTTCTTCTAACTGTCTAGAAGTCATTCATTTTCAAATAGTTCGGTCTACTGCGTGTTATTTTTGGAAAAATCCTTCTGTGTGTAATTTTCTTCTGTATTGTCTGTATTAGAATTATAATTCTTTTAGATTTATAGATAGTTGTAATATCTTTCCGAGAGACGATACTTTTTCAATATTAACATCATTTTCTCTTGAGCAGGAGCGGTTGTGTTTGATTTTTTTTATTTGCCCTTTTTGATTTGAAATTTGCAATCAATTTGACCAAATTCAATTTTGTTAGTTTCTTTTATATATTTCCACGTTCTTTTCAAATTCTTTACGATTTTTATTACATAAATATCTGAAAATGTATTTCAAATGAATATGTTTAACCTCTAAACAAATTTTCAAGGCACTATACAGTTTCTAAATATTATCTTCCCAAGTATAAATCGAGACATGACAAGAAACCAATACCGACGACAACAAATTGCCATTTGTTTTATTAACAAGAAAAAGTTTTTTTGCCAAAATTCAGTACAGTTGAGAAAAATATTTAAAGAAAATGTAATGAAGTATTACTACAATTGATGGTTGGAATAAATTATTCATGGAACAAATACATTCTAAGTTACACTCGAAATTAACCCTCATAATAGGGAAAGTGAGCGATCAGGGAAAAAAAATAAAAACATGGTTCACAAAAATGCTATTCTTCTCACCATCTAGTAATGAAAATATCATTTTGCAACCTTGACCCGACTTTTGTTTGAAGATATCGTATTTCTGCTTTAGAAGTCATTTTTTTACATCAATAGATTGATTTTGGTTCTGTTTCCTGGAAAAATAAATAAACATTTAAAATATAAGTAGACATCTAAAAAAAATAACATAAAAATTCTTTAATTGAAACTATTAACTGTTTTCCGCTAATACCAAAAATACCGTTATTTTACCTCTATAAATATCGGTATTACGAAATTGCAAAATTCCTCGAAATACCGGTATTCGGTATACCGGTATACTGGTATTGCAATCACTAGTCCCTGATAACAAAACAGTTGAAATTATATTTTTATATATAGCCGTAATTTCAGCCAATCAAGTTAAATGAACCAGCTAAGAATATCGTGTCATTATAAGAAATACTGAAAATATGCTGCAAAAAATATTTATTATTATTATTATAACTTCAAAACATAATTTTCACTCAATATAGATACATCTTTTGTAATATTAAAATTCATAAGTGAAAAAAAAATAAATAAAAGTTCTAATTTTGCGAATTGCCAAAAATTATTTTATTCATTCACAGATATGAATCATTTTCTTTCTCAAAAGTAGATTGTGAAAACAAGCAGAGTAAAGAAAAGGTTGCAGAATTTTGTTTTCTGGCTGTCCCCAGGACCACTTCGCCAATAATGCTGTGCTGGTTTAGTACTTCCTTTTAATTTTTTTTTTTTTTTTTTTGCATTACATTTCAGACATACCATTCAAACAGAACCATTCAAACATACCATTCAGAGAAGCGTTCGAGCAGAGTACCGGTCCGAAACGTCAACATTCTCAAAATTAAAAATGAAATTCGTTTGTTACTAAAACTATTTTACTGACTAAACGGAATTGAATTTACGAAATCTGAATCCTTCCTTTTGCTGAATACGGGAATGCGGGAAAAATTAAAATAGTTTTAACTTGCCTTTTACAAATGAACAAAATGGAAATGTGTTTGAAAATTCCAGTATATTAAAAATGAGCAATGAATTTTGTGATGAAATTTGCAATATAATATTATTCTCAATTTTTGCCAGTAAAAACTTTAAAAATGGAAATGTTGAATTTATTTCTAATGAAATATGTTCTGTTTAAATTATTAAGAAAATTGTTCATCAAATGATGAAGAAATAAATGAATGAATGACTTAATTAATAAATAACAAAATAAGAATCGAGTGAATAAATAAATAAACAAATTAATTTGAGAAAAAGTATAAATGAGTAAGTAAAATAGTCAATAAAAAAGAAAATAACGAAAGAAGGAAAAGCAAGTGAAATAAATGAGGAAATTCAAATGAAAGAATTATACGTTAGTACTTTATTTAATGAACTATTAGAACAAAATGAACTATTTTACTTTGCCCTATTCACAAACGATAAATTCAAAACCAAAACATGCATAATTCTAAAAGAAAAAAAACGCACATTGGACATCAATATGTTACAATTAATACTCAAAACCTTAATTACAAACTTTTTCATTCAACTCTGATTAAAAAAAAATATTTTTTATAAACCGCAAACCATCACATAATAATATATGTGTTTTTCCATCATTTACAATTACCTTGTTTATTCATTTGAAATGTTACTAGCAGTTTTGTTTCAATTGCTTCTTTTTTTCTTCTGTGAATATAGCAAAATGGTGCGTTTGAATGTAATGATTTTCTTTCAAAAAATTATGATGGTCAGAATTTAGAGCTGTGACAATTGCTTGACATATTGAAGAAATGAGTCATATTTACCTTCTTACAATTGACTTTAAATTTTTATATCGTTTAATGATTTTTAATCAACCGTCACGGATTTTTCACAGCCACTTCGTCATTTACTACTTGGAGATCCCCACTGAAAAATTAATTAATTTCCCAATCTTTGAAAATGAAAACTGAAGTAGTTTTAACTGAATATATTAAAAATAACGTAAATGCATATGTTTATCCAACGTCATAAAAACTCAAAATATAAAAATACTCAAAAAAATAAAAATAACTTTATTAAAATTATCTCTAAGAAGTGACAATAAAGAGCAAACAAAGAAAAATGTTTAAATATTTTAATATCCATGATAATTGTAAGCCTGAATTGATATTATAATTATTCGTGATTAAACTTTATTTAACATTACTTAATAACATTTATTTTAAAAAAAATATTCTCAACACTGGGCATTTTCCCATAGGTTTATTTAACATTTCAAGTAAATGTATATTTTTAATAACATTTCAAACTTTAATACATTTCATTGAAACATTTTTCAGGAACACAATCATTTCTTATCTTCGTGGACTGGTTTTGAAAATCCTCCTTTTTTTCTGAGAAAAAAAAGAAATTATATAAGAGAGCGATTGAAAATAGAAAAGTAAACCTAAGAAATAAATTGTAAACTCAAAGTTAAAAAGTATTGTTCAAAGCAATACGTTCTTGAAAAAAAAAAGAACAGTTACAAGAAACAAAAATGAATAACCCTTTATTAAATAAGAAACTCATTCATCTGAAATGAGAGTAAGAACTCTAAGGTCTTACTTTTTAATGAAATTTCGTATCTTTTTAATTAAAAATCTGAAAAAGCGAAAGGAAAGCGGACTTTTCATTTCTTTTAAAATGAAAGGATCAGAATGTAGAACTGCAAAATGTAGAAAAAAAAATATAATGTCTTAAAACTTTTGTTGAACTGTTTAATTTGTTATTTCCAACAAAGCTTTTTTTATAATTGAGCTGCAAAGTTCAGATATATTTTAAATATATATATACCGGGTGTTCCGTTTTAACTTGCAAAACCATTATTTTCGCAACCGATAGTCCCCGATGTATACTTTCAATTGTAAAAAGTTTCAAAATCGGATGCAGAGTTAAGCTATTGAAAGTTTAAAGTAAAAAAAAAAGTCAAAAAATACAGCATTTAACTTTTTATACGGGCTCCAGATCCCCTAACTTATATTTAGACAAATAATCCCCATTAAAAAACAATGGGATCGTTTCCTTCAGTCAAAAGTACTACTTTTAGTCACTGAAATTAATAGAATGAGTAAACAACATAACATGGGCCCTATAAAATACTTTTATTTTCCCAACAGTTATTTTTTCATTAATTTTTTTAAATGTCAGATTTTTGAAAACAAGTCGTGCGTGGTCTTTTTGACGTCGCAATTTGGCGCATCTTTCTTTCGCGTTTCCACGTTATGATAATCAAGAATCGAATTAAATATTGCACTCTACGCTTGCTATCAACCATATCATTGCCAATACACGTGAGTAAAGATGCAAATTAAATATTTTGCACTGTGAGTGGCAACACTGAATTGCATTTCCTCATTTGTGATGTCACACGATAGAAACGTAAACAATAAAAGCGCACCAATTTCAGAATTTTTTTAAAAATATTAAACTTAGTGAAATTATTTTTTAAAAAATGATCAGAGCCTATGTTTTTAAGCATGCTCTTTCAGAAAAAAAAATACTTTTAAAATTTTGGAAATGACCATTCCAACACAAAAAGTTTGAAATTAGTACGACCAATATTCACAGAGATATGAAACGCGGCGTTTTGTGACTTACACCACTTTTCACTCGCCGTCAATAACGCCTTTTTGAGGAAAATATAGCAGTTTACATGTGTTTAAAATTATACTTGTGCATAGATTGTGGTTCTTTAAATTGTTCGAGGTTTTGTCGAGTGTTTTTGATATCACGGCATAACATTTGCGTTTGTGTTTCAATAGCAATGAAAAATATAAATACCTGGTTTCCCTTACTTTGACGACCTGATATTCTTCTGAAAGGGCGGTAAGTTCCAATCTCATCTTTTGTACGGTCCTTTAAAACATTAAACTGGAATATCTCCCTGAGGTTTGGTCGCCCTAATGTCAAGTTTTTTGTGTTAGTAATATCTTTCAATGGAGATTATTTCCCTAAACATAAGTTAGGGGACCTGGGGCCCGTATATTAAGGTTAATTTTGTATTTTTGACTCATTTTTATTTTTGCTTCAAACTTTCAATATCGTAAATCTGCATCTGAGTTTGAACATTTTTGCAATTAGAAGTATACACTTAGGATTAACGGTTGCGAAATAAAGGTATTGCAGGTTTAAACGGAACACCTTGTATATAAGAATGCGAGTTTAAATTATCTAATACTTTCCAGCTGTCTGGAAAGTATTTTGTTATGCCCAGCAAAATTAATTTACGTAAGTTATAGGAACTATTTATTTGGATGCAAATTATTAAAAAAATTGTAATTACTACTGGAGTAAAAGACTTCGTAAATACACACACACACACACGCATATGTGTATATACATAAATATAGTGAATATAAGTATAAGTATAAACGTTTGATTCAAATATTTGTAGTTTGTTTTTTTTCCTTCAACTTATTATTTTTTTTATTAATAATGTCTTAAGCAAATCTGTCTTGTAATTTAAAATCTTTACTTACAGTTTTATATGTCTCGTACTATATATGAGTACTTTATTTATGTTATGCTGAAGTGCACATGTACTAACATGTAAAATTCCAGTAAAACGGTAATAGTTAGAATAACTTGGCTTTGAAACCTAAAATTGACGAAATTAATTTTATGGGGTTTTTACAAGATTTACTTGTTATCTTTTATGGAGAAAAATGTGATTACATTATTAAATGAGGATTATGATGTAACAAATGAGCGAATGAAAATAAGAGACAAAGATCAAGATAACACTCTAATAGTGCCACAAAAGTGCCACTTTGGTACGCAACAAACTTTTAGGAATGCAGAATTTTTTCCTTTATGGAGACCATATATAAAAACTGATTGTATATTTTTAAACATACATCTAAACACCAGACTAGCACAGGTAAAGTTGCAACATCCTTCGAATTCTAAGTGAAAAACATTATTATCAACCGTTAATGAAGATATCGCTCATTTGGAAAAAGAGTGCCACAATACGAAGAAATGCAATTTCACAGGTGAAGCGTTTGAAATTGAACCCTTCAGGCAGTTTGCATTAAGGAAGGTAAGTTTGTTGTGCTCTCCAGTGCTTAATAATTAAAGAACAAATCTGTCATTTTTTTTCCAAAGAAGATAACGTCATTTAAAACCCTTTAAGCGAAAAAAAAGAAGATTAATATTTCGTATTGTGTCACTCTTCTTCCAAACGAGCGATATACAAAAAGAAGTTGAAAGGAAATCGTATTATCTTAACTGCAGTGAAAAAGTGGTCTTTCTACAAGCCTGCAATTACAAGATTGTGTCTGTACACATTCATATAAATTAGTGAATGTATTTTTATGCATTTTTTAAGTGACGAATTTTCTTGTAGCAAATAAAAGTTAACAAGAGACGATTTTTGCAACGATGTTTAAAATCGGCAGTAAGACACTTAATTAATCCGAGTTAACCGAATGTGATTCAAAGGACTATGAAACGTTTTTGACAGTTACAGTCTTCAAATGGTAAAATGTTGAAACCTTCTGGATTAACAATGGCGTTTAATTTTTTAAAGGTGTCTGGAAAGGCTGCTGAAAGTGGTAAAGCAAAGACACAACCACTTTTACCTGTCGAATCTTACATATTCTTTATCCGTAACAAGTCTCAATGTTTTTTCCTTTTCTGCTTATATCTCACATCACCGCAAGGTGACGCAATCAAATAAACATGCAAACTATATCAAGCCAAAACATTTTGTTATAATTTTCAGCAGACGGTGTTTATACCATTTTTAACCGAGCATTCAAGAAAAAAGTAATTGAAACACGAATTTTAGTATTTATAACATATATTTTTTTTAAATTTTCACGGAGAGTTACAATCGACCAACTACAACAGTAGCAAATGCGAAAAACAAACAAAATAAAAAATCAAGCGTTATTAGTTACATGATATCCTGTTTAAACGCATTCTTCAGAAATTTTACATGCTACTTCACATTATATTTACGATAGAAAACAATTCTTGAAAGTTAACTTTCTATTATCTTTTCACAAAAGTATTTCGAACTTATAATTATATTTTTCTTTTAACTGAAACATCCTTTAAAATTCCAAGATATCTTTTAAACTATGAAATAGTTTATACTGAGTTATTTTTTTCTGAAGAAACTACTAAACATGTTAGGTTTTAAATGAAATTTAATCCACGCTTATCTTAGCTATTATGTTAAAATTTCAAACTTTAAAAACATTTTACATAGAAGTTTGCACGGAGACTTTCGAGATTTATTTCTGAAAAATAACCTTTGCATCAAATCTTCTTATACTTTTAGGGGTAAAATATTCTCGTTTGACAGGATGTAAGATAATTTATTTTCTTTCCCAAAGTCAATCAGAAAGTAATTATCTGTTAAGATATCTTGTGCAATACGCAAAAAAAAAAAAAAAAAAAAAAAATCAGTGGTATTTTTAATAATACAAACTGACGAGAGATTTTTCCTGAAAGTCAAAAACTTAAAGTAACACAACCTATGATTTAATTTTGCTTCAAGAGTTAAATTTACATTAAAGGAATACAAAACAGGATAAAAGAAAACTTAAAATAGTAATATTTGTGTGATTTTTTTGTTTCTATTTCGAATAACCTAAAGAGACGTTTATCTTCTTTCCACTTATAAGAACATTTTGTATGGCATACACCATGAAGAGATAAAACAACATCTTTGCAGCTTATTTACATTGAAGCATTATGGTAAAGTAAAAAATGTTGAGTTATTTGTCAAAATGAAAATAAAAACGAATATCATTCCTTATACTTTTTTTGAACATTTAATTTATTGCATACATAAAATAGTTTATCTCGTTTTTCAAAGCATGCCGCTCATTTACTTGTTTATTCGGTTAAAAGATCCTTTTTCTAAACACACGTCCATGCTAAAAACCGTAACGCGAGAAACTCGAGCTAAAACTCATTGATGCATGAAGATGTATAAAAAAAATATTTGCGTAATAAGACCATATGACATGAAGGGGAAATTATTTTTGCAAATCCAAATCAACAAGATACCACTGCTGATTGTATCTTTACTTTTTTATACTTTTGTGGCAATAATTTGTTTTAGTGCTCTTACATAAGTAAGATATTCCTGAAAAATGTTAATAACAAAACTTACTGAAGACATGCGACCTGAAAGTGGTTAGTTTTCCTAAATTGCTCCAACCCAAAAGATAAAATGTATTTTATTTTTTATCATAAAACATCAGAGCTGTATTTTGAAATATGTATCTGCAGGGCAAAAGGAAGAATTTGAAGAGAACACCTTGATCTGTTGCTGTAGTTTGCAATGATATCCGTTTTGAGGAGGAGTAGCTTTAATTTCCAAATAAATATATATTTTAGTTAGCATTTGGTAATATTCTTAAAGCTTTGAGTTTAGATGCGTTTTAGAAGAGTTAGGATTATTTCTTTTTCTTTAACTTCCGTTACTTCAAATCGCTTTAACTGAAATAAATTTTACAGACTAACAACTTTACATCAAGCAAAGTGTGACAATATGCAAGTTCTTAAAAAGGCCAAAGGAAGAAAGAAGTATGCTATTGTGGTAAGGGTAATTAGCGGTTGTGCTCCACTATACTATATTATTTTTTAACATGTCACTCCGCTCTACTATAATTACTCTTACAATTACAGACCAAGGAAGGCCGTGTCAGCTTACACAATTAAAAAATCAGGAAACTTTTGTGGTAAATATTACTGTAAAATGGAATGTTACAGAACAGAAAATTTTAGCAGTAAACTGTAGTGAAAAAAAAATAAAAAAACGATTGCAGCACCGATTGATACACCATGTGACAGTGCGAAGCACATAATACTGTGATTCCCTCAATCGATGACTCTCAACTTGTATGATGGTTAGCAAAGCCTCCTAATAATTCGAAGGTTTCGAGACCGAACCTACTGCTCGCGTTTTGCACTTTTGTGCAAAATGCGTTTGCACTCTTGTATATTCTTTTGTAAAATTTTACAGCAAAATTGATGCCAGTAACTTTTACCATAAAATTTCAGGATTTTTTTGACAGTGTTGTCTTGAATTAATGATGTTGTAACTTTTTTTTCTTCTAATTACATTGTAATTATGTTTTTTGCTTTAATTAAACATGGTATTATTCTTCTGGAGGTAAAAATACTAGCCTTTCTTTTTTTACATTGTGTTTTCAACGTCATATAATATACTAGTAGTACCCGCAAGGCGATGCCAGTGCTAAGAAATCAAAGAAAGTCCTTTGAACAAAAAAACTCCACGCCTCCGCCCCCTTCTGATGTGAAATGATCATTTTTCTTCCAGCTAAAATGCGTACACACCTTTTTAAAAAACCTATTAAAGTGTATTTGGAAACTATTCGCCGAAACACATAAAATTATTAACAGTAGCTCTAAAAATCAAAATAATCCTTCAACGCGCCAAGCTACCACGCTACCGTAACCCTACTGTTCAGCGAGTGAAACGGTTTTTTTCCCTATAATTACAATTTTTCGCCAAATAAACGATGCTATATTAAAAACGTTATAAAGAACAATCACAATTGATTATTACGACAAATCAAATTGTTTTCTTAGATAGGTAACTATCTTCAACTATAAGAACACAAACAAACGTTGAAGAAATAAGGGGAAAAAACAAAAAACCCAATAGAAGAATCCTACAAAATTAAATTATGTATACCTGAACATCGAAAAAAAAAAAGAAAAAAAACGCACTCAAAAATCTGTTCACTGCTCACAACAACGCAGCATGGGTTCCTCACAGCTATCGACACTATTGGCCAGCGCCCTCTCGAAGATCTACTTACCCCGCGATCTATTGGGAGTTCAAAAAACTAAACAATTAATTAAACATTTAGTTTGCAATAACAAATTTTTCGATCCATCGTATTTAAAAAAAAAACAGCCAATAGCCTTCTTCAGTAAATGGACTATTCAACACAAAAATATTTTTTCAATTCGAACCAATAGTTCCTGAGAATAGCGCGTTCAAACAAGCAAACTCTTTAGCTTTATATTATTAGTTAATAATTAGAAAAATAAGACAGTGATGCAATATATATATATATATATATATATATATATTTATATATTTATTATCATTTTCTCGTTTTCATAATTTTTTGTTGTTGCTGATCCTCCACTCCTATTAGTCAAAGCGTGATGTTATATAGCCTAGAGTCTTTCTCAATAACTGGACTATTTAACACAAAAATAATTTTTCAATTTGATCAAGTATTTCCTGAGAACGTTTTAGAAAAAGAATGATCCATCATGATATTTCATATAAAGGTAGAACACGATCCGACTTACGCGAAATGGCTATTACGCGAGTTTTTAAGGAGCTATGAATTTTAGAGCTAAAGCGAATTTCTCGCTCTCAACACGAAAATATTTGGAAAATAATCGTGATTCTAAGTTTCGGCTTTCTTATTGACTACTAAGCATTGACTTCGTGAATGTACTTTCATCCTTTCAGCATCACTGACTGCTCAAATTCCCATACACAACACTATAGACATAGCTTTATTAGTGTGTATCTATACACTCTAAAAACAACAATTTCAAAAATGACGAAAAAGTACTCAAATTTGAACATATTGCGAGTCAAAATAGCTCCGACTACGTGGTATTCAAATTTGAAACATTTAAATACTCATCAAATACTTAAATGAACATGTGAGCTCATTTTGAGGTATTTGTGCTCATTTTTGAACATATAATAATTTCAAAACAGAGTATTATGTACTCATTTTTGAGTATGAAATAATTTAGTCCACAATCTGAAAACATGGGTACTCATATTTGAAACAAAAGGTTTCAAGAAATTTTGAAAGAATGAATGTACTCATTTTTAAAAAGTTCAGTTTTCTCAGTATACCACTCCTCATTTTTCAATTATTTATTCTAAATATGAAAGGTAATGAAATATTGAGGCACCTAGGCGCGCTGTTTCATCTAAAGTTTGAAGATGGAAACAAAAAGCGAAAATTTGCGGCAATTTAAGAAAAGGTAAAGATTTTTGATACGCTTAAACAACTAGAAAGTGAGTCGAAGGTAGCACGACAATTAGGTATGAATGAGTCTTTCATACGTATAATTAAAAGTCAAGAGAAAGGCAATCCGTGTAAGTTCAGAGTTTAGTTTTAATGTGTAGCTCGCAGAGTAGTGTTTAAGTAAAATGTAAACAATATGAAATTGGAACCTGCTCTTGTATTGGAGAACGTATGGAGATCCTGAAGAAAGAGTGTTACCATAGATGTAAATGTTATAAAAGTAAATGCAAAGCTACTGTATTTAAAAATACGTATATTAAAATATATTAGAAGGACTATCAGTTTGCACAGCATAAACATAATCTCCAAGTTTTAAGTTATAAATGTAACTTAATGTATCTACTGTATCTTATGGTACAGTGCTTTATTAATACTGCATACAGTACGTACCGTACTGTTTTATTTTTATGTCTCTCTCTCCCATTGATCATTGATTTTGTGCATCGTAACAGTATTTTATGTTAAATAATGCAGCTTTTTTGAAAATACGGTAAAAGTTCAGTTCTTAACGTAAGAAACGGTAATATATAGGTTAAAAATGGTCTAAAACAGTTTAAAATGTATTTAAAAATGTCTAAAATGATTGGGTATGTTAATGAATAATCATATTCACAAACTTTTCCGCAACGCGAAATTTCAACTTACGCGAGGTGTCTTGGAACGCATCCCTTAAGAGTACCTTAAGAGTTTTGAAAAAAATATAAAAATTTTCAGATAATTTTAAAGTACATGAGTGACTGATAGATGTTATTAGTTTAAAAGACACGTCAGCGATATTTCTGATGATTCTAAGAAAAAAAATTATTACATTAAAAAAATTAAAAAAAAATTAAAAAAAAGGGGAATTTTTTATCAGCGAACTAGAGCTGTGAACCATTTTTTACCCCCTTTTTAGTCGGCTTGTTTCGGAACTTTTCCGTATAATCATGGCAAAAAAAAATCCTTTTTGACCAACCCTGGCACACATACGCATATTAGGATCAGAGACCTATTGTCCTGTACTTATATTCTGACCTCACGGAAAAACTCGTTCGGTTGAACTTTGGAGATGGTCAAAATGGATATTTTTGGTTATCCTTTATTTGTACGTGTACAAGAGTGGACGGTAGAAAATCTAATCAAGGAGTAAAACGAAGAAATGAGTTCAGAACTTAAGTGAAAATATATATGGGCTTACAATACGTCTTCTACTTTGCAAAAGAAAGCAAGAACAACTATGGAGTAATCAAACAGAAAAAAAGAGAGGGTTTACATTTTCTACTTACAATCGCATTTCCTTCAATTCTGCAGAAAATCCCCAGTAACGCCAGTTTTTATGAAATAAAGAAAAATAAATGCGTAAGAAGGATTTGGAACCGATTGCCAACACCTTCTGTTGATTTACCCTAGAGGCAAGGAACGTAAGTATCCGAAGGATATTTTTTTGCGCTTCCTTACAAACAAAATGGTGATGGGAGATAAAGAAGGATTTCGAGCATCTGTTTGTGCTATTGATACTTTTTTGGATATTTGGACGTCATGATAATCTGAATTTCTTAGTATTACTGGCTGCTTCGTAAATGTATTGACAAGTTCCTTTAGACGCTGGGAAATTTATATTTTTGCCATCAACAAGAGGTTTATCCAAATGTAGCGTTGCACTTAGTGTTCAACTGTTCAAGCGAATTTTAAAAAGTGATCGAGTTTCTTTTTTAGCTATTTCGTTTTTTTTTTCCAATTTATTGACAAAAAAAGAAACTTTGACAATCTAATCAATAGCTCGTTAATGTGAGAATGCACTGTAAACTGTTTCTGCTCAATGTGAATTCAAAGACTTTTTTATCATTACAAGAATTTACATTGTTCCGCTTTTTTTTTTTCTTTTAAGCGGAAAGTAAAAATTTTCACTCAAATGCATGAACTGGTGTTTTTTATATAGCATAAATAAACGTTATATAATTCATAACCTTCTGATGATCCACTAAAACAACTTAAACCTAAAAGTTATTTTTTAGATTTTCGGTCTTTATTTAATTAAAATATCCAGCTATACTCAAATTAAAACATTGACTATGTGTTCATCATATACTCAGTGATAAAAAAGTAATGTAATTCGTTAAAAAATATTTTTTCGGAAAATAAAATCAATTTTATGTACAAATCTTTTGGCTACTTATATATTACTTTTATTTCGGTAAGTCACCAAATTTTTATCATCCATGCACATTTACACGTTCAATATCTTTTAGCTTATTGTGTGATCATGCTAGTTCTTTTAAAGGATTTTTGATTATGAGTAATAATTTAAAATTCATTCATAATAAGTCGTACTTGAGGCTTTTAATAACATATTTTCGAATGTTTGAGCGCCCATTAGGATAACAATCTTTTGATTAGCATCTTGTACTTCGAAAACTAACTGTCAGAGACCGGGGAAGGAGTGGTTGCCATCTCGACTGAGCCAGCTCGAAATGGGTTAACATGAAAAACGAAATATTGAACTTGCCATTAAAGAGAATGAAAAAGCTTGCATCACAGAAAAATTTACCATATGGAACTGCTCTTAGGGCAAATAATAAATTGCAGTTTCACGCTTGTTGTTTCCGGTGATTTGAAAGCATCAAGTTAATAGATTAAGTTATTATGGACGACTAAGTTCATTTAATAAAGAAAATTGTATTGAAAAAAAATGATTTCGTGTTCTTCACAGACAAAAAATAGGTTATTTTACCTCGGAGACTATTTTTGTAGGCAAAATTTCCGAATCGGGTTCACCAAAAATCCAAAGGCTTTTTATGAAATGCCTTTGGCTTTTATTCGGCAAAAATACGTGATCTCTGGGAATGGGGGAGGGGGATTGTCTTAACCACGCTACAAATAAAAGTGCCAGTATGCATGGGAAATTTTAAAAAAATGCACGTTGTTTATAAAAATATAATTTTGTCAATAAGCCAAAATATATAAATATTAAAAATAATAATGATTTTAAAATAAGAAATTTTCTAACAGGTTGAGTGATTTTCAGTTATCCGAAATATAAATGGAGTTTAGAGTTTCTCAGTTGCAACAACTACATAGAACTATCATTTTAATTGCACATAATATAAATAAAAATAATATCAACATTAGTTACTAATAACTTTCAAAACGCATTTCTGCAAGAGAATAAAACATAACGGGAACACAAAACCAAAACCTGAACTACATTCATTTATGTTTTCGACTGAAATCTAAGCCTAAAAAATGCATTTTTCTCCGATGTAAATTGAGTTATCTTTCATGACGAACGACAAGAAAAACTCTTTGCTAAATTCACGTTTGTATAAATCCTGGTAGATATAATGAACCTAAACTAGTAGATAAATGCAAACAAACTGCACAAACTAAGATCGTAGTCACACTAATTAAGAATCAAGATCAAGTAGTTCTGGAAGAGTAAACTTCTCGTAGTTTGCAGAGGAAAAAAACACTCTTCTTCTAATAAACTAAAGCAAAACTTAAGCTATTAGTTTCAGGATAAAAGTTTAGTTTCGTGGGTGTTTCGTAAAGGTCGCTAATTTCCTGATTTGTTTCACAGCAGGAAATTCATTTAGCAGAAATCAGAACTAACCAACTAGAACCTTCTTTCAAGATCAACAGCAAAAACTTTCTTTTTCTTTGAGAACGAGAACGTCGACTTCTGTGGAATTGTAATTACCTACTTGTAACTCTTGATACGATAAAACAAAGTTTGCGAAATAGCAAGAAAAAGATTCTATCTGAGAAAGAAAATATCTTGATATATGACATTATTAAGGCGATATATAAATGATATCATTAAATTTCAGTGAGAATTATATCTATTTGATTTTTAAATATGTTAGTATTTCCATTTTCTTTACTAACTGTCTGTAAAATTGGTAAAAATAACAAACCTTAACTATCTAAAATGATATGGCAACAAAATTGAGTGGTTATTCACAAAAGGAATGATTAAAACAAATTATGTAAGAAAAAAAAAGATAATACTTAATGCGTGAAAATATGTAAAACTTTTGAGACTGTAGTTTACTACACAGTACATTTAAAGGTGAACTGTTGATAAATAAGATTGAGAGATGGCGCTGAAGTCAACTAGTTCGATTAGAGAAACTATAATCATGATGTTTGTGTAAGTACGCTCAGGCCGCTTGGTCTTTGTTTAAATCAAATCATGTAGCCCCTTAAATCGCAGTTAAAACTCGAAAAGAAGTTAAAATCGTGTAAGCATTCTCGTAGTCAATTCTTTGAATCAGTATTGAAATACATAAAGCACTAAAAAATTATTTACTCGATTTATTATTATTAGCTTTTTTTTACTTACATGTTTTAAATGTTTTAAATTAAGAATGAAATTATTTCGTAAAACTCTATTTTATCTATCCTTTTAGACCCTAATTAAAACGATTGCACACTTCTGGTAATATGAGTTTCAGGAGAATGCGTACCTGAAACGTAAGTATTATATGATAAGAAAGTAATTAATAACACTAAGTTAACGTAATTAAGACTCTCATTCCATTACTAACTTACATTCAGAACTTTAATTAAAACTCTTTTAGTTCAGAGTTTGAACGAATTAAAACAGAATCCCGCATTTTGAAACTGGATTTAAAACTTTTCTGAATATTTCAGTAAGATTAGCTTCAAGTAAAAGTGGATTAGATGAAGATTTAATGCAAATTTATTGCCTCAACAATAAATCAAACGTTACTAAATCTTATTCATACGTAACTAGAAGTATTTCTGATAGATATAGAGAACCGTGTCTGTTAACTTTCTAGACTTTATTTTATTTATTTATTTATTTATTTATTTATTTATTTATTTATTTTTGGTACATTTCACATGTAAAGAATAAATGAATAATCAAATCGAAATAAAATAGAAACAGAACGACGCCTAGTGCTGCACTCTTTTGCAAGGTTAAGATAAAAGCTTTCCACTCTTAATTTTACAATAATAATAATAATAATAATAATAATAATAATAATAATGATAATAATAATAATAATAATAATAATAACACAGCTCTTGCATCATTTGACAGCTCTGAAGTTACTGTTAAGAAGCTGTTTGTAAAACTGAAATTATTCTTCATACATTGTTTTATTCTATGCAGTATTATGAATTATAACTAGTATATTGTGGTCATCCCGAAACTTTTTTCTATATCTTTCTTATTATTCTAATCCCTTCCCATGCTTGACGAGAAAGCAATATTCCCAAGAAAAACAAAATTACACACGCCAAAACTTGACGACCATTGCAATTCACGATTTATCTCAAAGGCAAAGCAAAGAATGAAAATTAAAAATTGCTTTAAAAGCCTTGCTTAAAATAATGACAAACGTTTATTTGTTAACAAACACAAGATTTCAACAGTTAAAAAGTTTAATTCATCGCGATTTTCTGGTCATTTTCCACCAATTAAAATCACTCGAAATATGCAGATGACAGTCTATTACAATTTATCTTTCTTATTGTTGTAATTATAAAGCTATTTTTATTCACACACAAAAAAAAATCAGCCCCCCATGGAGCGATTGATCCCAAAATTGAATCAACGCCTGTTTACATATAGGTTCATATTTATTCCAAATTTCATCTAGAACGTATCATTACTTCTTGAGATATGGCACTCAGAATGGAAAACAAAATAACGTTCGATTGCGCCACACCCTTTCAGCTGCTGACACCAAAATAGAATCAGGTCTTATACACTCTATGGTCTACTTTTTTACTTATGGATAAATTTTTGTTTGATTCCGTTCATTATTTCTACAGAGGACTATACACTTTGAAACACTATACACTTTTTCAGAAGTCTTTTTACCGTTATATACCAACAATTACAATAAACTATTAAAATATTACTAGGGCAGTTTCAATTAGAGAAATTGTGTCCAAAACTGTGTTTACGTTATAGATCAACTGAAAAAAAAAATCACGCATATCGCAATTGCTAAAAATAAGCTCATGCAAGCGTATTTTATTCATTTTATTCGTTCTTTACAAAAAAAAAATCGGTTAGAGTAAATTTTTAACGGACCTTAAAAAAGTCTGAGGTTTCATTTCGAGTATGCAAACACATTCTTATCCCATTAGTTCTGTTTTCTTCACATGATATTTTACTGATTTAGAATTCACATTGGTTGCGGTGCCCTTTCTACCTTCCCGTAGTAAACCCATCAATAAGTTCAATTCTTATCGAACGAAAAAATTTTGGAAGCCTCTAACATCAGTCTGTGCTTGAGAGAGTCGTGATTCTCGGTTGGTTAGCGAAGGGGCAGAAGTTGTGGTGGTTTGAAGTTCCTAGTTTATTTCTATTCTGTGATGTGATAAGCTTCATGTAATCGAGATAATGGTTGTCGGGCAACCAAAGAGACGGTACGAAACGTTGATGATATTTCTTTAAACCATTTTTAGGTCTACATCTTGAGCATTCTAGCCAAGGAAACCTTCCTTGAAAGAATCACATTTTACAGAACATCCAAATAAATTGCCTGTCGTGAGAAATGAATCTTTTGGAACCAACGCGACACCAATGCGGATCACTCGTTTGCATCGAGTTAAAAAAGGCTCCGGATGGACCTTTCATCCACAATGGAAATTATGTTAAAACGTCTACAGTTCTTGAGACAAACGGCTTCCTATTTCTATGACAGTGTAATTTAGATGATGTTTGTACGATATGATAAACGCATTTAAAAATGATTGTAATACAACTCTAAAACGTATTATTAAAATTACTCTCGCTATTTTTTTTTTTTTTTACAATTCAGAGTTAAGCACCATCAATGCGTTCTTATCATTTGTAAGAGTATTTATACAAAAAGGGTGTACATATTAGTGTATATCTATCATCCATTGTTTCGTTTATACGTTTTTTTTTCATACAGTCCTTTAAAAAACGTATAAACGGCTCTTCACTGTATATATTCCAGTGAGCGACTATAAAAGAGTTTAAGAACCTAATAGTATCCCTTAGATCGTTAGTTTTAAGTAATTAGCCAATTCTAGAATTTTCATGTGTTATTATATTAGGAATGCCATCAAAGAAACGTTACCTTCCCCCCTTCCCTTCCCTTCCTTCCTTACACAGATAACAATTGCTACTTCTGACACGTAACTACTAAAAATTTTGAAATCAACTCATATTTCCATAACTCTTCAAAGCGGAATGCAGTAAAAGGGAACATAATGGTTAGGGAAAATAAAACAAAGCAGCTAAGTCTTAAACTGTAAAAAAAAAAGGATTTTTTTTAAACATTTAAATGGCAAACTTGCGCGCCTTAACTTGGTTATGCAAGTTATCTGCTATGGATACATACCCAGCGTTAACGTTTACTTTCATTCTTTGAAAATTTCAATAACATTAACAGTGTATGCGATTTTATAATTGTGATTCAAATCATATTCCATTATATTGAATAGAATGGTTGAAATGAAACATGAACTCCAAATAATATACACTCAAACCTGTTTTTCTGAGGTGTTCTTTTTGTGCGATTTAATTTGTGCGAATTTTTTTGTGCGGTACATGAAAATTTCAATCAAATTGGGACTCAATTGACGATATTATTTATGAAACGAGTGCAAGGTAGTATCTTCATTTTACGATAGGGTACCTCGAATGGAGGTCACTGTGACCTCCCAAAAAATTCCTCATTCGAGAAATTTTTTCTGACGATTCGGAAAAAAATATCATCACTTGGTTTATTTTGCTTTCGTTCAAAGAATCAGCTCCTAGTTATTTCGTAAGTTTTTGGGTTAGTTTCTACGTGAGAATTTACTATTTTATGCGGTCCCTATCCGGCGCATTAAAAAAATAACTGTTTTATAAAAACAACTTTTCATAGCTACTCTTGAAGTTTCGAACGATTTTTTTTTTTTAATTTTTCTTATGCAGCCCCTATCCTCCTCATAAACACAGGTTTGGGTGTACATATGAAAGTAGTCTTTTTATAATAATATTATATAGCGATAGATGGACAAAAAAATGGTAAAAATTAACTAGTCAGGAACATTTTTAGGCGCCAGACACATTATTTCTCCGAGTACATAGAAACATTCAGCGTATTATTGCTTTTGATATAACTACCCACCTTAGTATTTTTTTAGGCATTCTGATTTTTTATTTTTTATTTTACTTATTTATTTATTTATTTTTTGTTGATCCTGTATATTAGAGTATATGATATGAAATAGATTGATAACATGTTAAGATATTAAAGATTCTTCGATTCATGGGACAATAAATTCTATTTGATTCGACATAAGTCCTCCTTTAAACGTCGGTCCGCAAAATGCGTATGTAACTAAACGCAATAAAATGGAGATATTTAAATTCTAAAACTATGTTCAATTTTTCTTTCCTTAGTTTCACTGAAGTAATTCACTGCTTTGAAAGGAAGTAAGACTTTCGGTGGTTTGTTATTAAGATTTCAAAGTAGAATTGCTCAGTTCTTCGCAACAATATCATATGCGCATAATTTGCTTGGAATGTTCTAACAATTAGTATGAATGCTGAATTTTAAATTAGGTAAATGAAGGGAATTGTTGGCATTTGAAGTAGTATTTTTGAGTATAATTTACTCCGCTTTTGATAACTTCTGCACTTTTCCTTTTTGTTTCTTCTATTTTTCTATGCAGTTAAACCTTTAAAACATACTGCTATCATGACCATAATGTTTAGTACAATACTTAGTCATACATAGCAAAATGCAAAGTCCATACACAGACGCATTTTCACGGCACGACATTATAACATTTTTGAGCGTTTGTAATTGTTTGCTTGGACTAAATTAAAACTAAAATACCACCAACACTTGAAATACTGTAGATGAAGTTAGGGATTTTTGTTTTTACTAAAAGGCAAACCAATAAAATTATTGCATTATTGCCAATACTGCCTTAGGTAGGTAAACTACAGTAACTGCCGAAATGAATTTTCGAGATATTTGAAAAAACGTGTTTTGGGTTCAAACCTAACAATAGGGAAATACTGGAATTAGGCAACTTCTTGCTCTTTTTTTTTTCAGCGAAATTCAAATAAGCGCGAGTGTACAGTAAAGCCAAGTTACAAAAGACGAAAAAAGGAAAAATTAACAGTTACTACCCTTTCTACCCACAGCAGAATATTGCTTCAGAATAAATGCAATTTAAAATTATTTCCTGAAATAAAATTTTTATTCATTTAAAAGGGAAAATCGTCTTAGCGTCAGATAAATTTAAAATAAAACCCTGAATATGATGCGATTACTCTCAGATGAAGATGTCGTAAAAATATCCTACCGCAATTTTCAAATAAAGCTTTATTGCATTCAACAATCGTTGAGCTTCTATTTGCTTTTAACTTCATCCATTCTACCTCCTGTAGCAGCTATTTTCTCCACCAACAACGTAATTTAGCATTTTGTAATCTGCGCATTTCCTTAACGGGGTACTTGGGGGCTCTTGATGTATTTTCTTTTGTCTTACATATTCTTTAATATCAGTTTGGATTCTAACTCATTTTGCTCAAGCTACGTTTGTGGCTAAGCGGATTCACACACAATCCATCAGTAATAATTTCCCCATCCAAAACAATTCTCGTTATTGGTACATTTATTGTTTTCCTTTATCAAACAAAATCCAAATTTTAGGTTTATTTTTTTAAACTAAAAATTATTTTACATGGCAGGATATAAGTTAAGCATTAACTTCACTATCTGTTTGAGCCGTCATTTGTCTGCCAACACATTGCTTTTCTGTAGTGTTGTGTTCTTTCATATTTCATTGGGAATTCATTTCAATTTTCCTGGAATTAATTTTAATTATTTTAGTCTTGATATTTTTGCGCATTCTATTTATGCGTAAACTTACAAATATACAAACGAAATCCACTTTGACAATCCTCCAATCCATTTTGACAAATGTTTCATTACTTTTTTCAAGTTAAAAAAAAGGCTGATACTATTCAAATTTACCATTTCATGAAAAACTTTGACTGCTTGCATGTGAAATTTACTTTTAGATAACAATCCGTAGATATTATTTGCTTTTGATTTTCGAGAATATTATAAGTCGATAACGCCGAAAGAAGATAATACATTGTTTTTAAACAATAGAAGATACCATTCGTTAGGTTACTCTTAATAATAACTCCCAAATTATCAATCCGTAGATATTATTTGGTTTAGGTTTTCGAGAATATTATTAGTCGATAACTCCGAAAGAAGATAATACATTGTTTTAAAACAATGGAAGAGACCATGCGTTAGTTTACTCCTAATAATTGTTCCCAAATTACCAGATATGAAATCTCCTAAGTTTGGACTGCCACCAATGTTCCTCTATTTTTCTAAATGATTATTATCAAGAAACTAATGATCTACAGTCATTTAGTATCACAAGTATAATTACGGTATTATCTTCAATTTGATTAGCTTAGTACTTAAGCATTAATTTTCCCATTTAATATAGGTAAGAGATTATGGATAATTAATTCAAATGATGCGAAGTCGGTTACAAACTTTAAATTTGTTAAAGTGCAGAATGGTCAAAGAAATCAATGTGAGAAGCTTCATACTCTATAAACTTAAAAATAAATTAAGAATTTTGAGAGAAATTTGAATTCTTCAAGGTGATTTATTGCTATGGTCTTACCCAATTAGGACTACAAGGAAAATAATGTAGAAATTAATTATGAAGGCTGTAATGTTAGTCTTTTGTTATACAGTGTTTATAAGAGCAATGAGTGTGTGAGTTTTCTGGCTTTAATAGACAAATAAATTTTACGCAATTTCTTTAACACAGTTAATGTACTTGTAAAAACCGTGTGAAGTAATATAAGCATGTAGAACAACAATTAGACATGGCACAATAATAAGTAAGAGAGGTGATAAATAAAAAAAAATATCAAACAGCAAAAAAAAAAATGTGATGAACAAGAAACATGCTGCAATAATTATCCAAAAAGATGATAAACGCATTTGCAGAGCAAAAAAAAAAAATCTACGTAAGTTTTCTTAAATAATTTGGCTCATTGAAATTTCTTTCCAAGTGTTTTTTTTTTCTTTGGATCAAAATTAAAAACAACTTTTAGACTAACTACTGGTGGATATTTTTATGGAAGTAGTGTTTGAATCTGAGTTCGGTTATGTGGCTACAGTAGTTAAATCAAGACACAATCAAGTAACGAAAAGAAACATTTGACAAACTATTGTTTCAAAATTTTTACATCTTAAATAGGCAACATGTGCATTTGTGTGGGATACGTAAAATTACATGTCTATGACGATGAATCAAAAGCAATTAAGCACCAGGAAGCCAGCACTTGATCTTTGCGTTATAATTTTGTTCTTTAAGTTAGACTAATCGATGCGATGATTTATTAATTTTACGTTCTGCATTTTAATTTAGAACCATAAAAATAAAGTAAGTGCACCAAATAAGGCCACCCAAAGATGAATGGCCAAATATCTCTTACATTTATGATTCGAGTGACTCCAACGTTTGCAATCGTTCTTTGTACTATTGCAAAAATTCACTAGATCATGATTTTACCGCAGTACAAAGCCTGACTGATGATAAGCTTTATCAGCAGGTAGTCTGCTATCAGCAGGCAAAAGTGTAACAATAGTTAATACAAAAGAGTCTTGTCACAATTGCCAGATCCTGTTTTACAGAAAATTTTGTTTCTTAATGATTCACTATAGTTTCCTAGTATAAAAGACTCTTAAATTGTTCAAGAAAGCCTTACGTATGCAGTTCACGAATTCAGAAAAGAAAAAAAAAATCGCTGTGTACCAGCATTTTTACTGTGATTTATAACTCTAGAAAAGTAGACAGCAACTCAATGAGACCATGATTGGTATTGTAGCTCCTTCGGTGTCCTTATTAAGGAAACCAAGAATCAGGTGGGTGATATGATCCTGGTTCTGCATTATCTGGACATATGTGCACAAACTGTGCATCAGAGGGGACAAGAAACAAAAAATACCAAAAAAAATCAGCCCCAAATGTGATGATAGATCTTTCTCCTTTCTATTGAAGTGAATGCGGTACTTTTGATAATGTTTTTCAGTTTATCTTAAGTGTTTTATCTGGTTAATACAGACAATAAAGAATGTTTTTTTCTTCTTTTTCTTTTTTTTTTTAGTTTCATATAACTTTTTAACTTAATTTCACAAATGGCTTTATTGGGAAACCGTGCTTCTAATGAGGTCACTTCAACACTTTATATTACACTGTTGACAAACATAATTGAAACAAAGTTTCTCATGGAATGATTTTTCTCTTTTTTTTATGGGTCATTTGATGAATGTACAGAAATTTAAGCCATTGGAATCATAAACAAACGATATATTAGGCCCTGAATTTTGGGTTGGTCTTATTTGGCACGCGTACCTTATGGTTAATAAAATATAGCTGCTTAATGTACATTCATACCATTCTCTTATCCAGATGACAATAATCCGTTTTCTTGTGCAAACAAACCGTTAATTAGTCGCAAATGTTTGACGAGTTTACCTATCTCAAATGTTTCATGCAAACATTTTGTTAAAGAAAAACATAGCCAACGACGTAACATTCACATTTTTTTCATTAATACACGGAGAAATAGACTGCATACGAATCAAACTTTGGATAAATTGATTTAAAGAAAATTCAATAGAAATAAAAGGGGTTGGCTGAGAAAATACAGCAAATTTTTGAGAGATATTTGAATTAAAAAAAAAAAAATTACAGTCGGATCTCGATAACTAAATTTTAAAACCAAAATATTCCTTTATCTCCAAGTTTTTATTTGGTCCCAAACTCTTGAGACTGTTGTGGGAACTTCTCATACCTCGAACTACCAATAACTCTAACGTTTTAGACAGTCTCCCTGGAATTCGAGGTATCGAGAGTTGACTGTAGTTGCTGTTTGTGTGCGGGGAGGGGGGTGAGGTAACAAACTGCTCATTCTGTCCGTGCTATTTTTTTAGTATATCCCTTTTCACTCGCCCAGAGTTAAAATTGGAATTTGTAAAATTAATATTATAGTGTTTCTTATTGATTTTTTTGCCGTTGACTAAACGAAAAAAAAAAAAAAACGCCAAGGCAACAGTAAAATTATTGCGGTTTTGTCAGCAAACGAAACCTGCCCAAGATGTCATTGAAGTTTAAACTTTATTAGGCATTGTGTTGAGAAAAACAATTGAATTCAGAAAAAAAAAAAAAAACTGCACACTGCTGTCGTGATAGTCACTTTGTCTTATTCTGGCAGAAACGTTACACACTGTGTGTGTCGCCTTGTATATTTTTCTACATTATTTATTCATTTCTAGTTCTACAGAATCGACACAAAAGCGAGTATGATCAAGGCTACTTAAACCGTCTAAACATTAAACATTGTTATGAAACATTAAAAATAGCATTGACAAGAAAAAAAATAAATACATAAAATAAAATAACCAGCGGAAGTATTCTGGCTCATTAAATACTAAGGAACGTGAAATGTTCACACTTACAACAAGGTAACTAAGTTTATCGATAAAGCTGTGAACGTTAGATAAAGGATCAAAAAATCATTCTTCTCAGAAACGATCCTTTAGTTATTTACAGTTCTAGGATAAGGACGTCTTTGTTGAACTGGTTCAGACTGTGCACTTAGTTCTGTATCTAGAAAAGTAAAATATTTTGCTTCCGATGGATAATCTCTTAAGGCCCTCTCAGATTGTAAACGGTATTCAAATGTAAAGATAACTGATGACCAATTTTATATATTGTGAATACAGTTTTAGCTTTTTCCGCTTCCGTTTGCGTAAGTTCTTCAAACCTGTACACAGTTTGCAACTCACATTTTATTCGTAACGTTTTACTCATAATTTCTGCACAATTTTTAGCAAAATTTCGGACTTTTGTTGATATTTTGAATTTTTAGTTTGGAAATCATGTAGAAATTATCCTTTTGTTAGAAAGTAGGCATTTCTTCGCGGCACAGGATTTTTTTTTTTTTTTTGAAATTTCTTATGCATTATTCACCATAAAGATCTTTCTCATAATTTACTCAAACCATAGTTTATAGTAGGGACGTTTACGTTTGTTGTGACATGTCCGTATTCATCACTTTTATAAGTTTTCAAACTTTCAAAATGTGATAAATAACATCGACAAAATGATATTCAACGCATGCTTCGATTTTTCATTCGCATCTATTTTTTTGAAATCATAAACGTGTGACAATTTGTTTTCGGAAATAAGCGCTTATCTTTTAGACCTGCGTAACAAATGAAATCCTTAAATGGTATATCGCCAATGTAAGAAAACTTTCCAGAAACTTTTTCAAGTAATAGATGATACATCCAGTGACGTTTACTAACAAAAATATTTAACACTCATATAACATGGCATGGCATACAATACATAAATGCCATCTTAAAAAGAAAGCAAATGTATCATCCAGCTAACCTTTTTAGTTTAAAAAACAAACGTGAAAAAGAACAATTCGTCATATACATCATATACATTTATCTACTTCCTTGTTTTATGCTTTTATGGCACAGATATGTCGGATGAAGCATGCTTGTATTTTCTTAAACCCAAAGAAGAAATCACCATTATGTTTAAATTTACCATAAATTTATGAAAGAAACTACTTATAAATTGAATTTATTACCATCCTCCTATCAGCTAAATACAGAAATTTATGAAAACAACTTGGACAACATATAATAATAAGCATGAATATTAAGTTTGATATGTTAAAAATCTGCTACACAGTATGTTAATGCATTACTTCATATGGTAGACGCAGTACATGAACTGCATAATTCCAAAGACATGCTAAGTAGTGATATGTAAGTGAGGTTTATTTATAAGCAGCGATAAATTTGATAATATTTTAGGACTCGACCGATGCATCGGCGCCGATGGTTCAATAATTTAGCCATCGGCATCGGCATCGGCGGCCGATGCTAACTTGCAGGAAACATCGGTCCATCGGCCTTAAAAAACATGGAAAAGCCGATGGAATTGGCCGATGTTTCGGAAAAAAAAGGACAATTGTGGTTTTACTTTTTAATACAAAGTAAAGGAAGTTACTGTTTTCATATAAAATTGTTTACTTAAATTTCAGTATGAATTTCCATTTTAGTCACCCCTGAAAGAGTTTTTAATATTGCATTCAGGTACCAAACAAGTTAATTGTTGCGTTGTTTCTTGCGGCTGGATGTACGTAAGTATCTCTCATGAGTCATAACTCAAAAATGGTAAGCTGTAGATTGCTAAATTTTCGCATGTGGGGTATGCGTACGTTCCAGTTGTGCACTTCCCTTTTTGTATTCGATCGGGTGTTCTAAAAAGCCTATTTACTCATTTTTGTGGCTATTAATTACTTATTTCAATGCAAAACTAATATAGCGTCTCAGACTGACGGTCATTTAGTGATATATTGCCGAATTGGAGACTATGAAAACAAATATGAGTTGTCGAAACCGGTTTTGTTTCATTTTGTTAGATTTCCGTTGAATCGACAGTAATTTTTAATTTTTCGATATTTGTAATATGAATCATAGTAATGGAATCTTTTCTGTATCGCTTCGGCGGAGTTACAAGTTTGAGGCCCGTCGAAATACATTTTAGGGCCCTATTTCTCTATCACAAAAGCTGTAAAACATTTATCATAGGCATTTTTGTAACTCCTACGGTTATGGGGTCTCTCGCGCAGTTGGAACATTTGCTATATTTTAAATCCACCACTGCACGTCAAAACAAACTCATGTGCAAGTTTTAAAAAGGTTTTTCTGCTCAATGTTTATGATTATTTTGAACTCTGTTTTTTACGACCATTTTTTGTATTTCCGAGATTACTTGCGTGCCCCTCCTCCAAATCCATCAATTTCCGAAATTAAAGTCTAGTTGTACTTCTGAGTTGTTTAAAACTAACACCATTCATAAAATTAGAGATTTTTTTTCAAACTTCATCTATTGTTTAGGAAGAATTTAGAGCATTAATGTAAGAAATTGATTAAAGACGTTTTGAATGGTGACATAATTCGGAAATCAAAAGGACTTTTGAATTTTTTCTCCGGAAGTGCTGAAGTAGATTCAGAAACTCTTCCGAGACGTTGATGGTAGCGGTTCTGTACTAAAAAAATGAGGCCGAAGTTTAATGTTGTGAGTTACTCCAAAGTCAGAGGGTGACCCCCTAACCCGCCCTCGTCGTCTCAAGCATTTTTTAAACATTTAGCGATTATTTATTTTGGTCAAGAAATATCATTTTGCATATTTCTTATACTTGTTTCACCTACTACATTTCGTAATGCGCCATCTTTTTTGCATCATTAATAGCGATCGTTTTTTTTTCTGTTGTAAGTAGCTATTTTTATGTATTTATATAAAATCAATGAATAAGTTATTTTCGTTTCCATCATATTATTAATAATATGTTAAGAAAAATTTCAAGCATTTTCTATCATGCAATTTTTTAAATTTCAGAAAATTATTGTTAAACTGAAAAATTAAATTTGAACTTGTTTGTAATGCTTCATAACAGATTAAACAAACAAATTGTTCAATATTACGTGTGCAAACATCAGATCAAGTAATATATATATATCCAGTTATTAAATTAGTGTAAATATTGATTTTATTTATTGAGAATGCGTTTTAAGAACCTCGCTCTTTTCATGGCTATTTCGTTTTTTCGCAAAATTTATGTCACTGTTACAGCTTTTATGAAAAGTGCAAACTTTTCCGTTCATAAATTTTAAATAAATATAAAAATATTCCTATTATGATTTAATATTGTAATTCATCTGTTACCTTTTTGTGTAATTTGATGACTAAAAATGTCTTGTGCAATATTTACACTTTAATTGCGTAATTTGTTGAGGGTTTCATAGTTTTATTCTTAATTTTTTTTGAATGATTAAACAACATAATTTAATGTTTTTTAACTATGTTTAGTGTACCTAAACCCATACATTATTATAATATTACTGAAATCTTAGTTATATGTTCAATTAAAAAACAAATCAATTGGTTATTAAACCTCTTTGCTTTTCTTCCTTTATTATTTTTATTTTCTTTTTTTCTTTTTTTTTTTTTTTGCTCTTGTTCTTTGTCTTCCATCATACAGCAGTCAAAAAAGGAGAAGCATAACTACACCCTATACAGATTGTACGTAGTACGATCCAAAAGTTCGGGAGACAAGCTGTATAAAACCTTACCCAGAATAGTTAACATTACCGAAGTACATCCACCATCAAAATGTCACCTTGAGAGACTATGTACTTCTGCCAGTGTTCATATAACTATTGGAAGCACTCCTGCAAGCCATTTTTCGCTACCTTCTGTGATACAGTTTTGTCTTCTCCTGACGGAAGAAAGCGTCAGGTCCATGCAAATGTTTTTTTGCTCGGAACAAATGAAAGTCATACGGAGCAAAGTCCGACGAATCGTCATGTTATTTGTTTGTCATATCAGAGTATCGACCAATCGAACCGTGCATCCTCAACATGAAAGTCGCCTTTTTCCCCACGATGAAGTTAAAGCAGCAGCGCAAGAGACCTTACAGGAGGTTGCGATAAATGTCTTCCAGGAGTGCTTCTAAAAGCTATACGAACGTTGGCAGAAATGCCTAGTCGTTCAAGGTGACTATTTTGTAGATAGATGTACTTCGGTATTGTGAACTATTCAGGGTAAGGTTATATACAATTTGTCCTCGAACTTTTAGATCATACTACGTACGTATGAGTTTTCAACTTACTATTTCATAACATTTTTGAGTGACGCAAGTTTACGCGCATGAAGACATCACAAGAGAATTTGCGATAATTAATTAAGGAGGCGTTCAAAATGGATATCTCGGTCATCTATATGTTGTTAGGTACATATGCATGTACAGATGTGCCGAAAAAACGTGTGAAGTTTAAATTGGGTGATCGTAAAATAGAAATTTAGGTCAAAATCTGATTTTTTTTGTGATTGCAGTTCCTTATTCGTAGAAAGGAAGTAAAGTGAAATGAATCAATGATCCTTTAAATCCCTAACAATCTTATCAATTTATTTCTGTTAGATTTTTTTTTTGCCATCGGCCAACGGCATCGGCCATCGGCCATCGGCAATCGGCCATCGGCCATCGGCCATTTGGAGGAAAACAATCGGCCATCGGCCATCTTTGAACAATCGGCCAACAATCGGCATCGGCCCATCGGCCAAAAAATGCCATCGATCGAGCCCTATAATATTTAGGAGTAATTTATAAACGGCAAGTTAAATTAAGGTATTGAGATAAAAATCAGATTATATGCAGTATGTGCCATACGATAAAATGGAATTAATCGGTACAGCGCGTGAAACGGAAAGAAAGTTCTCAAAAATTTAAAAAGACTGCACTTGTTAAACCAAATAACCTCATGTTTAATCATCTGCAACACTTTTTGCGTAAGTAGAGACGCTTTTGTGTTCTAAACCGAAGAAAATTATTTTTATTAGGCACAGGCCTGTACAATAATCTACCATATCAGAATTTTCTTCAAACTGCCACATCATAAAAAGTAAAGAATTTATCACGAAGTTATTGGCTTACTATTTACAGGCTGTATCGGAACAATTATTTTAGTTGTTCTGTCTCTTCCCATTGGTTACTGCAGCGGTTTATTCAATTACACAACAAAGCTTCTGCGTTATATATGAAAATATACGTATGTAGGCTCGCATTAAGGGAAAGGCGTTAAAGGAAGACCCAATAGATGCTTCAGCTTTTAATACATATTGCCCATCTGTATGTGTTAGCTGGATGTATGCTAAAAATCATAAAACTTTGGCAATCCTTATGCAAGGAAAAGGGATAAATTATCAGTGAGTGATTTGCGGCCCACAGTCGAAAATTTTGTTACACTTTAAATGCTCTGCATTAAAGCAAAAAATCGCCACATTGAAAAATTTTAAATATATTAGACAAAATAATGTATGTATTCAAAATAAATAATGTATATTTATTTTGAAGTTAGGTCATAATTTTTTCATTGGCTTTAAAATTATAATGTATTTTGTGTGTCCAAAATATTTTTTATCACCCTGTAGTGTATGGAAATTTTCTCTTATGATTTTGACAGTCAAAACGTTTTTTTTTTAAACAAATTTTGTATCTTTCATGTAAAAGAAAGTTTAAAGAGGCACGAGAACTGTGTAGAATTGTTTTCTCTTTCTGTTCTATGTTGAAATAAGTTTTAAAATCTTGTTTTAGTAATTTAATTCATTAATGTACTTCACATATGGAAAATTAGAAAATATTTTTCGATGCATTTAAACTCTAGGACTGATACACTATAATGGCCGACATAAAATTTCGAATATGAATAGAATAAAAATCGTATAAAGTAAACAAGTTTTTCTCTCTCTTTTTATCCATTATACTGCAGCGACTACTGCATTGATTATAACAGAAAAGTTACAATAAATCAGGAAATAGTATCTTTCCTTAACACACCACACGCTTTTCGCTTAACACAATTCTTTTCATCCCAGCTTACTTAAACTAAGCGAAGTAAATTACATTACCATTTCACTGATTTACTCTTTTTACTGCCTAATATATTAAATGTGTGAAGTTTGGGTCCTAAGCAGCAGTTAATGTCTAAATGTATAGACATTAACACTAGAAAGACGGAGTGTAACACAGTAACCAGCATGCTTCTAATGTTTACGACGGGGTCGCAAGTTCAGTTTGCAAGACGCTGTCTCAACAGAAAATATAATCTCTTATGCTTCGACTAGAACCATCCAAGATCCGTTATCGCAGTGCGGCATGAGTTTCAGCACTAATTGTTACGATTTACACTTTTGCAACTCGCATATTAAGTTACAAAATATCAAACACGATGAAGTTGTTTTGTTTTATTGCAGCGGGAGTATAAGCAGAAGTAATAAAAATTATTGTATTAAAAAAAGTGATTTCTAAAACAGTCAAAATAAGATGTTGACCATTTATTTATGGAAATGGGAGTTATTGTAATTTTTATTTGTACTTATGATTATAATTTTTATTATTTAGCTTTAAATATTTTTTTTCCAATGTTTACTTTAAAGCGTCTGCAGTGTGCATGTAATCTTTAATGATTTCATACCAAACATTGTTAATATTGTTGAAACTAAATGTATCTAATGTGAAGGAGTAAATAAAGTATAAATCATCAAGTTTACAAAAATATATTTAAAAAAATGTTGCGCAAGTATATTTTTGGAAATCGGATTGTGATTTATTATCTTTGTTTTTATTTTAGCTCAGACTAACCAAGTTGATTTTGTTATCAGTCACCAAATGTTACTGTTCTGTGCATTATATGATAAATAGTTTCCCTCACCCGACACACGACACAGGAAGAGGCAAATTCCATACGCAAAGTACGACTCAAAACACGTCAAACCAATTTACTACCTTCACTACTGGAAACTAGCAATGTAAAGCCACCATCTTTATTAATAATAAAGCTGAAAGTCTCTCTGTCCGTAGGATCTCTGGATGTCTGTAGGATGTCTGGATGTCTGGATCTCTGTGACACGCATAGTGCCTAGACCGTTCGGCCGATTTTCATGAAATTTGGCACAAAGTTAGTTTGTAGCATGGAGGTATGCACCTCGAAGTGATTTTTCAAAAATTCGACGTGGTTCTTTTTCTATTCCAATTTTAAGAACAAAAATGTCATAAGATGGACTAGTAAATTACGAAATAATCATAACGTGGGACCGTAACATGGGCACAAGTCAATTGGCTAGATACAAAATTATCATAACGTGGAACCGTAACATTGGTACAAGCCAATTGGCGAGAAAATTCACCATACATTATTTGTAAATATACAGGCGAACCAAAAGACGGTTTAATTTTTCTATTACGGACAAAGCCGTGCGGGTACCACTAGTCAAAAATAAACTAATTGTAACCAAAATTGTTCCTATTCCAAAACTGTGACGAGTGATAGCAAAGTAGAGAATCGAAAAAAACATGAGAACTTCTAACCTTCATTGATAATCGGAATGCGTTTAGACGAAATTGTTTACAAATAATGATAAATACAAGTTATGATGTAATGCCCGATGCTTACTGTAGTGTTTGACGCATTACTGCTGCCAAAGTACATTTTCTTAAATTTTGGATAGGTAAGGTCACTAAACTATTCAAATTTTCAATCAGAATTCTAGAGTGATTTTTTAGATCCTCTGAACATGTTTAGAATTTTCTATTCAACAGCCGACAAAGGGTCTGTTTAATATGTCTAAAAGTGTACCTGTTCATTTATATGCCAGCCAATGTAAAATTAATAATGTAGACGTATTAAGCAAATTTTCTCAAATGTTATAAGGATGAAAATCACTAAAATGCTCATAATTCCTGTCGGCATTCAAAAGTGATTTTTTAGATCTTTTGAATGTGTTTAGAACTTTGAAATCAATAGCCGATAAAGTCTCAAACCTGTTTCTTATGTCTAAAAAGTGTACCAGATCATCTATATGCCCAGTTAATGTAAAATAAATGTAAAATGAATGCGTTTAGATCGCATTTAATACAAACAATAATCAATGTATGTTATGATGTCATGCACGACACCTGCTGTAGAGCAGCATTTCTTAAATTGTGTTCCGTGGAACCCTGGGGTTCCGCGGAACACAGTTTAAGTTCTCCGCAAGTTCTTTTTGGGGTTCCATGGAACTTACAGGTTTTCTTTTCAGAACTTTCAAATTTGTTCTTTAAAATATCGATAAAATTAACGTTTTTTGAAAATTAAAAATAAATTTACTTTTACTTTCGTATACTTATCTGACTGTTATTACCATCAGGGTTAATCACTCTAATAATTTTATTAGTTGCCTAAAAGAATGCAAATTTTAGACTATCAAAAATAGCCTGAAATTATGCCTTCAAGATTTCAACTTCACAATTTTTCTAAGATCAATCCCAAAACACCTCCTTCTGCCTTCTCACCCAATGTCTCCAAAGATGTGTTTTAAAAACTTCTATTTCAAAAAATTTCCAGGAGAAACTTCTGATCCCTAATATCACCAAAGATATTGTAACGGATCCGGAGCGACTTCCACTTTCTTGAAATGAAGACACAGTTCTTGATAAAAACACAGGAGCTTTATTTACACTATGTACAGGAGAAATCGTTAACAACTGCTAAAATAATCATCAGCAATTAAGCAAATATCACTCAACACCGTAAACTCAACGGTTACACACGTATTTTCTTCCAAATACGAAAACAACACAGCGAAATGCTTCGCTATAAACAGAGCTAATACACACTCTCAGTACAAATTCTCAATCGAAACTCACTCTTTATCCAGCGTAACGGTTTACATACACACCGAAAGAAATATCTCAAATATTCCAAACGCTTCTGGAAAATAGTAGACCGTTATCAAATTTCATCAATGAACAAAAAAGAAATAGGGGGGTCGTATACTTTAGCCATATGTTAAGGGGTTTTATATTCATTACGGGAAACTATTTACAGGTTACGTTACTACAATAATTACTATTTACAGGATTTGTAACATTATTTTAAAAGTGATTTAAATATTGAAAAAATTTGGGTGCAATCCGAAAATTACGATTTTTGTCATCAATTTCATATATTC
Source organism: Uloborus diversus (assembly GCF_026930045.1). NCBI lineage: Eukaryota > Metazoa > Arthropoda > Arachnida > Araneae > Uloboridae > Uloborus > Uloborus diversus. Next base: position 216,977,759 of record NC_072731.1, on the reverse strand, counting down.
TGCTCTTGATACCAGCTATTCACTGTGTATCTCTAACAGCATTTGAGAGGACAATTTCAACATTTAACGAGTAAGGACCAATTTTAGGAGCAGTACTGGTCAAGGGCATCTAAATGTTCTAACTCTGTCTGACGTTAACACATAGTAACATCTAAGTCCATGATTTATAAATAATTAAAAAAATTGTTGAAAATTAAAGACATTTTTATTTTTAAGGTTTAAAAACATTTTCAGTGTTAATTTAATTGAATTAATAATACTATTGTTTGCAGGTAAAAAACATGAGTAGTTCGTTTCCTAATTGAAAATGTTAAATGAATAATATAAATCAAAAGACTCATTTATAAATTCCTGAGGATATTTGTCCCTTTTAAAAATACAAATAGTAGTGTATGTATTGGTGTTTTACAATAACAAATAATACCTAGCAGTTATCAATAATTAGCATGATCGTTAATCAAATATATTTAATTAACTATTTAATGACAAATACAAATAGGTAATGCATAGTTAATGCGATAGTTTGTTTGAGGTTTGAATCCCCCCCCCCCTGGAACAGAACCCCGGCTACGGCATTGAAAATTGTGAGCCTTAAAAATGTTCCACTGAAAAAAGAAATTGTAAAACGCTGCTGTAGAGTATGACGTATCACTGCTGCCAAAGCAAATTTTCACAAATGTGTAAAAGATAAATTCAGTAAAAAGTTCAAATTTTCAACCTGCCTTTTAGAGCAATTTTTCAGATCCTCTGAATGTGTTTAGAACTTTCTCTTCAATAGCAGATAAACGGCTCGAATCTGTTCAATATGTCTAAAAATAGTTCTTGTTCATCTATACGCTTATGTAATGTAAAATTTTCGATAGTCAAAAAGAATAACATATTTTTTTTCCAAGTTTCCTTTCAAGAAAACATGTTAGTTTTCCCCACATTAGCATATATATTACTTTATACCTGAACAAGGAAAATGCTATGTAAAGTTTTTTTCATTAATTTCCATGATCGAGTAACACATTTAATAAGGCAGTGCAAAACCGATGTAATTTCCACTTTTTTCTAGTATGCAAAAAACAAATAGCAGTAAACTAGTTGCTCAGTTTAAGAAAATGGAAAAACATAATTCCCTTTCTAGAACAATTGAAAACAAAGTTTCATCGAATTTCTGCAAAATAAACTGAAAGGGTTTTAGAAGAAGAAATATGGTTTGGATAATTTTGTTTCTCCCCTCTGGCTAAGATGTACCCAATTTTTACCATTTTATCAAAGTTTAAAGCTTTTAATGGCAAAATAAATGCTAAGAAGGATCCAGATTGTTGTTTTTATATCGAATGTTGTTTGTTAACAGCGTAGAATATTATCATATCACAAAACATCGTTTTTGATTTTACAGAAGAAAAGTTTCTTAGATTCAAAGACCATTTTATGCAAATTGAAAAAAAAAAATGATTTTTATTCTTTTGAAATGAAACGTTTTATGCGAGGATTTTGAAATTCTGATCCGCAAGCTTTCTATCTGAAGGAAGTGATTTAATTGTTTTTTAACTGTTACCAAAAACTCTAAAAACTAATAGTAAATTTAAAGTTAAATGATTCCGTGTTACAATTGTTCCCAAAAACAATGAAAAATAGTAGTAATTTTTTAAAGTTAAATTACTTTCGTATTATAATTGTTGTTAAAAACAATAAATAGTAATTATAAGTTTAGTTTTGTAAAGAAATATAACAAATTAATTTCAAGGCTGAGCTAATGCATACATTTGTGGATTTTGGGTGACAAGTGAACATTTTAGAAGGGTAATACACCTTGCCCTGAAGGTAGTTTGTTAACATTTATGACGAAATCAACTTTATAACTACCATTTTTTTTCATTGTATTTGACAACAGTTAAAAATCGGATTTCGAGTATTGTTTAGATTTCTCGTCGTTTATAATCTATTTTCTTCACTGAAACATATTTTTTTTGTCGTAAATATGCTTAAGTCAAGCACAGAAAGAACACCAGTGTGGCGTGAGAGAAAACGTGCTGATGAAGTGACAGCTTAGAATGTAAGAAAAAAAGATAAAGGTTTCACTTAGATTATAGGTCCTTCACAATATTTTTTTTTTCATGAATAGAGTCATAGACGAGGATAAATTATTGATGCACAGCATGAAAATAACTCTGTGAAGCATAAAGGTTAGTAATGGTGAAAAAAAACTTTCTTATCAACTTCTGTATTGCTAACGAAGTAAATGAAAACTTTATAACATCTTACATTAAAGGCTTAAAATAGGCAAAAATGTCATTTGAAAATAAAGGTAAAAATCTGAAAAGGTATCAGCAAAAAAAGAAAAAGAAAGAAGGAAGAATTAATCAAATACAAATTAAACTTACGTCACCGTCACATTTTTGTACATTTGTTAATATACTTAAAAAGCTTTTTCACAAAATATTCATATGTAATCGACTTTAGTGACTTCTGAAAGGGGTTATAAGTAGAAACGTTTTATTTTAACAAGTTTGTGCTTTCTATTTTGGATTTGATTTCAAACTAGAAATGAACTTTCGGAAAAAAGGAAGGTAAACATTTTTTTTCAAATTTGATGTTGATCCACTGGAAATGTGGCCTATTTAATATTAGTTCTAAGGGGGTTTTTTTCTGTATTTTTTTACACGTTTATCAAAAGTACCTGCTCGATTAAACCTCTCTACAACTAAAATCGTATACAAAATTCAAACTCGTCGCAATCTTTTCCTCTCAAGTAATGAAGCGAAAATACATTGCTTCAATACAATCAAGCAGAACCAATTCCAAGAGACACACTTAAGTTTATTGCAACGCAAATTTTATCTCAAAACATAAATCTAGAATATATTCTAGCTATAATTTTATCCAATATCTCAAGCGCGATAGTTCACGCAATCTGTGACCTGGAAAATAAGTTTCTTTACAATAAACATGTGATTATTGGATTAGACTTTTCTCAAAAAGTTTTATGCTTTTGAACTAAATTTGGAGCAACTGTGAAACCAAACCTAGATACAAATAAAATATCCTCCCCTTGCCAAAGAACACATAAATGTTCAATGAGGTTCGTAACTTTTGAAGATGGGCGGCGAAACAAAGGTAGATAAAAGGGAAAGAGTTGAAATCAAGTTTGGATATTGTGTTTGAAAATACTTTAAATAGCGACAAAAGTCAATAAATAAAAGAAAATGTTAGAACTCTGTAATGCTGCATTTCATCTCTAACGTTATTGAATTCTCCGCCTAAAGTAAAATATCTTGAAGATATAAACACATTTTTCCCAAAAGTTTTTGTTTATTTTTTTTATGTATTTCTATCACCTTCTAGTGCGTTCCATACCTATCATACCTATTCGATATACAGCAAAAAAAAAATATATATATATATATATATATATATATATATATATATATAATCAAACGAAACATTTTTGAACAATTTTTCTGACTGAAAATGCTAGTGGGTAATGGTTATTGATCTTACTAACAATTTTTAAACCGTTTGAGACTACAACAATCATCCTGACCTGCTTAAATTTTCTATTGAATTTAAAGCATTGTCTTTCAAATCAGATCTGAAATAAATTATTGTAGATTGAAAACGAATACCTTCCAAAACGAACTTCTCATTAATATTTAGAACAACGAACTTGGTGTTTTGAACATTCAGCTTATGAAATATTTTAGAAGGATTACAATTTTAAATTTAATGACTTGAAAACTACAAAGTCGACTAAAGATAAGATATTGTCACTGCTGCTGTAAAATATAAATAGATTTCTAATATTTACGCAACAAATATTTACTCATTATTGTTGCAATGAACATACGCAAAATAAAACACCCTGAATGCAGCATATCATACAATCAGGTTATCAAATTTGGTAACGATTTAGTAACGAAACTCATTCAAAGATTCTTCAGAAATCTTATCCAATGCCAAAACTATCAAGCTCGACAGCGAAGCGGGAACAAGTTGCTTATGTGCGCGGAATGTAGTTAAAATTATTAGTTAACAAAAATAATCGTTCTGGATAAAAAGTTCCTTATGCTAAAAATGGCTGCATGAGTCACGTACAATGTACGTTCCGCATTGTAATAATTGTAATAGAGAACTAATCCATAAAATTTCAAAATCAAAGAATAATAACAGTATATGGCATCTCTCATACTCGATATGACGTCTCTCCCACACGTTATGGGAGAGATGGCCAGCTGTCAACTTACAATTTAATATTATTTTTTTTATTCAAGTCTAAAGCTTGTTAATGGTAATTTAAATACTTAATGGTAGTGTAACTTTAAAATGAAACATACAGCACTGATTTATATTGCATTCTGAATTTTTTACCTAATTTCTACAAAAAGTATGGCGTCTCTTTCACTTTTACCCTAATGCGCTTATAGATGCTCCAAAAGAGTATTTCACTCATTTTATGACAAAAGTAAGCCTCAAAAAGTTAGTCAAGCGTATTATAATAAAAGTTTTACAATTCCTGAAAAAAGAGAAGAACATAACTAGATTTTTTAAAAATCTGGTATTTGAATTTTCAAAGTTCAATTAAAAGTGTTGAAGATTGTAAAAGTTGATACTAAATTAAAACAAGCGTATGTTTTTATTGACGTCTATTTCATCCTTGAGAGTTACTGATTTTTATTATTGTCTTGTGTATATTTCTCTGCACCTAAATGAATTTCAACTCTCTAAAGATTTCCAGAAGTTTTTCCACACCTTGCATAAATTGTTACACCTGTCAAATTCAGATATTCAATTGACGTTTACATTGCAGCTGTGCATGATGTTACTCTAATGCGCGAAAAATACGTTTTACTCTATTTAACTTTCTGTACAAGGCCAAAAAATTTAACGTGTTCGGAAATTTAGCAACTGAGAAAAAATTCATTTCGCTCCTTCTTCTCTTTTTAAAGTTTTATTTTTTAACAATTGGCCATTTAAGTAAAATCCTTGACAAGATACATAGCGACATGATTTTTTCAAATAAGTTTCAAGCAATACAAGTTGATGAGAGAATACAAGGAAGAAAAATGCATCCGAGGGGAAGGATTATGAATCAAGCTAGCACCTTCTACAGGTATACCTACCTTCTCGGTGGTTCTGTGACGTGATAGCTAAAGGCTGACGGAGATGAAAATTGTTTTAATTTATATATCTCAAAAGACTACAGCTAATGTTTTTGGAACCGTAGTTCACCAAACATTTTAATACAGATTGAGGGATAAATCAAAGTTAAATTCTATTTTTTTCCCGAAAGAAACATTAACATTTCGAAGAACAATTAATATATTCAACAATGTACACATTTAAGAAAAATTGCAAGACAAATATCGATATGCGCATATATTAGCAATTTTTTTTTCTACTTTTCTAAAGAAGACAGACAGCAATTTTCATTTCTTACAATAATATATTATCGATTACATTCGCTAGCATTTTTTTTTTTTTTTTTGCTTAGTCTGTGACAATTCAAATTTATTTTTAGACGAACGATCAACTTAAATTTGGTCCAAAGAACATTATAAAATCATCTGAAGAATTACAGGCTCTGGGAATATTCTATTCTTTGTTAGTATATATTTAAATTGAGCAAATAAATAAGAAAGAACGTATAGACCAACACCACAGTAACGAAAATTATCAATAAATTGTATCGATCGATTTTAATAGCGTCTCATTCGCTTAAAAAAATATATCTTGCATTAAAAATATTTAAAAATTTTGCAATTTATATTTTCAAAAAAATTATCAAAAAGTAAATATTTACTAGTTGTACTCAAAAAGACACGAATTTGCATGATTAAAATTATAATGCTAGAATTATAGAATTAAAATGAAGTAAACATAAATAATACGTTTGAATTTTGCTACCTATGGTCTTATATAACACGAAAAATCTGCGTTAAATACTTTCGTTAAATTTTTACACCCCCTATTTTAGCTTCACGTACTTTGAAACTCAATAGCTAACAAAAAAAGAGATTCTAAAAATTTAGAGTTGCATATGAAATGTGTTTTGAATAAAAAGGAAAACATAAATTTGAATTATATAAATCATGCTTAACTATTAACAACAGAAATTAATCAAACAATTTACAATGCAAAAAATTGCAATGTTGAAAAATTTCAAAATTGGAAAAAATATGTTTGTTTGAGTTTTCTTGATAAAATCCGTTATTCAACTTTTCCTTATTTAAACAAGATTTTTAGCTTTTTTCTTTAGCTCTCTTTTTAGCTACATTCTATTACAATTATTAAAATGACAACTGGAAATTTTTAATCGAAATTCCTTTTATGCAAAAGGTAAAAACTATCTAAAATGTAGAAAATATTTAAATGTGTCCTTTACATTAAAGTTGCAATTTGCGAGAAAGAACAAATCAAAATATTCAGATTTAAGTTCTGAAATTTCAGAGATATCTTGAAAAAGAAACCATGATCCTATGCCTATAATAAAATTTGAAATGTCATCGTTATCTAAATTCTTTAATTTCATTTTTGTAATGATAAGTAAGGAATAAATTTATTTTAGAAACATATCTTTTAAAGATTTTTTGTAAAAGAATGCGTAAATCACTTACTTCTTGTTTTTGTGTTGGAATAAAGTCATTTTATTCATTATGGATTTCTAAAATTCTTTAAGGATTTTTGTCGCTATTTTCTTTTTCATTACACCGTTATAGTTGTATAATTAATGTAACTATGAAAATGAGTTAAAAATCCACAAAGTGAAAGTGTGAAAATTGAGATTATTGGGGAAAAAATATAGTAGAATCGAAACCTCGTCTAAGAATGGCGCTTGCGTTGGCAAGTGTCAATATTGCTAATAGACAAGTAAGAATTTTGACTCAGCCTTCTTCTGCTGTGTCATGAAAACTTTCAGGTAAGTTGTGGATTGCTTTGTAATAAAAGTGGTGGTGCGTGAGCCTCTGGTTAAAGGAAGTTCATTTACGAATGGTAAATATTGACTATATATTCTAACTAAAATACATTACATTTGAAATAAATAAACATAATTAAACAGCCCCGTTTTGGAGCAATCGTTTTATATTCAAACACCATTCCAGATATCGTGCCACAGCCAGGCTAGCCGGAGACTTTGAAAAGCTTAGCCAGAATTTTCTACTGCGTTCAGGCACGTTGCCACAAGCCCATCTCAATTGCACCCAATCATTCTTCATAAAACTAAGCCACCAAATTCAGTTCTGGGATTGTAGCTTAAAAGAACTCAGCAGTTCCACTTTTTGCAGGTTTAAAAATTCTTCGTAATTCTGTTCATTTGGTCAAAATGTTACACAAGTAACCACATTACAACCATCAACTAAAACAAAACTAACTTTTATTAACATAAAACAAAATAAAATTAAAACCATAGGAATGGTTCATGCTGGTATTTCAAGGGCCAGCGGCTCCCTTCAAAATCCACATTAATCGGAATCACATTACCTAAAGCAATCTTTCAATTTAAACTTAAACTTAGGTTTGCTGTAAAAACTGGCGAGATATTTTCTCGCCAAAAGCAACTAAAAGGGAGATTCAACACACTCCCCCAGGATGAACAATTGAAATGTTCAGCAAAATTCAAATATTTAACTTTTTTTTTTAACATAATAGCAATCAAACAAATTAACATACTTACAAACTTGGTGTAAACTTCAAATGAATAACAGCTAACTAAAATATATAACAGTCTGAATTAGACATGAAATAACAAAGTTCAATTTAAAAGTAAACAGAAATGACATTTTTTATGCGGAAGATTTTTTTTTACTGAGTCACTGACTCAATATCAAGTTCTAAATTATACAGTAATTGAATAGGTCTCCTCACAACGCCTGAAGGCGTTCGAACAGCACAAGATCTAACTTTAGAGTCTCTGCCGAAAAAAAGGTCTTTAACAACTCCTATTTTCCACATGTGTTTTGGAACCTTGTCTTCATGAACTATAACCACGTCTCCAATTTTGAATTTTGTAGGAGTATCTATTGGAACGATGCGATTTGCAGATCGAAGTTCCAGTAAGTACTCCGTTCTCCAACGCTTCCAAAAATGGTTTAAAATTTGATCTCTGTATCTCAATAATTTCGTGAGGGTCTTTTTGTTGGATTTTGGTTCTGCCACAGAAGGAATATCAGGAAAGAAATTTGGGCGCTTGCCCTATCAGAAAATGAGAAGGAGTTAGGGGAAATGGCTCGTTAATTTCATCATACACGTAAGTTAAAGGTCTTCCATTTATAAACAGCTTCGATCTCAGTGAGAGTGGTTTGAATCTCTTCATAGCTCAAGCAAGATCGTCCTAAAACTTTCTTCAAGGGCGTTTTGACAGAACGTACCATACGCTCCCAAAAACCACCCCACCAGCTAGCTCTAGGTACAATAAATTTCCACACAATTCGGTTTTTAGTAAAATACTGTTGAACCTCAGCTTTGGAAATCTTACTCCAAATCTCCTTCAGTAAACTATCAGTTTTGATAAAGGTCTTGGCATTATCACTGTATACAATTTTACAGAGTCCTCTACGTGAAACAAATCTTTTGAAAGCTAAGATGAAGGTTTCAGTGCTGAGGTCAGATGCTACTTCCAGATGAACAGCTCTAGTTACTCCACAGGTGAAGAGCACAATGTAAGCTTTTTCCGGGCTCGATTTAGTTTTGATAAAAATAGGGCCGGCGAAATCAACAGCACAGGTCTCAAATGGGGGTGATTCAATTATCCTATCCTTCGGTAAAGGAGCAATTTCTTCCTTGCCAGGTCTAACTTTAAATCTTTTGCAAATAATGCAAGATTTCAGCACAGATTTAACATATTTCCTTCCTTTGATGATGTAATATGTTTCTCGAAGATGCGCCAAGGTTGTGGCTACTCCATAATGATAAACTTTTTCATGGGCCTGAAGAATTAGCAGTTTGGTGAATTGTTCCCCCGCCCGGGAGTATCCAAGGATTTTTTTCCCTTAGAGGCAGACCAGATAAGCGAAGTCTTCCCGATAAATATAATAAACCATCTTCATCCAATTTAGGGTTTAAATTGTATAAAGGAGAATTTTTATTGATAGGTTCTTCCCGTTTCAGGTCTTCAATCTCAAGAGTGAACACAGTTTGTTGAGTTAACTTTAACCAATATTTTTCCGATTTTGTAATTTCTGCAGTAGTAAGCTCACCTGACAGCTTAGTCTTTTTCTTATTAATGTTATTAAGGAATCTGAAAATCCAAGCGGTGATACACGATTAAGTTTACTAAATTTTCCTAAATCCAGCAATGGTTCTGTAAGTAATTTAACATTGCAGGAAAGCTGAATAGAATTTAATTTGGACCTCTTTTCAATCAAATAATCATTGATGCTGGGAAGAATGTCATGCTTCGGCCACCTTTCTTTAGGCATTGATAACCAATCTGGACCTTCAAACCATAATGTATTTTCTACAAGACTAGTTAAACTTTCCCCTCTGGTTAACAAATCTCCAGGATTGGCTTTCCCTGGAGTAAAATTCCAAATTCTGGGGTTAGTCAAAGACTGTATTTCTTCTACCCTATTTGCCACAAATGGCTTCCAGTTTATCGGTGAACCCTTTATCCAATGTAGCGCGACAATGGAATCTGACCAAATATGGACATCTAAAACATGAGAACTAAAAACAGTTTTTAAATATTTGCACATCCTAGCAGCTATTATCGCACCCATAAGTTCGAGGCGAGGGATTGTCAAACGTTTTATAGGGGAAACCCTACATTTTGCCCAAACAAGACTGGTCCGAATTTCATTATCAATTTTGGCACATCGAAAATATGCAACAGCACCATAAGCCTTAGGACTTGCATCAGAAAAAATGTGAAGTTCTATGGTATCAAAATTTTCTAAACCCCCCGGAAAATATTTACGAGGTATCTCAAACTTTGGTAAATGATCAATTTCTGAACACCAACTTTCCCACTCGTATTTTAGATCATTAGGTAAGTTTTCGTTCCATCCTATACCTCGCTGCCAAGTTTCTTGCATCAAACTTTTCATCCTAACAGTAAATGGTAAAAGAATTCCAAGAGGATCAAATATCTTTAGAACAGTTTTCAAAACAACGCGTTTTGATGGATTGATTTTACAATCCTCGCGAAAGTCTGGAACGTCAAAATGCAAGCTATCAGAATTGGTATTCCATAGTAAACCCAAGATCTTTAAGGTATCATTACGAAGTTCAGCTGTTTCACACATTCCCTTTTCTTCCCACATTTTTCGAAGTTTTACGGAATTAGTATTAAATTTCCGCAAATTCATTCCAGCTTCTTTAAAAATATCTGAAGCTGTCGATGATATGTAATACACTTCTTTATCAGATTTCGCACCAGATATCAAATCATCTACATAAATGGATGAATCCAAAATATTAACTACTTGGGGATGATTTTCATATTTTTTAATATGATGCTTGATCGTAGAAGCCAAAATAAAGGGGGAACAGCTTACCCCAAAAGCCGCCCTCGAAAATCTCATAAATTTTAATTCACCCCTTTCGTTACTAAACCATATAAATTTCAGGTAATTCCTGTCCTCTTCCGCAATTCCAATTTGCAAAAAAGCCTTTTCTAAATCGGCGCAAAATGCAATATTATGTTTCTTAAAACTAAGTATTATATCAAGAACGTTTGGATTAAGATTAGGTCCGGGGAATAAACAATCATTCAAAGAATTTAAATGTTTCTCCTTTGAAGAAGCATCAAACACCATTCTAACTTTAGAGGTTACCTTATCCTCTCTTACTACTGGTCTATGAGGCATGAAATAACTATTTTCGATTTTTGAATCAGAACATGGTTCTATAACCCTATTACGTTCCTGTTCCAAAACAATAGCTCTATAACTATCAAATAAATTAATGTCCTTTTCAAGTTTTCTACTTAAATCGTCAAAGCGATTTCTTGCAATTCTGAAATTATTCGCAACTTTAGACTTATCTTCCTTCCATAATAAAGAAGTTTCGTATCTGTTATATACAAACTTTAAGTTAGATTCAAATTTATCAATTATTTCCTTTTCTACTTCTGAAACATTTTCCCTAGATTGCATAATCCCGAGTGATTCCAATTCCCACAAAAATCTTAAGCTTTCGAGCTCATTATCAGGGCTTTGCTTGCTACTTACGACTGAGAAACTACAAACAGATTTTCTTTCCCCTTTCATTGACCCATCCTCTACAAAACCGCAAAGCGAGTACCCCAACAAACTATCACACAGAAGAGAGTGATTTTGTTAACTTTTCAACCGGACCATAACAGATTTGGTAAAAATAATCCGCACCAATTAATAACTCGATTTGAGAACCACCTACGTTATCACAACTCGAAAACTTGTATGACACTAGTTTAGTCATAACTTCTTTGCTAATTGGTGGGGAGTGAATACTAACACTCGAAATCACATCTGTTACTAACGCTTCAATATGAATACAACGCGATTTATCATCTACATGAGATAACTTCAACTCAACGACATCAAAATTTTTAATTTGCGGTTTAAAAGCTCCAAATGAAAATATCTGAAGTCTTTCTTGCCTTAAAACTGGAGGGTTTAATTCTGAAATTAAATTTTCTGTGACATAAGTTTTTTGACTTCCCGTGTCATAAAGAATTAAAGACAATTTAGAATTCGAATCAGATTCCACCTTCACGCATGAAGTTTGCAAAATTACTTCTTTAGTATTTACATTAGTAATATTTTTCCGACAATGAGAAACTGAAGCAATAATTGATTCTCCCCCAGTATCTCTGTTTACATTTGCGGGTTTGAAAGTTTTATTGGTACAAATTGATGTGTGATGAAAGTTACCATTGCATATTTTGCAGCTCTCAGTTTTAAATTTGCAATTTGAGGATAGGTGATATTTACGAAAACAAACATAACATCGCCCAGTCTTCCGCAATTTTTCACGTTTGTCAGAAATAGGCTTCGACTTGCATGATTTCGAATCATGTTCTGTTGAATCACAAAATATACAAACACTTTTTGAATTTGCAGTTAATGTAGAAGTCGTGGGAATATCCCATTTGTAATTACTAGTCTGCTGTTTATTTTTTTCTTTTTTACTACTTGAAGAATATTTTTCAGAATTCTGCAGATGAATTGTTGCTTCACGAGATTGAACTTCGTTTTTTATAAATGTTAGAAGTTCATCGATGTCCATATCTGTCATACTTGACCGTTTACGATTGAAATCCAGGGCCATTTCAGTTGGAATTAATTTCAATAAAATAGGTGCAAGCAAGTGTCCGTAACTACCGGCTGTAACACCGAGGGAGTTTAAATTTCGAATTTGAACTTCAACATTATCATAAAGTTCCCTTAAGTCCCTTATGTGATAGGAATTTTTCACTGGTTTTAAATTTAACAGCTTACTCATATGCGCATTAATGACTAAATCATTTCTACCATATCTGTTTTTCAACAAATCTACAGCTGATTTGTAATTTTCTGCCGTAAGTGAAAATCCTGCAACAGCATTATAAGCGCTGCCACCAAGTAGAGATTTCAAATATGAAAATTTGTCGATAGGAGATAAACTTTTGTTTTTATCAATGGCATTAGAAAATTGGCCCCAAAATTCCAACCAGCAACTGCTGTCCCCATAAAACTTATGTATGGTAAGTTTAGGAAGTTTCATACAACGCTCAATTTTGAAGGATTGAGAATTACTTTCATCTTTCGAGATTGATGACTCAAACAATTCCTTTCGACTTTCAGCAGCACGTTCATTTAAAAACTTAGTAATCTTATACCGAAATTCTATTATTCTTTCGCTATAATGTTCAGAAGTTTCTATTTCATTTTCAAATTCTGACTCGGCAGTCAGATCTTGGATATCCGAATTTAATTTTTTCAAGCAGTCGTACTTTTCATTTAATTGGTCTTTATAAATACTTAAAAGATCAATTTTCTGCTCTGCTGCGATTTCCTCACTTTCTAGTGCTGTATCTATTTTGTTACACAGTTTTGAAGTCTGTGTTCTTAAACCTCCGCGTTTCTTCTTTAGGATTTCTAATGTACTTGTCATTTTCATTCAATGCAATATTTACAACAGGTATAATAATAAACTGAGCTTACCTGTGTAAATTTCAAGACTTTTCAGATTCAGCTGATCACAATATCAAATCCTGTCGCGGACGCCAATGGAAGAACTCAGCAGTTCCACTTTTTGCAGGTTTAAAAATTCTTCGTAATTCTGTTCATTTGGTCAAAATGTTACACAAGTAACCACATTACAACCATCAACTAAAACAAAACTAACTTTTATTAACATAAAACAAAATAAAATTAAAACCATAGGAATGGTTCATGCTGGTATTTCAAGGGCCAGCGGCTCCCTTCAAAATCCACATTAATCGGAATCACATTACCTAAAGCAATCTTTCAATTTAAACTTAAACTTAGGTTTGCTGTAAAAACTGGCGAGATATTTTCTCGCCAAAAGCAACTAAAAGGGAGATTCAACATAGCTAATGTTATTAATTACTAAAAGCTATACGAAAACGGACCTTTCGAACTTAATAACTACGAATTACAGCACTTTCCTCTGTGGTGGTGGTTAAATGAATTCTCACTAAACATTTGATGGAATCTCGTAAATGAGTTGCATTTTTCAAATCCTAACAGCATTCTTTTTGTCTTTCATACTTTTAATAATTTATTTTTCATTAAAAAAGAGGTTTCCTATTGGTTTTCTTTTAGGAAACGGCAACTTCTTTTACAAGTAAGAACTTTTTTTTTTTTTTTTTGAACTGATTACAATTGCTCGCAGGGAACAAACAACATTATCTTAAACGAAAACTCTATTCAATGGAACAAAGTTTTCTCAAAGCATATTTATCATTACTTGTTAAGTTGATATAGTTAGCATAAAAATCACGCTAATGTTTTCTAATTACTATTTTGAAGGTAATATTTTATCCTCACTGTTAATTCAAATGATTCTTTAATGTCGTTCTTTAGTTTCGAAACACACCATTTTAATACTCTAAATATAATTAGTTTGCTGATGAAACTGTAGATAAGGAGAGGACACAATTTATGAGCATAATTTAGGTAACTGTAATTGTGATATGACTCAGGAACAAAAGCAAATATTTGACAGGATAATCACTCTAGATAGTATAGTTTGTTTTGAAGTATGATGCACCACTATAATCATTCCTTCTTGGGTCAAATAATGATTGGATTTTCCAAATTATATCTTTTGAGATCTTTGGAGCAGTTAAAAAGATTGAAATCACGTAAAAGCTATTTTTATTTAATACATAAATATTTCAATGCATATTTTTGTGTCGCAATATGCATATATCAGAGCGGGCAAGAGAAATCATCATAAGAAAATATAGTTCATGTTCATGTATATTTATGTCTATAAATGAACTGAAAGTAATACTCAGTTGTTTCTGCTTATCTTAACTATTATAAATTATTTTAACGCGTATAAATAATATTAGAAGTGAAAACAATATTGTTTGTATTTCAGTAATAAAAATTAAAAAGTATATATTGATAAATAACTGCGTTGCATCTAAATTTTAGACATGTTAGGAAATGTTTTTGTTACGGTAGGAAGTTTTCTTCTAATACGATGTTTTAGAACAATAGTGAAAAATGTAAATAACTAAACGATAACTAGTAATAATTCAAAAAATTATATAAATTTTTAAGTAGCACAAAAGGCAAGAATATAATACAGACACGTGTTTCAAATTCGAGATTACATGGAATCCAAACATCAATGAAAAATGAAAGTACAGAATAAAAGATGTACCACAATAGTTAAGATTATTTTTTGCATTGAAAAGGGGTCTCTTTGTATCTTCAATATACGATTCTTACTGATGTATCGCAGCCTCAAAGCAACCGTAGGATATCTTACGGGAGTTTTGAGGCTTCACACAAGGTTGTAAGTGGAATGAACACCTTGAAAACATTGCCTGTATATTAGTTGACTGGCGTTTTCCGCTGTCTTCACACGAACCAACTTACAACCAAACAGCACGACCTTGAGGGTCACACATGTCGACGAAATCCTGGATATGAATCCAAGTAATGCGGTTTGACTGCAAAGGCCATAGTTCAGCAGCAACGGTGATCCAAAATTGCTAGCTGAGTACGAAAAGCAATGGTTTTTCCTTGGAAATAAACTTTTTTACTATTTTCTTGCAATTACATTGCAGTATGAGCCAACTGAATATGTTCAAAACATAGAATAAATCGTCCCTCCCTAACATTGTTCTAACTAGAGACGCCGAATGTTTTGGGAGTGCAAATACTGTGCCAAAGTTTCAAATTCCAATAAAAACGTCGTTTCAATTCTGGAATCCTAGAACTCATTCTGGTTCAGACGGCAAAAAAAAAGAGTCATGAATCTGGAAAAACTTCTGCATTTATATCAATTCCTACTACATATGAGCCTAGGTAAAATAGTTTCAGTGTATAGTCTTTAGTTCGGCTTCAAGGAGGGCCTTAATTTGCTTGTTTCGCTCTTGAACTGCAGTGGCGTTTTCTTGTGAATGCATTCAGTTGGGTGATACTGCAATGAAATAGCAAGAACAGGGTAAAAGACGTTTAATTTCAAACGAAAAACAATTGCTTTTGAAGCCAAACTTGCAACTTTAAACCACCATTGCGGCCGAACTAGTGCTTATGCAGTCAAATCGCTTTATCTGGATTCTTATCCAACGCAAAAAACCTAAATTCAGAATTTCGTCCTGATCCATGACCCTCAATGTCGTGCCGTTTGATAGTTAGTTCAATCAAGGCAAAGCTTTGCCTTCAATTCCCGAGTCGAACCGCACTGTGCTGCGGACACTCGCTGGTGAGATAAATTTGCTTCTTCTACCAGTTTGTTGGCACTCTCAGCTTCAATGAGATGACACCTGCCCCCAGCAAGGTTATTCACTGTTCCTCACAGAGAAGTCCTAATAAGATCGAAACTACAGGCTCAAGATAACATAACCAGGCTGTCTGGTATATTGCATCTAGTTCTGCCTTATGCCCGGCTGAGGGGCGGTATCTTAATGCTAAGCATCTACTTGATTCTTACCTTTTCGTGTTTTTTGCCGTAGCCGAGTTTCAGTTTTTTAAACTGTCTTTTATTTTTAATATTTTTCATTTCAACCTGTGATGGACTTTAAAATAATAGCGTAAGTAATACACACTTAACTAGCAAGCATTTTACGTTGATATACAAGAAATGTACAAAATTGAAAGACACACCTTTGAAACAAATCTATACAAATGTTCAGCTTCCAAGACCCAAATCCTGTGGATGTATGATCGATAAAAGTGAAATTGCTCCAAAATGGCGGTTCAGCTTTGGAAACGAATTGCCCTGTTTAGCACGGTCCGTCCATTGAAGGCCATATTGGTCCCTTTTTTTTTTTTTTTCTTTTTGAGATATCCTGCATCCTTATGATTACTGTCTTGGAAGCTGAAAGTTTGCATAGGTTAGTTTCAAAGGCATGTCTGCCCCTCTCTAGACCGTCCTCCAAATCAGAGATGGTTGGATGGGGACCACCAGGCCATGTGACATGGAATGATTCTATGACCTTAAGCTTTTGCAGCAATTTTACGCAACTTTGCTTTCCGTTTCCTGCCAAAGCCAGCGCGACCAAACTTTTCAATAACAGCTAACCTTTCTTACCTGCTGTGATGTTCTTGCACAAAAACACTTTAGAGTTTTTATACTATGACTTAGGTCTGTCACTCATGGGCTCTTAGACTATAACGCCGTAGACAAAATTTCGTAAATTGCTGCAATTTGTTGGTAACTTCGCAATGACGTTCCATGACTGTAATGCGACGAAAACCTTTATATGAAAATTATGCGACTGTCACATAATGATTCTATTTAAGTCGAGTATTGCGCATTGTTTTATAATGATACTAGTCTATAATCTACTCTCCCAAGTTATTTTTACAAAAACATACATTATGTAAAAACATCAGAAGTGAATGACTGTCAATTTTTAGTGTACTCCTTCATTTCTGTTACATTTCCCTTAACATAAATGATTGTAATATAGTATGAGCAGCGTAACTTTATTAATGTAAAAATAAAATATCTACATATGTTTCACTACATAAAAATTATTCCTTTTAGACGCGTAGTTTTCAAATGCCATGAGACAATTTAAATCGCAATATAACAATTCGTCAAAATCATACTTAAAGGTTATAAAACCTTATAAATGCTCGATATTTCCAAAGAACCAAAAGCTGCTACAGCCATATAATTTCAATTAATTATGCAAACTGAAAAAAAGGTTGGAAATGGTGAATAATGTGTTTATTTTTTCTATTTGAAAAATATAAAGCATAAGTTGAATTATTACTTGAAAACTTCGAATTCATTCATCTCTCGGAGACAAGAAGAATAAAGAGTTTTCTTTCAGCCAGAAAGCAATTTATCATTGCTAAATACCATATTTTTACTATTTTTCCGTTTTAGATAGAAATATCTAACATTCCATGCTGTCTTCTGAGTAGTAATGACGGCTTCAAAATACGGCATTTAATGTGGCCAAGTGCGCATCACAGAAGGGGATGGATTTATCTTTGTCTAATACCAAAGTGCAAGTATAAAAAAAAAACCTATCTAATACAATAAGGAAGACAAAGACAAAATGTCCCCTTCAATACACATTTACGTTTTCGCCAGACGATATACGAGACTTAACCTTAAATATGAGAATGGCGAATACATGTGTGGCTTTAATGGCATCTCAGCTACGTTTAGGGAAATTTCTAGTCTTAAGAATAACTGATATTTTGTAACTATACATTTGAGTTGGGTTATAGAGGATCTAACTATTACCTAGTTGGGATGTATTAGAATTATGATCTCTTTTCTGAAAACAATGTTTCTTACTAGAAACAAACCAATAAGCGAAAACAGTGCATTAATGATATTTTTTGCAATGAAAGTATTTGCTAGGCCTTGCACTGGGAAATAATAATCAGATTTGAAAGATGAACTTAAATGATTTGATAAATGCATTTACATTTATCAAATCAAGGAAAAGTTTACTTGGAAATCAACTGATTTTATCAGAAGTATACAGGGTGTTCCGTTTTAACCTGCAAGACCTTTATTTTCGCAACCGTTTGTCCTAGATGTATACTTCCAATTACAAAAATGTTTGGTATTAGATGCAGAGTTAAGATATTGAAAGTTTGAAGCAAATATAAAAATGAGTCTTAAAATACAAAATTTAACTTTTTATACGGGCCCTAAGTCCCTTAACTAATATTTAGAGAAATAATCTCCATTGAAAACTATTACTGACACAAAAACCATGATATTTTTGCGACCAAAACTCCAGGAGATATTACATTTCAAAGTTTTAAGGGACCATACAGAAGGTGAGATTTCAGATCATTTTCCTTTCTTCAGAAGAATGGCAGGTTGTCAAAGTAGAAAATCAAAGCATTTATATTTTTTCATTGTTATTCAAAAATAAATGCAAATGCTATGCCGTGATACGCAAAAAAAACCCTACAAACCTCAAAATATTTGATAAACCGAACTCGATGCACGCAGATGATTTTAAACACTTGTTATAAGCACCATATCCCCCCCCTCAAAAGGTATTATTGACGTTTAGTGAAAAGTGGTGTAAGTCACAAATCGCTACGTTTCACATCTCTTTGAATACTAGTAGTACTAATTACAAGCTTTTTGCGTTCTAATTATTTTTCAGTGGAAATTATTTCCCTAAATATAAGTTAGAGGACCTGGGGCCCGTATAAAAAGTTAAATTTTGTATTTTTTTGACTTATTTTTATTTTTACTTCGAACTTTCCATATCTTAACACTGCATCTGATTTTGAACATTTTTGCAATTGGAAGTATACATCTATTACTAACGGTTGCGAAAATAAAGGTCTTGCAGGTTAAAGCGGAACTCGTTGTATGTAATTTAATGGCAATGATAGTTAATTCATATAAACTACAAAAAAAAAATGGTTGATTACAAAATAAAAAGAAATAGAATACGCTACAATATAGATACATACTCTAACATGGTCAATCCAGAAAGAGAAACTGTTGATATTATGTTTAAAAAGCGTGATTTATATGGGCTCAAACATAAAATAGGCACCTTTTAAATTATAGGTTATTTTATAGAATATGCATGACGTCAATTGTTAATAATAAGCTACTCTATCTTTGAAAAGCAGCAAAATGTCACATAACAGGCAATTATAAGAGGCATCTTGATGTAAGCTAGAGAGCATTATATAGTTTCATCAAAAACTAAAATAATAATTTAAATTTAAATACCCAAGCAATTACGTCGCATTAATTAGCAATAACATTCCGCTCCATCTAAAAAAAATATTAATAATAATTTGCTGCATTTTTATAAAATAGGCTGTTTTTACAAAAACGAGCAATAATCTCATAATTAAAATGATTGTTTTTCTCTTTGAAAAGAGGAAATAAGCTTTAAACAACGTTAATTTAGAAACAGACGTAAGTTGTTGAATAAAAAATATATAATAATTACAAAAAAATCATTGTTCTTCAAAAACAATAATAATAAGAATAATAGTACTAATAAGAATAAAGTTAAAGCAAAAGTAAAAATAATAATAAAAAGTTATCTTCAATCGTAAATACATACATCGTGGAGCTGCAGACAAAAAATACGAAAATTCAAAATTGGCTTTTCAGCTTTTACTGTCCCCAGGACTGTTCTGACTAATTAAACCCTCCATTCTTGGCGTATTTCATTTTTTTTGTAATCTTGTAATTCCATCATGTTCTCGAGTCTGGCAGTTTTCACATGTGAGGCACACGAATAAAAAACATATTTTTCTACTTAATTTTTTTGGCACCTCAGCTAATTTACTAAAAATTTGAAATAAATCATAATCAAGATAATATTGAAGTATCTTAATGATGCATTAACAAAAATGCATAATGTGTATTTACTAAATACCATGTTTATTGATTATAGCTTAGTGGTCAGATAGCTATATGAAAGTAGTAAATAAGCATTTTCTTTTTATTATTAAGTAAATTTGTCTATGGTAAAATTGCTGCACGGAGTTGAAATAAAATATATAAAAGAAATAATCACAAAAGTTATGCCCCATGTAACTTTTTTAAAAAGTAAAACAAGACATACTTTTTGACGTGTTTATTAGTTTATGTCTCAGAAGCATGCAAAATATATCCTGAATCATATTTTAGATTTTAATATTTCTGAAAGAACACATTGTTTGATATTCAAAAAAGTCTAAAACTTTTATGAATTTTTCATAAGGTTATTTTTCGTCACAAAAGTTATTTTACCAGTAGAATTTTTGAATAAGAGACGTTGCTTTTCTTGTAGGCAAGCTCGAACTGTTTCACTATCTTTTGTTTTCAGCAAAGTTTGCTACACATTTTCGAAAAATGCCGTAGCGCTTCTAGAATATTTTTCTTATTTCCTAGCATCAAATTTTAATAATACGGTTATGCAAATATGAAATTTGTGGTGATACGAGCTTATGTATTTATTGAAAATTGCATAAAATAATTTGTATGATTTTGTGATTTTCTTCTTTACCAAATTCTATTCTGCTATGCTTCGAAATCTATTTTTTTGTTTTTTGCTTGAATGGAAACTGTTGCAACATTATTATTTCTCACATTCTTTAAATTTATCTTTCAGCGAGAGTTTGGTTGCATTACTGCTACATGAATTTTTCATGATATTAATATCATCATATCATTGTCGTTATGAATAAAAAACATAATATCATGTTATAGATAACAACGAGGTTTTACATATTTAAAGTTGCATATTTTTTTTTAAAGGAAAAAGTGTGTCAATACACGTACAATTTCAAATGTTACAGTACTTGGGATACGTGCGATATTCAAAAAAAAATATTAATAATAAATAAATAAATAAACATATGGAAGAAAAAAAGAAATATTGTCAAAATATGCACGATAAGCAATGTATATCCCTATAGCACCAAAACATAAACTAAAATAATGAAAGCCAGATAGAATCAAAAACCAGTAAACAATAATTAATGAGGAACATTCCAATAAAAATTAAGAAAAAAGAAAAGTTTATGTATTATAATGAAGCAGAAAGAATAGAACAATAATAATAGGTTTTGCTTTAATGTATTTTTGCCACTTGTTACGTTAAAGTTTTGAATTTTTACATATTTTCTTCTTATAGGTAATTCTGTTAAGTTTAAACATGAAGTTTACTAAACAACGCATAAATACCTTTGTGCTTGAAAATTGAATGAATATATAACGATTTGATGCACAAAAATTGCAAATTACTGCAGACACCTGTTCCAATGTTTCAAGAAACACCTTTTTCAATGCAAAGAAGTGTAAGCTTTTGGATGAAAAGTTGTTCGAGATGGCTTTTCATTAGATATTTATTCATTTAATGAAGTTATACATTGGTTATTCATTCTTTAAAGAATTTTACAGTTTTATACTTTTTGCTTACTTTTTAATTTTATTCGTTTATTTATTTAGTTTCATAATTTTTAATTTTTAATTTGTAAAATTGAATCAAGTTTGATCTTTAAAATATTTTTATAGTTGCATCTCTGCTTCCTAAGTACGGTTAGGAATTGTCATACCAATAATCTCAAAGAGGATTTGTCAGGTTGATAATATTAAAAGTTAGTTTAGACTTACATTTATCTTTTATATTACTATTCATTACTTCAAATTTTTTCAATGCTCTCATACGAAAATACAACCAGAAACAAATACCCATTCTTAATGCAAAAATTGACAAAAGTTTTCTAAATACCTCTGCTTGGTACGATTTGTGCAACGTCGATAGCGATTAGTTACTCGTATGTGAGATGAAATCAACTGTAACTTGTCTTATTAGTAGCAACTTTGGCTTTTATCATAGCCACAGCCTTATAACTTGTGCTTTATATCCTAAAATAATGTTTCATATCAATTGGGAACGTCACTAAATACCATATGTGTATAAATAGGACCAGATGCATAGGAGGAACAAGGATAGCAAGTCTCATGAGCTTACGATCCACACTCATCGCATCCTATCAAAGTATTGGAAAGTTCACCGCTATATGTCACCGTTCGTCGCATACCGAGCAACTTCACTCAGATGTAACATTGTTTTTGTTATGTTCACTTTTGGAATTTTCGCGACTCTTTTCTGTTCTTTCATTATATCAGAAGATTTTATTTACTTAAAGTGTATTTTGCTTACTCTGTGTGTTTAAGTGTTTCTTGTAGTTTTAGCTGGCAAAATTTTGAATGATGATAGAACGGCAACTGGAATAACTATTTGTTCTGTCTTCACTTGCACTGATCCTCTAGTTATAAACTTCTTCGGGATTCAAAGGGCCAGCTTTAGATTGCCCTCCCAGTTGATTATTTGCTGTTGTCCTTAGAGTTTCGTGCACGAAATCTCTTTAGTGTGCCTTATTGTTACGTAATGCTTAGTGAAAAAATGCGGTCCGAATCAGCAGGATCATCTTCAAGTGCAGAAATCTCACCTTTCCTGTAGAAATCTGAAGGTTTCTCGACGTCGTTTGCTATCGAATCTCTACTGATTGGATCAGAGGTAGAATTTTAATCGGATTCTCCTGACACCTTAATCATTTTTTGCATACATATTAACTCTCTTCAAAATGCAGTCAAGCTAGCAAAATTGATAAGTAATTAATATTTTTTTTTCAATAAAAGGAAAAAGAAGCCTATTCGTTTTACCCATACCCGATTCCCCCGACCACACGAATTTATAGTATCCAATTATTTTCTCTAAACTAAAATCGTAAGATGCAAAGCTACTTCATAAATAATTGGACCTGTTGTTCTAGAACATATCCTCAGCAAGAAAACTGGACAAATAATGAATAATTTAGAATAATCAAAATTAAACGGAGCCGGGAAATGTTTAGTTAAAGTAGCGAAGACAGTTATTAGAGTATTTTACCCTGTAAACATGCACACTATTTATTGCCTGTGACTAGTTGATGCGTGCAGCATCAGCTTTCTTCCTAGAACCTCATACACTCAAAACTTTTTGTGCGTGTGTAGGGAATGCATTTAAAAAGAAATAGCAAAACTTTTTTCTTTCTTTTTTTTCAAAATTTCACGAGAGCTGCCAAAATAGTTTTCGCATCAAAAAATAATGCGAATCGTACTAAAAAAGAATCGCATTAAAAAAAAAAAAACTGCTAAAAAATAAGTTTCGGTATAAGTATTAGAGTCTTCCAAATTTCTAGGGGCTGCAAACGTTATGCGTAATTTACCTAGGGGAAACCCGGGCAACGTGAATACCTTAAGCTTTACTCGATTATTGTTGTTTAATTATAATTGGGGAAATTAAAACAAATGTTTATAATCAGTCTTCATTTAATGAACTTACGTAATACAATAACGGATGTCCTTAATATGAATTAAACTGTTAGATATAGGCCAGTGTTCAACGATGGCATAAATATCCACTTCGGCCGACACCCCAGGTAAAGTGGATTCGGTACTAGGGCAAAGCGAACAATGACATTATTTGTCATGAAAGTAAACATTAAAAATAAATTAACCATCGAAAGTTAAAGAAACATATTCAAAAAACATTTCTTTACTACAATGCTAATTATTGTAGTTATTGCAAATAAAGAAATAGAACTTAAACATAAAATAAACCCCGAAAGCTAAAGGAAAATATAAAAACATTTTTGCTACAACACTAATTATTGCAGTTATTATTGTAACAATCAAAGAAATTAAACTAAAAAAAATCAACATCCAAAATTATAGGAGCATATTTAAAAAAAAAAAAAATAACATTTTCTGCTACAATACTAATCATTTCAATAATCAATAGCAAAATCTTCACCATTTTCAAATGCTAAACACTCTTCATGACACCACTGATTACAAATACGGCATTGTATCCAGTTTTCATTATAATAATTAAGTTTTTAATTATAATATTTGAGTTATTTTTTATAATAATTTTGGTGATAGTTCCCGTATGTTTTTACACTTCGCTTATGGTTAAATAATGGATTGAGTTGATTTTAAAGTAAAGCAGGTTTTCGCAGCGGGTGGCGACCTGCTTGAGATATATTCGTTTCAAACGGTTTTTGACACAGTAAATATATATCCACTTATAAAAGGAAGAAAACAAATCATTCGTTAACTCATAAATTGAGCGTGTTTTTATACTAAAAGTTTCTGATATGCATTTCTTTTCAGAAATGATTTAAACATAAATAGAAACTTAGGGCATAGAATGCCCCATAAACACAAGTATAAACTTCTTACTGGCAGTTGCAGAACACCAGTCCCAATACATGTAGCTGTAGATCAAGTATCACCCTAAAAGAAAACTAAATATTTAAAGCAAAAGTATTTTATTGATGATTGAGAGCTATTTTTTAAAGTAAAGGAAAGCAGAAGTCGAATTTTTTGGTACAAAAGCAAGGAGGAATAAAACGAACCTAGCAAATCTCTGACATCCAAAACGTAAGACATTTTATGACTTTCAACGTCTTTGTTTACTCTTTCTAGCTAAGCTTTTTATGGATGTTCCGGAATCGATTCTATTGGAAAGCAAAGTGAGGAAGTACAAATAGTATAGAATTCGAAAATCATAAAATAAATTGCTTTTATACGATAGCGTATTCGAATAACTAAACTAAATGGAACTACCTACCAAGCTTTACGGAAGAAATATTCTCGAATTATTCAGGAACTTAAATAACGTTTCGGATATTGACTCAAATTATTAAAAAGTTACATAGTTTTAAAGTTTTTATATGTGTTACATAACTTAGGAGTTTCTTGTTTTCTGAACGACAAAAAGTTGGGTTATATTTTGGAGTATGTTTTTGATCACAATTTTTTTTATGCTTCACTACAAAATAATTTTAAGCCATATAAACCGTTATCCGCTATAATTTACTAGGTCTTTAAGGACCAGTACAGGATATATACATGTACGTATAATTTCCAAATTTATTTTTCAAATTCAACATTATTTTTCAATTTCAAAACTACAAATAAAGTATACATAAATAAATTTTTTCATGTTAGTGAGACATCAGATTATCATTACATTAAAAAAGTTATGGTTCGAAAAATATAACTTTTTTTTTTTGTTAACGCCGCAAGTTTCAAAGATACGGTCCTCAAAAGACTAAGATATTCCATAGTTTTTTGTTTTTTTTTAATAATAAATATCTAAAACCAAAACTTTCATACGTGGCATATAATATAACATTTTATATGATACAGTATCAAAGTGAAAGTGTGTTAATTTCCCAAGAGTGTAACACTCATAGCGGAATAATATGAATGAGTGCCTAGAAGGAAGTTTATATACAATTTTCTTCCGTTGTTGTTCTCAAATATATCTAAGAACTCTTCTTATTATAAATCTTTTAGTCCAAGTGGATAATGGTAGATGGTTAATCTAAAGATTGATAAGTGCAATCTTCAAGTAAATGAATCATATTTTGTTTTAACATTAATGGTTTAACGACAAAAAGAATACCAATAAATAAATAAATAAATAAATAAACAATTTGAAAAATAATTTCAAAGAGCGCATAATTATATTAGAGACATTACTAACAGCTTTACATGAAACTTCTCTTCAAAAACGAAATGTACAAAAAATAGTCATCTTGTCCTCCTATATTCACTGAGAATGCCGTAATAAATTATTTCTATTTTACAAGCAAAAAAAAATATCTCTCGCTGATTTCTTGCTGTGAAGAACAAGAGAGAGTGTGTAAATCATTTATTAATCTACACTGCAGTGTTTTTCCATGTTGTTGAAAATATTACATAAGCAGTTTGCTTCTTTTTTAAATACGTTCCTAAACTTAAATTTAACACCATGCCGTGATTACGTTCTATATTTGTCTGTAATTTATTGAATCGAAAAAGATTTATATTTCCGATGCTTTTAAAAATCTTTTTGAGAAAAAGAAAAACTGTTAGTCTTTACTGAGCTTTAATTTATGATTTTTTTTTTCTTCTCGAGTCCAAGCGATCGTGATTCGCAATAAATATTTTCTATTGTTATTGTGTCATCTGCAGACATTGCTAATCGTTCGAACTAACCGACTTTTTCGCACGCTTAATATATAAACTTAAATTTAAAAAAAACTTCAAAGTTTTTTGTCATTAAGTCGTTAAAGAACAGACTTTAACCTAGTTTTTAACCAATAACTTTGAATTATTAATTATATATGAACAAACAATCATTAGAGAAGATCCTTATCTTAAAGTTAATCGAAAAACATGGTTTTATTATATCCTTACTTTCAAGATTTGGATATAGAATTTATCTTGACATGCATTAAGTATCGGCAACTTTCAAATTTTGACAAGAATTTATACTAAATGTGAAGCAGACTGACCAGTCAGTGAACACAAAAGCCCAATTTTGCTTACTCAAATTTCTAACATCTTAAAACTTTGTATCGTTTGGCACACGGTTATTTTAACTGATTTAAGTAACTATCAAAATAATAATTAAAAATAATAATAAAATTAAACATAATAATAATAAAGTTGGAAGACTTCTATGGTTCAGAGTCAAGTTGATGGTGTCCTCCCAGTTTCGCCGACACGACCCCCCCCCCCCCCCCCGTCTTCTGATTTTCAGCTTCAATCTTACTTTTTAATGTTATTCAAGGAGGGAATACATTTTTAGTGTCGGCGAAACTGGAAAAAAACCAAGTTAATTAAAACAAATTGAAATATATTTTTTCAACGTTTTTATTAATTTGGTATTTTTTGTAAGCTTTTAAGATAAAACATATGTTTCATATTTTGCTGATTTCATATTTAAACTATTGTAACTATCGGATAATGCATATCGTTGGAAAATTTCAAAATGTTTTGATGTTTGGGAATACTTTTACATTTGTTGCTTCTTTTCAACTTTACTAATGATTAATCGCTGACATGAAAAAACTCTTAGAGCCATTTTGAATTGCTATGACTTCTTAAAGGGTTTTGCTATCAAAAACTGAAATGACTTGATATTGAATTTGTTTTTTACCCAAAAGAAAAATGTCTTAAATTAAGTAGGCATTCTCTAATTTCATTTGAATAAGCGAAAAAAAGGAAACATTCATAAAAACCATTATTGATTAATGAAAATATCTTATCAAGAGTGTCAACTAATACCCTAAAGGATTTTTGAACTGCTTCCAGCAAAAATTAATCATGAATGCATTTTTACGTAAAAATCTTCTTCAGAAAATGTTTCCTTTGTACTAAATAA
The DNA here is from genome assembly GCF_026930045.1 of Uloborus diversus. Lineage (NCBI taxonomy): Eukaryota > Metazoa > Arthropoda > Arachnida > Araneae > Uloboridae > Uloborus > Uloborus diversus. The sequence goes on along the minus strand of NC_072731.1, from coordinate 216,950,452 downwards.
CCAAGATTCGGAACATGTTTCTCTCTTATCTACGTTGTTGCTAAGTAATTAATTACGGGGGGACGTCCCTGAGATTAAGACATACATGAGATTTAGTCCACCGTGAGACATTTTCATAACCAAAGGATTTAATTCTAAGACGCTATAATTTAATTAATGAATCCTTCCTTCCCGCTTGAATGCGAAAAAGATTTCGCCGACGTAAGCTATTATATTTTTCGCTATTTGATTTGTCTAGCAGTTTGGTCAAAATTTTTGTTTAGGAAGATTTTAATTTGCATCCTGACGAAAGTTATATATATTTTTTAATTAAAATGTCTTTGAAAGGTCGCGAATGAAGCAACAATTTTAAAAGAAAATGTTTACAATAAAAGAAAACTATTGGGGTATGTAAGTGGATAGTTTCACGTTTTTGAGTAAAACGCGTTTGAAGTTTCGATCCTAGGAAGGTTTCCAGTGAAAGGTTTTTCTAAATCATTCTGTAAAACAGAACCAATAAGAACTACTAGTACTATATCTTGCCCGAAAACAGAGGAAAGATTCTTCTACCATTGATACTCAGTATCTCGAAATGTTCAATGTTTTCACTTACATCCTTGTTTATCTGACTGCTTCAATTTTACAGCTTACAATGTTTTTTTTTTCTTTTCTTCTCACTGCCTTAATTATACTCGTACGCCTATTAAAATAAGAACTATAGTCATTTTAAAGTATGCAGTTCAATTTTCATATTCAACTTTCGGGAGATAAACACATTAGAATTTTGCCAAATTTGGCTTATGTAATGTATAATAAGGACAATGTTCACTTATTTTTGGGGATTTTAGTTTAAAAAAAAAAATTCTTTTTTTGGTGCAGATTTGACTAATACCTCCTCAAAACTTGTTTGAAAGAAGATCAACTCATCAACGCCAATAACTCTACCCTACAATCTCAAACATAAGTAGTTATTGTCATGGTTATGCATCAACTTATTAGGGCCGCACATTGAGAAAAAATAAACTGGAACGAGTGAAAACTTTCATTTGTGAAGCCAAGACCCCATACCACGTAATAGATTTGAATTGCTTTGAAGGAATCACGTTTATTCGCTTGGTTCAACGACCATGTGGACGTTGTCAGTTCTCTCGTGACTTTTGGTTGCGTTGGTGAGATTTTTGCACTGATGAAGAGGCTCCATTGTAGCCTTGAATAGCTAAATGCTGTATTTTCTTCAAAATTTGGGATTTATTTTCGTTGGTTTTTCACTTTAATCATATTGTAGCACAAAGCTTATATAATTATTTTTCATTAAAAAAAACCTAATGTTAGAAAAGTAAGTTAACATCATCCCAGGCAAATATCAGTATATGGATCTAAGTTCTAGATAAATCAATATCATTCTTTCCGTATATTTTCTACGCAACGCTAGTTAGCTTGTAAAAATGAAAACAGGTTTTACTGTAATTTAACGCTCAACATTATCATGCTATCAATTTTTTTTACAAAATCGTAAGAACTTAGCATATTTGAAATAAATAAGTTTTGCTAGGATATTTCAATTCATGAAACCAGTTCTGAAAAATGTTACTTTTTTTATTCCATAAAACTACAATTTATGATCATAGCTTCTGGTAGGGGCTATTTACATCGAGCTAGGTCTATTTGCTTCAAGTTGAAAGACTTTTTACTGCCTTAAACCATACTCATTTTAAATTTAAAGTAACAATTTAAAATTACCAATTACATTGTTACTAAAATATGGATAAAAGAGCGGTATACATGCTTTAAAATATAAGAATGCAAATCAGTTAAGAGCTTACGTTGAAGAAAGTTCAAATATTAGTAAGAAACACTTGTTACGATTTTATCCCGACTTTTTCACGAAAAACCTACGGTGTCGACTTTTTACCTTTCCTTTTCCCCAGGACTACCAGCGTAATTTTCACTATTCTAATTTGAATAACAAATGCAACTATTTTTTTAAACAATAAGATATAGAAATTCTCTCTTTTTTTTTTTAAATCAGTGACGAAATGTGCCAGGTAAAGATAATATTTGGTGCAATGGAAAATGTATACCAACACATACTCGGGGCTGCGAATAATGATATTTTATATGCTTAAATTAAACATGAATTCACCGTGTTTGCACATTAACAGTGAGAGAGTATTTTCGTTTAATTACTCGAAACGACAGAGTAAATTTGTAATTGTAGCATTGGTATCAAGAAAACTGTAAAGCATTTGTATAAACTCCCCATATCGCTGATTATTGACAACTAGAAAATCGCCCGTCAGGGTATGACGGGTGAAAATTGAGTTTACATTTGAACGAAGCAATAGCCTGTTTGGTGATATTTTGGAAGTTGAAATTTTAACCCTAACTCCAGTGGATAAACCCTAAACTCCGGTAGATAGCATTCATTGTATATCCTTTTTCCTTTTTTTCATCCCCCTAAAATTACAGCCTTTCCAGTATAACAGTTCAGGTACCGGATCCAGTGCAGCCTTGTCAAAATAAGGCATTTCCCTACATGTCAAACATTGCCAGACAATTTTATCGAATTATCATGATGTGGAACGAGTCGATCAGTGAATTGGCTATTATATATACGAAGATACGTTAAAAACTAAGTTTAAATTCCTTCTTATAATATGTACAGTCGAATCCCGAATTAAGCGAGAGATGCGTTCCAAGACCCCTCGCGTAAGTCGAAATTGTGTGTTCTAGAAAAGGGGTATGTACACCCAACTTTTTGATAAACATAAACAATTGTTCTATACACTTGTAAACACCCTTTAAACTGCTTCGATCCATTCCTCAAGTATATCTCAACTTTTTCACATAAAGAACTGAATTTATACTGCATTTTAAGGAAATCTACGTTATTCAGTATAAAATGCTGTTATAATGCAAAAATCAGTGATCAATGGGAGAATAAGGCTGAGTGCAATACTGTATGTACGATATACATTGATAATAATAATGAAATGTAACCCTATTACACTTTCTCTACAGTAAGTAAATATAATTATTACTATAACTAAAAAACTGAGGATGATGGTGGTGGGTGCTGTGAAGCTCTACCAATCGATATAAATGTCCTCCTGCAAATCCAGGATCTTCACTTTTTCTTTAGTTTTAAGAAACTTTCTCTTCCCTAGCTCAAGCTGAAACAGTGTGTTTAAATACTACTATGTTAAATTAACTTACACATTTAGAGTGGAAAATACATAATGGTTATTTGTATAGACTAACAAAGCGATGATTCGACTGGTACGGTGTGGGAACTTATGCACTTTAGTGATGTTAAAGGGATGATGTAAATTCACGAAAACCAAAATTTAGTAGCCAGAATCGAAGACAATACTTACGCCCAGTAATTCCTTAACAAAAATTTTTAAGTTGCGGTGAGGAATTCGCGCTATAAAAGAACTCAGCAGTTCCTATTTTGGAGGTTTTAAATATTGTTCGTAAATTTGTTCATTTGGTCAAAATGTTACACAAGTAACCACATTACAACCATCAACTAAAACAAAACTAACTTTTATTAACATAAACAATATAAAACCATAGGAATGGTTCATGCTGGTATTTCAAGGGCCAGCGGCTCCCTTCAAAATCCACATTGATCGGAATCACAAAACCTAAAGCAATCTTTCAATTTAAACTTAAACTTAGGTTTGCTGTAAAAACTGGCGAGATATTTTCTAGCCAAAAGCAACTAAAAGGGAGATTCAACACACTCCCCCAGGATGAACAATTGAAATGTTCAGCAAAATTCAAATATTTAACTTTTTTTTTAACATAATAGCAATTAAACAAATTAACATACTTACAAACTTGGTGTAAACTTCAAATGAATAACAGCTAACTAAAATATATAACAATCTGAATTAGACATGAAATAACATAAAGTTCAATTTAAAAGTAAACAGAAATGACATTTTTATGCGGAAGATTTTTTTTACTGAGTCACTGACTCAATATCAAGTTCTAAATTATACAGTAATTGAATAGGTCTCCTCACAACGCCTGAAGGCGTTCGAACAGCACAAGATCTAACTTTAGAGTCTCTGCCGAAAAAAAGGTCTTTAACAACTCCTATTTTCCACATGTGTTTTGGAACCTTGTCTTCATGAACTATAACCACGTCTCCAATTTTGAATTTTGTAGGAGTATCTATTGGAACGATGCGATTTGCAGATCGAAGTTCCAGTAAGTACTCCGTTCTCCAACGCTTCCAGAAATGGTTTAAAATTTGATCTCGGTATCTCAATAATTTCGTGAGGGTCTTTTTGTTGGATTTTGGTTCTGCCACAGAAGGAATATCCGGAAAGAAATTTGGGCGCTTGCCTATCAGAAAATGAGAAGGAGTTAGGGGAAATGGCTCGTTAATTTCATCATACACGTAAGTTAAAGGTCTTCCATTTATAACAACTTCGATCTCAGTGAGAGTGGTTTGAATCTCTTCATAGCTCAAGCAAGATCGTCCTAAAACTTTCTTCAAGGGCGTTTTGACAGAACGCACCATACGCTCCCAAAACCCACCCCACCAGCTGGCTCTAGGTACAATAAATTTCCACACAATTCGGATTTTAGTAAAATACTGTTGAACCTCAGCTTTGGAAATCTTACTCCAAACTTCCTTCAGTAAACTATCAGTTTTGATAAAGGTCTTGGCATTGTCACTGTATACAATTTTGCAGAGTCCTCTACGTGAAACAAATCTTTTGAAAGCTAAGATGAAGGTTTCAGTACTGAGGTCAGATGCTACTTCCAAATGAACAGCTCTAGTAACTCCACAGGTGAAGAGCACAATGTAAGCTTTTCCGGGCCCGATTTAGTTTTGATAAAAATAGGGCCGGCGAAATCAACAGCACAGGTCTCAAATGGGGGTGATTCAATTATCCTATCCTTCGGTAAAGGAGCAATTTCTTCCTTGCCAGGTCTAACTTTAAATCTTTTGCAAATAATGCAAGATTTCAGCACAGATTTAACATATTTCCTTCCTTTGATGATGTAATATGTTTCTCGAAGATGCGCCAAGGTTGTGGCTACTCCATAATGATAAACTTTTTCATGGGCCTGAAGAATTAGCAGTTTGGTGAATTGTTCCCCGCCCGGGAGTATCCAAGGATTTTTTTCCCTTAGAGGCAGACCAGATAAGCGAAGTCTTCCCGATAAATATAATAAACCATCTTCATCCAATTTAGGGCTTAAATTGTATAAAGGAGAATTTTTATTGATAGGTTCTTCCCGTTTCAGGTCTTCAACCTCAAGAGTGAACACAGTTTGTTGAGTTAACTTTAACCAATATTTTTCCGATTTTGTAATTTCTGCAGTAGTAAGCTCACCTGACAGCTTAGTCTTTTTCTTATTAATGTTATTAAGGAATCTGAAAATCCAAGCGGTGATACACGATTAAGTTTACTAAATTTTCCTAAATCCAGCAATGGTTCTGTAAGTAATTTAACATTGCAGGAAAGCTGAATAGAATTTAATTTGGACCTCTTTTCAATCAAATAATCATTATTGCTGGGAAGAATGTCATGCTTCGGCCACCTTTCTTTAGGCATTGATAACCAATCTGGACCTTCAAACCATAATGTATTTTCTACAAGACTAGTTAAACTTTCCCCTCTGGTCAACAAATCTCCAGGATTGGCTTTCCCTGGAGTAAAATTCCAAATTCTGGGGTTAGTCAAAGACTGTATTTCTTCTACCCTATTTGCCACAAATGGCTTCCAGTTTATCGGTGAACCCTTTATCCAATGTAGCGCGACAATGGAATCTGACCAAATATGGACATCTAAAACATGAGAACTAAAAACAGTTTTTAAATATTTGCACATCCTAGCAGCTATTATCGCATCCATAAGTTCGAGGCGAGGGATTGTCAAACGTTTTATAGGGGAAACCCTACATTTTGCCCAAACAAGACTGGTCCGAATTTCATTATCAATTTTGGCACATCGAAAATATGCAACAGCACCATAAGCCTTAGGACTTGCATCAGAAAAAATGTGAAGTTCTATGGTATCAAAATTTTCTAAACCCCCCGGAAAATATTTACGAGATATCTCAAACTTGGGTAAATGATCAATTTCTGAACACCAACTTTCCCACTCGTATTTTAGATCATTAGGTAAGTTTTCGTCCCATCCTATACCTCGCTGCCAAGTTTCTTGCAACAAACTTTTCATCCTAACAGTAAATGGTAAAAGAATTCCAAGAAGATCAAATATCTTTAGAACACTTTTCAAAACAACGCGTTTTGAAGGATTGATTTTACAATCCTCGCGAAAGTCTGGAACGTCAAAATGCAAGCTATCAGAATCGGTATTCCATAGTAAACCCAAGATCTTTAAGGTATCATTACGAAGTTCAGCTGTTTCACACATTCCCTTTTCTTCCCACATTTTTCGAAGTTTTACGGAATTAGTATTAAATTTCCGCAAATTCATTCCAGCTTCTTTAAAAATATCTGAAGCTGTCGATGATATGTAATACACTTCTTTATCAGATTTCGCACCAGATATCAAATCATCTACATAAATGGATGAATCCAAAATATTAACTACTTGGGGATGATTTTCATATTTTTTAATATGATGCTTGATCGTAGAAGCCAAAATAAAGGGGGAACAGCTTACCCCAAAAGCCGCCCTCGAAAATCTCATAAATTTTAATTCACCCCTTTCGTTACTAAACCATATAAATTTCAGGTAATTCCTGTCCTCTTCCGCAATTCCAATTTGCAAAAAAGCCTTTTCTAAATCGGCGCAAAATGCAACATTATGTTTCCTAAAACTAAGTATTATATCAAGAACGTTTGGATTAAGATTAGGTCCGGGAAATAAACAATCATTCAAAGAATTTAAATGTTTCTCCTTTGAAGAAGCATCAAACACCATTCTAACTTTAGAGGTTACCTTATCCTCTCTTACTACTGGTCTATGAGGCATGAAATAACTATTTTCGATTTTTGAATCAGAACATGGTTCTATAACCCCATTACGTTCCTGTTCCAAAACAATAGCTTTATAACTATCAAATAAATTAATGTCCTTTTCAAGTTTTCTACTTAAATCGTCAAAGCGATTTCTTGCAATTCTGAAATTATTCGCAACTTTAGACTTATCTTCCTTCCTTAATAAAGAAGTTTCGTATCTGTTATTTACAAACTTTAAGTTAGATTCAAATTTATCAATTATTTCCTTTTCTACTTCTGAAACATTTTCCCTAGATTGCATAATCCCGAGTGATTCCAATTCCCACAAAAATCTTAAGCTTTCGATCTCATTATCAGGGCTTAGCTTGCTACTTACGACTGAGAAACTACAAACAGATTTTCTTTCCCCTTTCATTGACCCATCCTCTACAAAACCGCAAAGCGAGTACCCCAACAAACTATCACACAGAAAGAGTGATTTTGTTAACTTTTCAACCGGACCATAACAGATTTGGTAAAAATAATCCGCACCAATTAATAACTCGATTTGAGAACCACCTACGTTATCACAACTCGAAAACTTGTATGACACTAGTTTAGTCATAACTTCTTTGCTAAGTGGTGGGGAGTGAATACTAACACTCGAAATCACATCTGTTACTAACGCTTCAATATGAATACAACGCGATTTATCATCTACATGAGATAACTTCAACTCAACGACATCAAAATTTTTAATTTGCGGTTTAAAAGCTCCAAATGAAAATATCTGAAGTCTTTCTTGCCTTAAAACTGGAGGGTTTAATTCTGAAATTAAATTTTCTGTGACATAAGTTTTTTGACTTCCCGTGTCATAAAGAATTAAAGACAATTTAGAATTCGAATCAGATTCCACCTTCACGCATGAAGTTTGCAAAATTACTTCTTTAGTATTTACATTAGTAATATTTTTCCGACAATGAGAAACTGAAGCAATAATTGATTCTCCCCCAGTATCTCTGTTTACATTTGCGGGTTTGAAAGTTTTATTGGTACAAATTGATGTGTGATGAAAATTACCATTGCATATTTTGCAGCTCTCAGTTTTAAATTTGCAATTTGAGGATAGGTGATATTTACGAAAACAAACATAACATCGCCCAGTCTTCCGCAATTTTTCACGTTTGTCAGAAATAGGCTTCGACTTGCATGATTTCGAATCATGTTCTGTTGAATCGCAAAATATACAAACACCTTTTGAATTTGTAGTTAATGTAGAAGTCGTGGGAATATCCCATTTGTAATTACTAGTCTGCTGTTTATTTTTTTCTTTTTTACTACTTGAAGAATATTTTTTAGAATTCTGCAGATGAATTGTTGCTTCACGAGCTTGAACTTCATTTTTTATAAATGTTAAAAGTTCATCGATGTCCATATCTGTCATACTTGACCGTTTACGATTGAAATCCAGGGCCATTTCAGTTGGAATTAATTTCAATAAAATAGGTGCAAGCAAGTGTCCGTAACTACCGGCTGTAACACCGAGGGAGTTTAAGTTTCGAATTTGAAGTTCAACATTATCATAAAGTTCCCTTAAGTCCCTTATGTGATAGGAATTTTTCACTGGTTTTAAATTTAACAGCTTACTCATATGCGCATTAATGACTAAATCATTTCTACCATATCTGTTTTTCAACAAATCTACAGCTGATTTGTAATTTTCTGCCGTAAGTGAAAATCCTGCAACAGCATTATAAGCGCTGCCACCAAGTAGAGATTTCAAATATGAAAATTTGTCGATAGGAGATAAACTTTTGTTTTTATCAATGGCATTAGAAAATTGGCCCCAAAATTCCAACCAGCAACTGCTGTCCCCATAAAACTTATGTATGGTAAGTTTAGGAAGTTTCATACAACGCTCAATTTTGAAGGATTGAGAATTACTTTCATCTTTCGAGATTGATGACTCAAACAATTCCTTTTGACTTTCAGCAGCACGTTCATTTAAAAACTTAGTAATCTTGTACCGAAATTCTATTATTCTTTCGCTATAATGTTCAGAAGTTTCTATTTCATTTTCAAATTCTGACTCGGCAGTCAGATCTTGGATATCCGAATTTAATTTTTTCAAGCAGTCGTACTTTTCATTTAATTGGTCTTTATAAATACTTAAAAGATCAATTTTCTGCTCTGCTACGATTTCCTCACTTTCTAGAGCTGTATTTATTTTGTTACACAGTTTTGAAGTTTGTGTTCTTAAACCTCCGCGTTTTTTCTTTAGGATTTCTAATGTACTTGTCATTTTCATTCAATGCAATATTTACAACAGGTATAATAATAAACTGAGCTTACCTGTGTAAATTTCAAGACTTTTCAGATTCAGCTGATCACAATATCAAATCCTGTCGCGGACGCCAATAAAAGAACTCAGCAGTTCCTATTTTGGAGGTTTTAAATATTGTTCGTAAATTTGTTCATTTGGTCAAAATGTTACACAAGTAACCACATTACAACCATCAACTAAAACAAAACTAACTTTTATTAACATAAACAATATAAAACCATAGGAATGGTTCATGCTGGTATTTCAAGGGCCAGCGGCTCCCTTCAAAATCCACATTGATCGGAATCACAAAACCTAAAGCAATCTTTCAATTTAAACTTAAACTTAGGTTTGCTGTAAAAACTGGCGAGATATTTTCTAGCCAAAAGCAACTAAAAGGGAGATTCAACACGCTAGCTCCAAAATTCTTCACTCGTGAAAAACTCGCGTTATAGCCGTTTCGCGTAAGTTGAATCGCGTTGTAGTGGGAGTTGACTGTACAAAGTTTTCCACCAATATAACAAAATACGTAACAACTAGGACAATAATCTGCGTTTCCAAAGTTCTTTAACTAAACTGAATGTCTCATTAATATTTTAAAGTACAGCGTGTGGGTGACCTTTTCCGGGTTCGAGTTGTTAATTATTCGAAAAAGACCCTCAAGGATAAAGACCTGTATAAAGATTCATTCTGCCATGAAACATTTCCACAACTAAAGGATTAAATTTCAAGACTTGTATGATAATTAATGAAATTTCCCCGTTCCATGCAATGAGTTATTTAAGAATTAATTAGTCTCTACTCCCATTGTTCATTTTCACTTATCAGTTGGTTATGTAATGATACGAACATATTTATAAGCTCCTCCCACAAAACTAGATTTCTTTTTCTAATGTTCGTTTCAACTTCTTATTGTGAGTTTGTTGATGTTTATTAATTTGTGATTGTTCTTTGTTGATGCTTATTAATTTGTGGCTGTGGTTAATATTGATATCGTTAATCCGATTCATTTAATTATTCATGTAGTTAATTTGTGATGTATGCACAAAGGGTTCTTATAAGTTATCTGTGCGTTTTTCTAAATTATTTGTGCCTGGAAAACGCACCGGTTATGTGAAAAATAATAAAAATTTAGGCCGACAGTTGGCAGCCCTACGCTGGTAACGCAAACATTCCTACTCCAACAAACCTGTACTTTTCTCCTTGATGAGTTTTCAGCAGCATGTATTTTTTTCGACTAAAAAGGTATCTGCTGAGTTTTGTTTTAAATAATGAACATTTTTTAACAAAAAACTTTCATTCTCAAGGAAAAAAAAAAGATTCTTATTAGAATGAGAGAGATATGAACAAAAGAAAGAAAACAAAATGATTTCAAAAGTATGAAACTATATTATCAAGTTATTCTCATCAGCAAAATAGATTCTTACAAATGACTACACTCGTTGCAACTGCAGTGAAATTAAACTCAATATTTTGGTTTTTAGAACACACTTGATGGGAACTGTCGTACTTTCGGACTTGATAAAAATTAGTAGTTTTTAATTTGTTGTTAGGTTTTTTTCATACTTGTCAATTAGGATGCAGTAACTGTAGTGGCACGTATTTACAATAGGCAGATATCTCACAACTGACGAACAGGTTTTACAGAAGACTGTCTCAAAGTACTGGTGGGTATGTCTTGTTCATACTGAACAACCAGTTCCATCTTTCCAGCTTCGACTAAGGCTTCGTGACTCACTTCCGGAGGGAAAGCTGTGGTGGCCAGGTCAACTCAAAACACTAGTTTGTTAGAAAAACAGTGCACAATTTTGGTTTTCTTAGTCGGACGTGGGAAGATATGGTGTCACAGGCACTAACTACTACTAATACTATTATTTTGAATCTAGAAATTATTTCATTTTTCCTCGGTTGAAATACGTTCAAGAACGCTGAACAGAAATTTACTTTACTTAGGCACTTTTCTACTTTTCTGGAAGGAAATATTTCCAAACAGTTGTTGGCATCATCATTGTTTGAAGTTGGAACAATAAAGAAAATTATGTTACATTCCCTCTCAAGCTACTAATGTGTAGAAACTGGTTTTACTTGTCATGTGAAACGTTACCAAAAATATATATATTTTTAAAGAACTTCGCATTTCCAGCTGTTTTATGTGCAAATTTGGGTCTTAAATTTACCACAAAAATACTGGACTGTAGGGTGAATGAAAACAACAAAGTTTTTTTTTTCTTTTTCTATTTTGGAAGTTCAATTTCTACATAGTACTACATTCTGTAGTACTTTAAATGTGTATTTTACGTAAAAGTGCATAAATTATTTTAATGGGTTGTAACTTTTGAACTTAATTTCAGATAACATTTGGGGGATTCAGTGGGTTATATGCCATCACCGGGCTGCATACTAAATATTGTAGGTGTAGAACTTCTTTCGAATCTAAACTGACTGTGTAAAATGCAAATACCCACCTACATTGTTCTCTTGGTTAAATAAATGGGTATGTCCATTTACCCCTAGTCTCTGGGGTAAAAGGTAATACGCTGGGGTAAAAAAATAACATGATTTCCTTCGCTAAAAAACAATCATAGAGTCAGATCTTCCGTATCAAGTTACTCTCACAGAGGCATAAAGCAGAATTTTTTTTTTTTAAATTTCCAATGGTAGGCTACAATTAAGATTAAATAAGAACACTAACAATATAAATTAGAAGGAAAAGTTAAGGTCACAAAATACCGGAGTTACTGATCAGAAGAGGGCCCATTGCCAAAATTGTAGATCATTCAGCCGACAAAGCTTTGACCGTAGTGCACCACGATGAGTTAGATCCACGTTGCACCCATATTATGTCTACGTTGCACCCATATTAAAGCACAACATACTATGTCTCAATTCATCCAAAAGAAAGGGCATGAGTTAAATTTGAATTATTGAACTTTTTTAACCTTTACAGCAACACCCTCTATCGGTACTTTTGAACCTTTGCGGAACCCTTTAAAACTCTTTAAGGCACCCTAGGGTGCCACGACGTCCACTTTGAGAGCGATGCATGCAAGTTAATAGTAAAAATTGAAATTTAAAGTATTGGTGTTTACTTGGTTAGTAGAAATCATTAATAGAACAACAAAACTGTTTGCACTGTATGAAAGACTATCAACTGCCGTCGCATTTTCAAAGATAATGACCAAGCATATTATACCATGTACACACATAATGAATATTCAAATGCAAAAGTCTGAGTAATAAAAGACATATTATGTAGTCGGATGAAAACTACATCTTTTGTAACAAAACTGAAGCAATAAATCTTTTAAATGTCTCTTCGGAAAAAGTAATTTAAACTTTTGTCGCCACATTTTCTGTTATGTCCCTCTACATCATTCCAAATTTAAGAATAGTGAGCTTCCAATTTTGGCCTTTTAACATCAATATCTTTTCGAGTGCTCGTTCTGTGTGTCCCATTTTTCCAGACTTCAAAGAAGGGGAAGCCATCAATTAGGAGGACAAAGTGGAAAACCTTTCTAATTTTTCATGATATAGGCTGTCATTTTACTTAAAACCTTTTCTATTAGTTCGTAAACTTTCAACAAAGGCTGGAATAGCTTTGTACTTAAATTACGCACAAACTTCAAGCGAATGCATTAGTTTAATTCAATAATCAAAGTTTCAAATTTATTGCACATATTTTATATATAAAACCAAAAGCGGCTGAATCTATACGAGGAAAAGTAAGATGAAAACAAACAAAGAACATGATTTAATATTTCTTAGAGTTTCATTTCCATTCAATTTTAACTTCAATCCGTTATCATAAAAGGGAATGTTTCAATGAAAAATATCTTTTAGTTCTTCTTGATTTTTACATTTGTATTTTTGAATCCTATTTTCCATTCTAAATCTTAATATCGTCTCTCGACATTTTCCAGCATGAGAGCAATCAAAATCATATATGAATACAACACTTAGCAAATTCGCACTTTATCTATTATTGAAATTCCTTAATCGTACATTCGTAAACCACATTCTCGCTTTATTTTTTGCATTTTCCATTGAAGAGGAAAAAAATATGGATGCTGAAATTTGGTCGAAAAAGTGCTAAAAAATATTTTAGTCGTTAATAATTTTAACGTGCTTATGCTACAGTTAAAGTATATAGGATGTTTATAAAGTGTAGCACTGATTATCAAAATCATTAAAAAAACTACTTCAGATTTATTTTATTTAATACTCATCTTGATCTCAAAAAAAATTTCTTCACCACGTTAATGCATTTATACTTGTGCACGTTTTGTATTTCCATGAAGATTTTGACTACTTTCAGCACTGCGCCAGGCACTTCAGCAGCCAGAATTTACCTTCTGGGAAAGGGGGTGAAGGCTTGGTCATACCAGCCTTTCTATGGATGAAAACCGCCGTATTAGAATTGAAAATATGTATTAAAACTAAAGCTGAGAAGCTAAAATTCCAGAAGTTAAAAAGAAATTAAAAATTAAGTTTAATATCTTTAAAAAATTGCAATGATATAAGCGATCTAAAGTGCCGAATATCAACAAATCTTGGATAGGCGACGAACCGCGAGAAATCGTTCGCAAATAATCGGTTTATATCATGAATCACACTAAACGATTGCAGGCAAGTGTTGCAAACTTGCGAACGACCTCTCACGATTCGTCACTTATTCAATTATTATTTAAATTAGTCTCATTAGATTGTCGGCACATTTCTAAATGTTCGGAATATCGATTTGTAATGGAATTATGAGTTGGGATATCTTCTTGGGTTTTAAATTACGAGGGTTATAAATTTGCTTGATAACTTTTTGCATGTGCAGCGAAAAATTAGTTCCTTTAACGTTCACAGTTCATTAAATTTTCAATATTTTAATTTCAAATTTTAGCTATTGTGCTGTCAAGCTTTCCTACAGTTTGTTACGTTCTTATGGAAAACTCTGCATGTTATGAGCCAAAAATCTGCGAGCGAAATGTGTATTATTATATCTTCGTAATTATAAGCGATACTTTCGCCAAGATATAAAAATAAATTCGACACATTAAGTAAACTTATTTCTGCTATTATATACAGTTATATACGATGAAGGATGACTAAAATCTATTATTGCTGCCTGAACTTGTTTCAGGTCCCCTAAATGTATATATGAGTTATGTTTTGTTGTAAAAGAACAGCTGGAGCATGACTTTTATTTGACAAAGGTTACGAAACGCTTGTTCTCTCTTTTCTCGATATAAACCCTAAAAGGTGTCTCAATACGGTTTATTGTATAGTGTATAAAAAACATAAAACGTATGATACATAGATCTTAAATACATTTTGCAATATAATTTATTTAGCAGCACAAGACTTCATAAAAATTCTGTAAATTAAATTAAATTAAGATTGCTTTGTCAATAACGCTAGATAGCCCTTTGAACTATTTATCTATCTAACATTTGATTAACTCTCAGTTTTCTGCACATATATGTTCTTCTTCTTTTTTTTTTTTTTTTGATGAATATTTAGATCTGTTAAAGTTAAAATGTAAGTTAACATTACTGAATATTCATAAAAAAAAATAAATAAATAAATAAAAATAAATAAATTTCAGAAAATAATTGTTTGCATAAGAAGAAATTAATCATTCAAAATGTATGGTTAATGCAAGCTGAAACATTATTCAGCAAATACGTGTCGCAAGGAGTGAATCGTAAATTATGATACTTCTTAGCAAGATTTAATCATCTGAGAGAAAATCAGGTTGAATGAATTAATCACCATGCAAGCATAAAATATTTATGAAAATAATTCCGAGACTGATTTACCTCTGATGAAATATTGCAACACATTTTTCCATTTTCTGATATCCACTAGAAATATGGCTTGTTGCGAGGAAGTTTTATGATGTGAATCTAAATGGATATTTATTTTTAAAAAAGGTGAGCTTTTTTCAAGAGTTTGAAGTAACTATTAAAATTTCCAGTTTGAAAAAAGTATTTAGGATGAGATTTTTTAAAAAGTGTTCATAATATTTATCATGCTGCAATTAAATAATTTCTTGGGCAAAAATGTTTAATATTTTCACAAATTATTTCTGGATAACAACCTGTTTATAAAAAAAAGGCTTGAAATGTCACAGAGGTAGGGTTAAGGTGAATCGTGAAACTTTGTGACAAAGGGGGGAGGGGCCGAAATGAAGAAAAAAGTGCGGCATCATTTATAGACTGCCCCTAATACGTGTGATGCAGCAGGCTTGAACATCATGGCTGTGTTTCTGTACGGAAATCATTTTTAAGACAAGAAGGGGGAAGTCTTGCACTTCGTAATTGACAGCAACTTTAAATTCTTTAATAGATGATTAAAGAATTTATTTTGGTATCTATTATGAGGTGTGTCGGATCCTCTGTTTAAAGTTTTAAAGTAAATAAGGCATGTTTTTAAAACGTAGATGCACAGAAGGTATGTTTTTGTAATGCAAAACAAGTTCCAAGTTGCCTACATGTTGTGATAGGAATCTGCGTTTGGCCTAAGTTGAAAACAATTTATGTACCAACTGCTCTGCGGTTCTTAATTCTGCTGCTGATAATTAGAATCTTTGTCAAAACTGAAACATTGCTAGTCATGCTTAAAGTTGATCCAAAAGAATTTTCACTGAGTTTTAAAATAATGGCTTGTTTGTTTAAAAAAAAAAAAAAAAACGCAGCTTCGCAAAATTTCAAACTTATCTTCAAATTAAAAAGAGAAAAGTGAAATTGTAAAAAGTAAGTGCCACAGTACATATTTAAATGCTAAACTTTCCGCAAAAAAGATCCAAAAATATTGTAAGAAAATTATAAACCTGAAATTTTCAAAATATTACTAAATCTGTTTATGTCCTTCTCAAAATAATGACATAAGACGCAAGTACGCTCATACTATAATTTGTATTCTTATGCAAAACGATATGAAACCGTTTAAAACAAGTTTAGAAGTTCAAATTATGCTGCAATACAGAAGGATAGGTGGTTCATTGAGACTAGGGCCACCTTGGACTAGTCACAATGATTTCAATACCATGCTCTGGAATTACAAAAAGTACAATTTTTAACGAGTACAAGTAGACAAAGAATATATTAGAAAGCCTCGTTATCGTAAAGCACACAAATAGTGGTCAGTATACCTCGCATCAATCATTCAGTTCCAATACTACATGCATAAACCCTAATTGAATAAAAGCAAAATTACGTAATTACAAGAAAGTAAAAGAAATAAAAATAGTAACCAAGTTTAGTGTTGGTACGAATTAACCAATGTTCAAAATGGTATATAATCTACATGTTGAGTATACAAAAATGTACTTAAAAGTCACATCAAAAGTGACGTTTGTTTTGATATGAAAAATACAGGGTCTGTTCAATAAGTATGGGGACTGATTCCAAAAATCAAAATTCGTTGCAGATATCATTACAGTTCCTTAATAGTCCTCAAAATACATTCCTCCTGCATCGATACATTTAGTTCGATGCAGGAGGAATGTATTTTGTGGACTATTAAGGAACTGTAATGATACCTGCAACGAATTTTGACTTTTGGAACCAGTCCCGATACTCATTGAACAGACTCTGTACATTTAGTTCGGCACGTCTGTCATTCGTCTAAAGCCCGCTGGAAAACGGTTTCTGTCACGGAAAACTGTGCTGTCCAAAATTTCTAGCGAAATTTCCACCAAAGATAGTTTTCGTTCCTCGCTCAAGATTTTCTTTACCAGCTTCGCACACATTTTCCTCACCACAAGATTCTTTGTTACGACGGTGTGGATGGTTCCGACTCAAAGGCCGGTCTCCTCACTGATAAGGGCGATGGTTAAACGCCTGTCACAGTCCAAAACTGTTTCATTTTGGCTACCTGAGCATCGTTCGAGCTGTCATCTGGCGTCCGACACGGTGATCGTCTTCGACAAGCTCCCGGCTTTCTTCAAGCATTTTGTGCCACTCAAAAATTCTTGTGCGGCTAAAGGCATCATTCTTGTAAACCTGCTTCATGTCAGAGATGTTTCATGTCCTCAGTCACAGATTTCTCGAGTTTAAAGAAAAACTTCACGGTGTTCCATGCTGGCGCTATGACATCATAAAAATTACACCTGATAAAAATCCACCTCCTGTCTCAACACATGCCCATTGGCGACTGAATTAAAATACGCCTGAAGGGTGGAGGACCCCTCTACTGAGGCCAACCGGACGGAACGAATTCTACCGCTTCGTTGAGGACCCAGCAAAGGAGTCTCGATATTAATTAAACAGACCCTGTAAAATACTTCTCCTAAAAAAACACAGATTTTAATATTCTTTTTAAAAGTTCGAATAATATAGAAGATGCTTTATGCTCTAAATGTGAGAAATTTGACTAAAAATCCTCGACACTTTACTGAAATGCTAAATGACTTTTCAATTCAATTCTCCTAATTAATAATTCTTAATAGAAAGGAAAGCTGCCAGTCTTGAAAGGGGGATGAAAACAAAGCGATACAAAATTGAATTTGAAAGTTGGTAATTATTAATTATTTAATTACCTAACGAAAAAAAACGTTTTTCATAAAAAATATAGTTTTCCATTCAAACTCCTTCTAAAAATTAAACAATTTGAAATTAAATTCGTAAAGCCATATAAATATTATGTGTGACAAAATTTTTTAAAACTACTTCAAATGAAATTTTATTAGCACAATCTTATTTAGAAAATGGTTCCATTCACTTTTAATTACTCACCGAAATTACTTTTGAACAATGGATATTAAATTACATTAATTGTTTCAAAGAGCTTCTCCTAATTAGTTCTGTTTTAAATTAACATTTATTTAACCTTGGGCTTTTTACACTAGAAACAGAGTTTTAACAATTTATTTAATGCATTGCGTTTACTTATTTCGAATTTTCAGTCTTTAATTCATTGTCATAATATATATATATATGTATATATATATATATATATATATATATATATATATATATATATATATATATATATATATATATATATATATATATATATATATATATATATATATATATACATATATTATTTAAAGTCTCACTCGTAGGTAGCACAATGGCAAGTGTACGAAACAAAAACAAGAAACACAAAAGAGTAACAACAATGTAAATTGAAATACTATGAGAAGTCGAACAATATGAACTATAGAATGGGCAGTAACTGCTACGTTATCAAAGAGCTGGAGCAGTTGGCATAATATATTAATTTGCAGGTTTCTATAGAGACCTGCAAATAGATAGTAGAGCTGTTCTTGACAAAATTAATTTTTTCTCCTCTTCTTTTCCTTTTTTTTTTCGGAAAATAATTTGTTTATGGTAGTTTTGTTCACTCATTTGTAATGCGACATATTTTATGATTAACTTTGACCCGTAGGTAATTTTCAAAATTGACCTTTTAAAGCATTTTTTTTGTTAGAAACTGAAATCAAATTGCGTAACCGATTTCCTTACATAAAATGCAATTTAGGGGCGCATACAGTTATTTTCGTAGTCATTCTCTTAGCATAATTATAACTTTTAAAAACCTAACATTATAGAGAATTTTTCATTTGAATGTAAATATGTCGAAACTAGTTTAAATACAATTGGATAAGCATATTTGTGTTTTTACTTGAAACAAAAGAGCAATTTTGAAGCTGTAAAGAAAAAAATATTTAGGTTTTCAAAAGTATTTACATCATTTGTGTTTTCTAAGGAATGCCAGTATTTTTACTTTTTATACTTAAATTCAAATATTTTTAGTTCATGTCGAATATTTTATCGTTCTTGATGCTATTTTCAGAAGAAATAAACATATGATTAAATTTCCATTTAACGTGAGGCATTAATTACCCACTTATATTTCCATAGCACACAAAACCTTTCCCTTTTGTGTCCGTTTTGTGAGTCTTTATTAGAAACTTTCTTGGTGGATCGTCTTTATTCGCGTGAAGAAAATCAAGAACTGTCTCTACGAGAGATTCAATCACTTCTAGCTATTGAGTAACTTTCTGCCGTTCACTTATGCTACTTATTATTTTTCTTATATTCAGAAGTATTTTCCGCATATAAATTAAAGATGGAATATTAATATCACTGCTAGTTAGATACGTCAGAAATACTTCATTTGAAACGTAAAATGTGATTGAATAACAAACACGATTGTTAGAATTTCTGGCGCATGATATTTTCTTTTGTTAGAATTCCTAGGAAAATAATTAATTGACTGACAACATGAGCAAAAAAAAAAAAAAGATAAAGAGATATGAATCACATTAAATTCAATAGTTTCTCACAATTACTAGAATTTTTTACGTCTATCAAACAACGATTTTTTGGGTCATTCACCAGAATGTTTAACTTTTGAACGAAAATACTTTTCAATTTCAAAACCATTTGTTTTATTTTTTCCTTCTTTAACAATAGTGTTACCAACTACAAGTAACCATAAACAATGGCCCAGCTAAATTTTCATTACTTTATACATTAAAAAAATAAATAAAAAATACCTTGTTCAAGAAGAAAAAAAGGAAAACAACTGTTAGTGTTTGAAAAGAGAGGGCAATTTTATATCAAAGAAGTAATTGTGATAATTGAGATTGTTAAATGATAAAAATCTATGTATGACATAATTTGCAACCTTAACTAATAGGGAAAACATTAAT
This sequence comes from Uloborus diversus, assembly GCF_026930045.1. NCBI lineage: Eukaryota > Metazoa > Arthropoda > Arachnida > Araneae > Uloboridae > Uloborus > Uloborus diversus. The sequence goes on along the minus strand of NC_072731.1, from coordinate 216,930,556 downwards.
ATCATGTTAGAAAGTCAATATTGGTATACGAGAAAGTGGGGTTGGTTAGTTTTAGACAGAATGCATTGTGATGAAGATAAGAATGCAAATGGGAGAAACTTAGACACACACACACACATCCACTTTTCATGTTTTCCGTTTTCCTTTTTGAGCTTAGCATGTTTTATGAATTTTCGTTGAAGATTTTACCCTTGAAACGTCAAAGATACTCCATTGTTCAGACTCCTGAAAATTTCTGATTGCTGATATTTTATATATAATTTTTTTTATGATTACATTGAGGCCAAAGAATGGATATGTATCGTAGTAAAGGATTTTTTTTCTGTTCGCCTTCTTTTACGTCATTGTATATTTACTTAATTTTTCCCTTTATTTTTTAAAATATTACTTTTTAAAGTGTGCTTCAACATAAATTTTAGTTAAATCGTATAGCTTTCGCTGTTACATGCATAGTGCTACATCTTTTTATGGTTCGGTTCGGAGAACGCCATTTTTTATTTGCAGCCGTTCGTATTCATCATTTACAGACTAAAGTATTCAAAAACAACTAACTTCTTCACGTGTCTCTGACAACCTAGGATATTTAACATTGCAAATGTGCAAATTTGCTCCTGCATAGATAATTGCTTCATGTGTTACAGCATGATTTTTAAAATGTTGAGACTTATTAAAAGTTTTTTTCTTGTGGTTGTTTTTTCTTTACTTTGAAAAAAAAAATCTTTAAAAACATAGATTAAACTTGGAATGAATTTATTGACTTTTAGAAACACGGTGTAGTCAACATCACAAAAATTCGAAAAAAAGAAGAAAAAACAATATGTAATTTTAGTATTAGGCGTACAAGTTATATTTTTTTTACATGGGCATACATATAAATTCTTTAATGTCTGCTTGCAAAGAACGCTCAATATTGTCGCGTACTTGATTCTTCGTGTTTATTCAAGATTTAATAGTTTTCCTTTAGTTTATTTGTTACTTCAGAATGTAAGGTAAGTTGACTGAAATTTTTACTTAAGTTTTCTTTATGCCGCTGAAAATACATAGATTGAGGTCCGTTTATTATTGCACACCTCTTTGGTATTTATAAATGGTTCCTGTTTTATTTAGTATAGAAGCAAAGGAGAGCGACTAACACATGATAGAATGGATAGCATTAAAAAAAAAACGAGGACAAGGAACAGCCAAAAAAAATAAGGTAATACAAAATTAATTTCTAAAGAGAAAGACACTGATAAAAAACAAATTAAGGATACACTTTTCTAGAATGACCTATATTCAAAGTCTACTTAGTGATGGGTAGCGTGTGCTGTGCAGGTTGACAAAAGTAGAATTCTGTGATTGAGTTGACAGTGACAAAAACAAAGCAGTTTTGGTGGAGAAAATGAAAATGATTAAAAAGTTTCATATTCATCTCTTAATTTATTTGAAGCCACAAACGTTCAAATAATCAACCGAAATAAATTTAACGGGGTTAGCTTTATTTACATTTTTTTCTTTAATTTAAGAGTATTTGTCATTGTATGAAAACACGGAACATAGGCTGAATTTTATCCGGTGCTTTTTTAACCATATTTTACTAATCTAGGATTAATCGGTAGAAATAAAACCACTAAAAGAGTGAAAACTGCTATAAATAAGTTTTATCTGTGTAGATAATGCGGTTCCGTTCCCCCTCCACCATGGGGCAGAACAGAATCAAATCTATTTCTATTTGAATTTGTAAGCGTCTAGAAATCTTGAAGTACCGTGGTTTTTGATAATTCTGTTGTCCTTATGGGTGCGCTACGGGGAATATTTTTTTGCAGCAACATTTTTAATACTTTTCATACACTTAAATAAGATCATAGATCTTAGAGGCATACATTTGTACCATACACGCATTATTATTATTATTATTATTATTATTATTTCTAGTCGTCTAAAGGAAACTCCAACATACGAAATACGGGTGCCTTATCCACTAAACAAATCAATTGAAAATTCCAGACATGATTGTCGAAATTTAGGCGCGAGACATTGCAATGACTTCTAACGACACATGGCTACAGATTTAAGGTGATGACAGCACCTGAACTCACATCATTCAACTGCAGATTTCAGGTGATAGCAGCCATCTTTTATTTCCTGCTGCCAAAAACCAAAATACTGGTTAAATATTCTCAGATAGCATTATTTAAACTTTAATGCTGTATTGCTGTAGCTCATACTACTTAATTTTATTTTCTTACTGTAAATTGTCCTTTTTTCCATGTAATGGCTCTAATGTTCGTCTTTACAAATGCTTTACATCGGAAAGTTTTGCCACAGGCGAGTAGAACCACGTCATTTACAGTTTTTCAATACGCAGATCAATTTCCGCTAAAAAAGAATTAGTGTCCTTTCGAAATTCCTATAACTGTAACCGGGCATTATTTAAAACCATTACAACCTCTAGACTATACCATCCAATAACCATGTCTGATACTTTTGTCCGATTGATTCAGATTCAGCGGATAGGTCTCTAAGATTTCACATTTAGTAGAAGTTTATTTGGAACATTTATTAAATTAATTTTGAGAAAAAATTTATGTAAAAGCAGGCATGCATGCATGCTTAAGTCCCATTTAATATCTTTCTGCAAACTTGATACATTTTAGAAAAGTTGCACTTTAAGCGAGGTAAATCATCAACAAATTCCCCGTTAATTAAGTGTTGTTAAATCCTTTCGAATTTAATGGCTCATAAGAAATAACATTCCCACTAAGCGCTTTCTCATTTGTGTGTGAGTAAGCCCCTTTCAACTCATGAACTATGTTTATAAATCTTCATAATTATACACATTAGCCAAATATTTGGGATTAAACTCAATTGAGTGCATCGACCTGGATGAAAAATTTCAAAACATACTTAATTAAGTTCAGTTTGTATTCTTGAATTTACATATGTAAGAATTTGAGCTAATTACACCAGTTTGTTTTGGAAAGTAAAATAACTCATCAAATACTTTTGAAACGTTGCGCAATATTATATTTTCACCATTTTATAACTAATACAACTGGTCTGTTATTGCTTTCACACAATTAATAGTTCAAAGCAGGACTGTATTATATTTCTACCATTTTATAACTGACAGCTGTACTGTTACTGATTTTACAAATTAAATAATTCATGGTATGACTGTATTATATTTCTACCATTTTATAACTAATGCAGCTGTTCTGTTACTGCTTTCACATAACAAATAGTTACTGTCAGGAATTCGGAATCGGTGGGAAAAGACCGATTCCGTTTCCCTGCATTATAAAGCCTAAGACTTCGGCTGCTCTATCCCACTACCAGTCCAACTCCGATTCCGACTTTGCAGTCTTGACAGAGTAGCGGATTCGAAAGGAAACTGATCGATTCAGACATCGACTCCCAGAATTGAAAAGCCTCCGATTCCTACTCGTCTTTTCCAAAATCAGTCCGACTCCGACTTCGACATTTTAGTCATCGTAAAACTGCGGGCTCGGAGGGAAACTAGCCAACTGACATCGAATCCCGGAATTTTAAAGCGTCCGACTCAGACTCGTTTTTTGAAAAACAATTCGATTCCGACTCTGACTTTGTAGAGCTGAGAACCTAAGGAAAAACTGGTCGACTCGGACATCAACTCCTTGAATTGTAACGCCTTTTTCTTCGTAAATCAGCACAGCTTTAATTCCGCAGCCCTGGTTTGATTTATTGGTTTTAGGTTTTCAACTATTATCAGAGTAATAATTTATGGATCATATGTACATGTATATCTTTTATTTTGTCTTTTGATTTCGTACCTCTTACATTTTGTCTTTTTATTTCTCACATATTATAATTTGCCTTTTCCTCTCTTTGCTTATACGTACGGTTTTTATAGTAATACGGTAACGCATTTTACAGAAACCCTAAACTGACATCTTTAAAATGCAAATCCGTTGTAATTTTTGAAAACAATGTTGCTACTTTTAAAAAGAAAAGAAAAATGCGTTTCTAGTTATTTCATCCATAATTCAATCAATTTTTTAAACAAAAGCATCATTTTGAAGTTTTTTTTTATATACATATATGTGCATCCACATCCACATGTTTATAACGACAAATAATTTTTTTTAAAAAAAATTTCATAAAAATTTTTGTTTTTGTTTTGTTAATTTTGTTGAATAATTAGTCATCGTGCTATGAAATTTTATTTCCACTTGAACCGCAAAAAAAAGAAAATTATATTTATTTGAATTTTTGGCATCTTGAATTCAAATTATGTTTTTCGCAATCACGAGCGTGTGTGTGTATGTATGCGCGTGTGTGTTTGTGTTGGCGTATGTGTGTGTGTTTGTGTAGGCGCATGTGTGTGGGTTCGTGTGTGTGTGAGTGTTGTGCAGTGCTGTGCGTGTACGTGCTTTTACGTGTAGGCGTTCGTATGTGTGTGTGTGTGTATGTAGGCATGTGTGTTTGTGTGTGTGTGCAGGCATGAGTGTGTGTATGTGTGTGTAAGAGTGTGTGTATGTGTAGGTGTGTGTGCGTGTGTAGGTGTGTGTATGTATGCGTGTGTGTGTAGGTGTGTGTATGTGTGCGTGTGTGTGTAGGTGTGTATATGTATGCGTGTGTGTGTAGGTGTGTGTATGTGTGCGTGTGTGTGTAGGTGTGTATATGTATGCGTGTGTTTGTAGGATACGGACGCAACCTGGACATGGTTTTCGAAAGAGGAGCAGTATCGTGAGGTCGGTCGACGCGACGGTTGTGCTGGCAGAGGGTGCTGGCTGGAAAATAAAATCAGCGTAACGCCAAAAACAGTCAAATGCGAACAATAAGCAATCGTGATTGCTCAAAAAAAAAGCGGAAAATAATGGTTCACAATTTCAACATTAGGTCATTTTTTCTTCTCAAACTTTTCGTCTTTATAAAACAATAAGGTCTTCTTTTAAACATAAAATAAAATGTCTCCCTAGAACAAAAAATCTAGTAATACGTCGCGACAAAATTATGTATATAATGTTTTTCACAGCTCCTTATTTACGCAGTAGCTTAAATGTGATGTATTGACACTCGAAACTACTTGACAGGATCGATTTTCATGTTACACGAAAAAGGATGGCTTGTGTCAAATCATGTGAACTAAAATATTGGTTTTGAAGTAAATACAACCCCTCCACTGATAAGGTACAAGAATCAATATATTTTTCTTAGATTGATGTATGCTCTCGGATTTGTGTCATCGAAATTTCATTAATCTAATGTTAACTTAATCTGCAAACTAAAATAATTTTCGACGCAGTCTTGTTAAAAGGAATTTCAGCACTTGATTTTTGTTTTACGATTTATGCTATTTTCATGTGGAACAAAAAATACTTCCGGTAGTCAACATAGTCTTGATTATCTCATTTTTTATCGACTTTCACAAAATAATTAAAAAACTTTCTGCTTTAATCCATTGAACGCCGCTGTATAAAATATAAAAAAATCTAGAAAGAATTTACTATTTTCATGAAAGATGTATATTTATAGTTCAGTGCAGTTGTAAATTTCCAAAAAAAAAAAAAAAAAACTGCAGTCGTTTAGAAATTATAAGCTGTTCCCGTAGTGGGATCTTTGGTGCTTTTGATAGGGGAAAAAATCCGCTGTCTCAACTGTTTCTACCGCATTCGCGGTTTCATTTCTACTTCTTTTTCCTATCGCGTTTTAATAGAGTCGCGTCTCAAATATTATATTCTTGTTCTTTTATGAAGAAACTAGTGGTACCCGCACGGCTTTGCCCGTAGTAGAAAATTAAAAGGTAATTTGGTTCGCCTGTATATTTACAAATAATCGATGATGAACCTCTCACCAATTTGCTATACTTTTTGCTTACCCATGTTACGGTTCCACGTTATGATAATTTCGTAATTTATTCATCCACGTTGTGATAATTTATTCGGTAAAATTTTCTTAAAATTGGAATATAAAAAGAACAAAATCGAATTCTCGAAAAATCGCTTCGAGATGCACACCTCCATGCTACAAACTAATTTTGTACCAAATTTCATTAAAATCGGCTGAACGGTCTAGGCGCTATGCGCTTCACAGAGATCCTGACAGAGAGAGATCCAGTCATCCAGACAGAGAGATATCCAAACAGAGAGACTTTCAGCTTAATTATTAGTAAAGATAATTAAATCCATCACAAAAATTATGTATATATGTGTATCTGTGCATAATCTATTCCAAAATGGGAGCCATATTTTATTTGCATTTCGCACGAAAAGAGAAGTACTAAAAGTAAACAAACTATAAATATCAAGAAAAATATTTACCCGTTTTATTAATCATCAATTTTTTTTAATGAAAATATGCTTTACAATTTTGATGTAGCATTACATTGCATTTTTTACACTTGGTTCGAGTGTTGTTTTTACAATATTTACATCGAGTTTTTTTTTTTTTTTTTTTTTTTCCCCGCGCTTTTAATGAAATGGTTTACTCCATCAAAACATACAGTAGAGTTCAATGGTCAACAAGGCCCTGACAGGGGATTTACTTAATCCACCTTTGAACCTTTTATTAAATCAAATCAAGGGGTGTAGTTATAGCCCTTAAAAATATTAGTTGCGTCATTTCACCATTAAACTCTTTGTGAATTCTCCAGGCTGCTGCCATATTTAGTGTAGGGGAGACCGGGCCGGTTTTCACGCTTTTTTTAATTATTTTTTAAAATTTTTATTTATTTACCTAAGTTTGATGAAACTGTACTACACCATTTAGAGAAACCTTGGCTACAACGTGGAATTACTTACATCAATTAATTAAGCTTTGTTTTACAGAAAAATAGTTTTAAGTGCCGTTATGTCACGTGCGAAAATGTGCCCCGTGACCGGGGCAAATTTTCGCATACCTTATTAATAGAGAGGGGCAAGTTTTCGCATGCACTCATATTAATATAATTTAGGAAATCAAACAAAATATTTTCAAGGTAGGTTATTAATTGATTTTCAGTAAATATACATTTAAAAAAACTCATCACCAACTTGGTTACTTAATAATTTTAATACATGTAGGGCTGTTAAAAACACTAAACGTCATCGTCACTGTCACAGTTAATGCATACAAAGAACATAGGGTTTCCTTTGATGCAAGATTTGTGAACCCATCTTTTGCAACGAGTGCACTTTACCCATATCTCTTTAGCCTTTGATTTATTGTACAGTTCTAAGCAGTAAATGCAAGCACAGTCTTCTTTCTCTTCATCACTTGATTCTTCATTTTCTTCGGGCTTGTTAGATTTTCCAATTTGTTTCTTAAATAAACACTTTTTTACATTTTTCTTATCTTTCTTTTCATTCCCATTTTTCATTTGTTTTCTCTGCTTAGATTGTTGCTGCTCTAGTCTAAGCTGCTCTTTGACCGGAGTGTCAGTCAAAATGGCCGGCTTTCTCTTCTTTCTTCCTTTGCCGGTCGGTCTGTTTTCTCGGACTCGTTTTTCCAGATGTCTCACTTCTTCTGGGGTGGGACATCCTACGTTTGGCTGTGTTAGAACTTGAGTATCAGCTTCTTCGTGTTGCCCTGTAATAGGCCTGTACACCTCTGCCTGCACTGGGGCAGGTCTGTCGGTGAAATAGGCTGGCATGTAGTCGGCATCTGTAAAGATATCTGGGTTCAAGGGAAAAATCCCTGACACCCTGAAGCCAGACATTATATTGTTTGGCATTAAAACCAGAGGCTTCTTCCTTCTTTTACTTTGTTGACAGCTTCTTTCATAGTCTCTATGGTGTACTTGCCTCTTTCAGACTTCTTTTTGTAGTTTGGTACCATGGCAAATCTGAAAACCCAACACACAGATCAATGTCAAGCCATAATAATCAAGTCATTCTGTAAACATATCAGTTTAGTGCTATTTTTATAAACATTTAGGCCAATTTTGTTTTAACATGTATCTCTCATGAATGATTGAGATTGTGATTTATTTTTTTGTCTGTTTTTTGTTTAAAAATATAAGTTGCCAAATAAGAAGCTTACCTTTTCATGTGTATTTAACTATTTATGCTTCATTTAAGAGTAAATAATATAACAAACATCGATAAATAGTAGCGATCGAAGGGGGCGGGGCATATTTTCGATGCGACGGGGCACGTTTTTGATGCGAAAATATGCCCCGATTGGTGTTCGAAAACGTGCCCTATCGCCATGTTTTTCCTTTAACTTCACGCAGACGGTCAAAAAAGGAATTTTATGGTCAAATTATCACATCACTGGTAGCTCCTAAATGTGCTCATTCGAAATATTACAACAGACAAAAACTTAACTTAAGACGTATATGTTTGTTTTTAGTTTAAATGAGGTCATCAAAATTTACTTACCTGTATAAAAACAAGTGAAACTGACGTTACGCAGCGACGTGAACAGCCATCCAACTGAAACTCTGGCAGTAGTCGTCTAGTGGCGCTGCCTTTCAAATAGGCTGGTCGGTGTATCGCTCTACCGGCTCGCTAACGAGTTAAAGTCAAATCGAAAACTTGCCCCGCGCGAAAACCAGCCCCGGTCTCCCCTATGCGTAAAAAAAATGCCACCACCATTTTCACCTTTGATACGAGGCCTTTACGTACTTAGAATTCGATCTAAGATATCCACACCACCCATTATATTTATTATATGAGAAAATTAAATGCGGTTGAGGCAAATCTATTTTCTTTCTTTCTTTAGACACCATCTTTTGACTATTCCTAAGGAAGCTTCTGTTTCAAAATTCGAAGCTAAACATACCAGTTTGTTATCCTTCCATTTTACGAGACTTAAGTTCTCAGTTAGAATTGATTCGATGCACCCTCTTTTATTTGTTACTACTAACGTACTTTTACTGAGAGGGCAGTCTTTTAGTCTATTTTCTCATCCGTTAAACTATCTTAAGAATTGTGGAAACATTCACAAAGCATAGTTCCAAGAATGATTTTTTGAAAGACACAGAAAGGAGTACACGTGCTTCGTGAAGTAGGTTGCCTCTTTCTGTCTAGCAGCAATTCATTTCTACATTGTAAACATTCGCACATAAAAGAGGAAGAATGCCATCGGACATCACCGAAGCTCCCCCTCCGGAAGCAAAACCTTTAAGTGCTACCAGCATTGTTTTCAATTAATCGTTTCATTCCGGGTTTTTCATATGTTATTTGTTAGAATATCTGCTTTAAATATGCAGGGCACTTGAAAAAAGAATAAGAATTCATTAATTTAGTTTTTTTTAGTTTTTTACATCTTTGTAAAAAAAGCAAAATTCCATTTTTTGGAAAAATGTATTAAATCCAAAGATTATACAGATTTTTTTTTTTTATAATATACTTCGTTTTGTTAAAAGTCCCAGGGAATGTATTTTTTTAAATATCTCCAATTTCATTAGAGAAAAAAAAAATAAACGTAGATGTTTCCGCAATGGGAGTATGGCGCTTAAAATATTTTTTTTCAAATTCTTCTAATACTCCTCGTTCATTTTTACTAAATAATTAAGTAATTTAAATGTAAGATAAAGAAAAACATTACGGTTTATTTTTTGTTAGAAATTATTATGTATAACCAGTAATGTTTAAATACGATATTTCAGCTAATCAGCAATGTTTGAACACTCCTTTCACTCCTAAAAAGTCAAAAACTGTAGAAATCTGCATAACTTTATAACTAATGCAGTTATTTTTCAAACCAATGAATCAAATGCTATAAAACTGCATTTACTGCTTACATTGTTTAAAAATACCGAAACTACATTACGCGATTTTAAGTGGAAAATACATTACAAATTCAAGAAAAATTTCACTCAAACAATAGTTATTTATCTGTATATATTTTTTCTTTGTTTTTAATATTGCACATTAAGTATTTCGAAACTACACTACAGAGGTTAATTGGGCTATGGTTTTTACAAATACAGCTTTTTAGAAACACTGCAATATGCTGTTTCCAAGGGAACTCTTGAGTATCATGTTGCGCTAGGAGTGCTATGCACAACGCAAAAAAATCGTTGAATTTGCGCCCTTTTTAAACTTTTCGCTGTTTTCATCAAAAATGTTCGACATTCTTCGTACTCGCAACTGGTTTGTACAATATTCCTTTTTGTGACTTTTAGCAATATTATTTGAGCATTTCCATGAAACTAGGGACATCACAGTAAAAAAAAAATCATTGTATCAGTAATTTTTTTCTTTCATATGAGGTAAAAAGTATTTTTAATTTGCACAGTTTTTTTTTTATTTTATAAAACTATGCAAAAAAGTTATAAGCACATTTTTTGTAAGTTTTATAGGTAAATTTTGAGAACAGTACTCAGTGCCAAGGTGTCATTGTATAAGCGGTTTTAAAAGTTAATGTTTTTTTTCCACTTACGAAATTAATTGTTATGTCTACATCCTTATTTTTTATTTAAATTTAGTTTACATAGGAAGAGTTTAGACCAACAAAGAAACTTTAAACTGTTATAATTGCCTTGTAACATTTCTTTTTTAAACTAGGCCTTACACTTATGTAACATCAGTTATAAAATTGTATAAAAGGTTGCATTGCTTAAACAAAAACAAGTCCAGGTTCATAAAGAGTCATATTCTCATCATTTATGATGATATCTTTAATATTAATCCCTTCTAAAGTTAGAAATTGTTGAATTTAATTATTTAAAACTTATTTCAAATGTGAACATCAGTCACAGTAACATCAGTCACATTTCTCTTTTCGTTAATAAACCTCAAACAAACTGCACAAATGGTATTAACTGCTGCAAAAAAAGGGAGTCGAGATAAATTAAGAAATAAAGGAAAACATGAAAAGTACAGAAAGTAAAACAAAGTAGAAGCTAAAAAGAGCGGATGATAAAAAATAAATAACGTAATTTTAAAAAATCTAGCATAATTATCAAAGTTAGTTCAAAATAAAATGAAAAAGAGAAATATGGTGAAGAAGTAGAACAAGAGTAGGACAAATTTAAAGTATTGAAGTTCCAGTTTTAAATTAGTTGCTGCATTACCCCTATTTGAAATAATGAAACCTTGGTAAAATCTGTTAGGCATTCAAAGCGCTCATTGTTATATCTTCGCAGAAGAAAACTGTAGCTGCAAAAAAAAAAAAAAAATCCAACATGAAATTTGACAAACAGATACTCCTAGTTCTTCATGTATTACATTTGAGAAAAAGTGCTACATCATCGATACAGAAATGTTTCTAAATGTCATAGCTTCTTGACATTCTTCGTGACATCTGTCACCATCCGACTTGTAGTCATGTTAAATTTTTACTTTTTAGAGCAATTTCCAGCTGCAGGTTTTGAACGATACCAGAGTAAGTGAAATGAGAAAATTTAATTAAGTGATATTTTTTTTCAATGCTCATATTAGTTCACAGTGTCTGCTCATTAGAATGTGCGGTGTTCGCCACATCAATACTTTCATCATCAACCGATAAATGATCGCTTTAAATGATACAAGTTCGAAAAATAAGGTTGTTCTTACCGTTTTCAGAGCAAGCATTCGAAAGAAAAAAGACAACAAAGAAATGTTGCATCTCCCCCATTAAGTAACAGATGACGCTATTAGAACTCCGAATGAGTGTACTTTTACTTCCACTTCGTCCTCACTGTTTTGTTATGTTCTATTTTCCTCGTTAATAAAAGTTTTTGAAACACATGTTTGGGTCTATTCTGGATTAATTCAAAGTAAAGACCATACTCGAGTTCCAACAAATAGTTTATTGACACTGAACAGCTAGATCAAACAGAATATGTAGTATTGTTGGAAACAAAACATTATAATAAGGGCATTCATGAACTATTATTCCTTTATATCTATTTTTTTCCGAATCCCTCATCTGAATTTTGGTAAAAAATTCCTGTACATTTTTTAAAACAACAATTAAAATCAAAATATTATAAACTAATACAAAAAAAAGGGCCATGCACACCTAGAGTCTACAGAATTCTTGAATAAGCTATTTTGTTCAAATGATGCTACAAAATAATATTTTTTAACTTCTACTATTTCTAGCATTATTAAACAGTTGTCATTTAGGTATAAGCCAGATTTCAGGAACAATTCTATTTCGTTTAAATACTTAACAAACAGAAATTAGAACATTTATTGCGAGGAGTTTAACTAAAGCTCGATCCAAAAAAAGTTAAACCGAATTATTTTTTCAAGTATGGAAATTATACTATTGCGTGTAAAATAATAGATTTCCCAACCACATATTGAAATACTAGGCGAGAAAACTAATATCAGGTTGATAGGAAACGAAAAATGCTTCTTCATATTATTTTTAAAGGGTATCTAAGCTGGAAAAGGAAAATCTCCCGGCAACATTATTGATTTGTTTCTTTCATTTCCCAGGGAAAAAGTACAAAACGAAAATTGAATTTTGAAACATGATGATTTTCAAACTTTGCTTCAAGTTTTTTTTTTTTTTTTTGGATTAAAAAAAAGTCCGAGGGAAAAATCCCAAATTGAAACTCAGTTAAAGGTAAACTTATTTTCAAAGCACATAATTATTTACGTGGCGTAAGAATATAGTACAGTTAACACATTTTTAGCAATGACATTTTGATAGACTTGCCAGAATTGTGAAATGTTTGACCGGGATACCATAATGCACTCCACTCTCTCTATCATCGCGAATATTCAAAATGGTGAAAACCCCTGGGTGGTTTTTTGGAGTGTTTTGTAATGAAGTTCATTCTCAATGCTATGAATAAATGATTAATAATTATCGAAACCTAAAATAGGAGTATTAGGAAATTACACAAGCAGCTAAATTGAAACATCTCATTTCGTACATGTTGATATTTAAAAGTTATTTTAGTTATAAGAAACAATGAATAGGGGAAAAAAATAAACAATTTTAACATATATTTTTTCATTTGCTAAGACGTTTTTCAGAAAATCTTTTTTTGATTTTAATCTTGATTAAAAAATCTTCACAAAAAAAAATCGGATATTAATTTTACAAATCAATGTTACAAATGAAGAAGTAATTATTCTAAATAATCTTACACAGTTAACTATTTTTAGATTATTTTGGTCATCAGTAATTAAATGTGTCCGGGACGCGATGTAAACCGGCCGGGACACCGGGATTTTGCTTGAAAACAGGGACTGTCCCGGTTAAACCGGGACGTCCAGCAAGCCTACATTTAAAGACATTTTGACACCTTAAAAGAAATTGAAGAAAAAGTAACTAATATAAAAGAATTTACTATCATTTCAGAAAACTGATTGATAAGCTATGGTATCATTTTGTAAAATTTTTAATTAGCTTGTTAAAGCTATAAAGCACACAATTTTTTAACATGAAAAAAATCATCATAAAAGGATTGTTTGATCTCTATTAAAAGATTAATTCAAGGGACTTCAAAATACCTTGTTTTTTCTTAATGCAATAAGGTAAATGCACCAGTAGTGGCCACTGCTCCAGTAGTGGCCACTTTAAGGTTTAAATTTGAAAAATAAGGATTCCAGGTCTCCCAATGGATTCAAATTTGCAGGAGGTAAAGTTCAGGATATACTGTAGTGAGCAGTTCAATGAGGAGTAGGTAGAGCATCATGGAAAACTGTTATAAATTATTTAGTACGGTCGTCTGGATTGTCCATGTTTTTTCAGCTGTCTTCTAACGCTTCTCCATAACGAGGTACAAAAACATTGTGTTGTGTTATGAATAGAACAATGCTCAAAAATAATATTTTTAGAGCTGTAACCATGTTATGAAATGTGAAAGATCATGTTTGGAACGTTTTCAACACCCAATAGTTGTTTTCTCGGCTGAAAGTTTATGTGGCCACTACTGGTACTAAAAATGTTACGAAATTCAAAAGTGGCCACCGAGTGGCCACTACTGAATCATGAAGGTTTTTCATAATTCATCTCGATTTTCCTTTTAATATGTTGTAATACCTTAACATAATAACTTGCTTCATTTCTAATGTAAAATTATTGTGTGATCTAGTAGTGGCCACCCGGTGGCCACTTCTAATATGGCCACTACTGACTCATGTACAATAGCCACTGATGGATCAAATTTCAGGCTTGGGAAAAAATTGATATTCTGGCATTTGAAAAAATAGGACCATTGAGGAAGAATAGGGCTATAATATGCTCATTGAGTTTCAAATATGGTAATTAATACTGTAGCCCCACAATTTAAAGAAGCCACAAAATATGCTTCACTGTGTCAACTGCTAGGTGCGTTTACCTCTTGTATGAACAGGCCAGGATTACTCATTACGCCATCCCCTATCGCATATCACAGAGAAAAAAAAATTAAAATTAATTTGAATTTTTGGCATCTTGAATTCAAATTATGTTTTTCGCAATCACGAGCGTGTGTGTTTGTGTAGGCGCATGTGTGTGGGTGCGTAAGTGTATGTATGCATGTGTGTGAGTGAGTGTTGTGTACGTGCGTGTGCGTGTAGGTGTTCGTGTGTGTGTGTGTGTAGGCGTTCGTGTGTGTGTGTGTGTGTGTGTGTGTAGGGGTTCGTGTGTGTGGGACATGGACGCCACCGCCCAGCAAAAGTGGATTTCGGGGGACAGTGCTCAGGACCAGCCGCGCCGCCGCCGGTGGACGGTGGTGCTGCAGGCCTGGTCCAAGCTGAAAAAGGCACGGACGCCAAAAACGGTCAAGTGAGAACAATAAGCAATCGTGATTGCTCAAAAAAAATATTAAATAGCTTGTTGGTAAAAAAAAATTAACAGGAGTTTGGCGCGCTAGTATATATAGAGGAGAAAAATTCAACTAGAACCGATTGCAATTTGCCTGCTGCGCAGGTAAAAAAATGCAGTGGGAAGGGCCTAATATTTGAACGAGGTAATCCCTTTTCTAATCAAAGCAGATAATTTTTAATTTCTTAGGTTTAAGAAATCATTTCTTGAAAATACAGATTTTCTTATCAGAAGTAAGTCACACACCGTAAAATTAGTATAAGCCATGATAGATAAAATTTTCAGTTATGAAGCTTGTTTAAGGAACCATTTTTCTCTTGGAAGTAAGTATGTGTTTTGTAATTAATAATCTATTGATTCATATTTATTAATGACTGCTAGTAGTCAGGAGCACCCGAAATTTAAAATTTTTGAGAAGGGGGACGAACCGAATACCGAATAACAAAATGCGAGCATTGTACTACTAATAGTTTTCTAAAATATCTATGACTAGCAATAATTTAGTGCTTACTAAAATTATGTTTACAATGAATAACATAAATAATCAGAAAAAAATAAAATATTAAATCAAAGTATTTAAAAATTAATTTACCAGACAATACCAGATATTTACTGCCAAAGTATTAGGATAGGTTACAAATATTGTAAAACTTCCGAATATGTGAAATATGTAACATTTACGGACTTTTTAAAAAAATTACCTTTGAAAATTCCCTGATTTCCGTATTTTATCGATGTCCAAAACGTCCGTAATTAATTCTTCAGACCGATTTTATTTTCTAAAATCTTCATTAACTCAAGACACAGCTGAGAATTAATGATAATTTTTATGAGTCTCTTGAATCAAAACGGATGAATTAACATTTTCTCATTGAATGCGATCGGCAAAAAACTAGAAGTCTAAAAGTCCTACCCTACACAATGGACATTTAAAAACAATGCTAAATACATAATTATAAATGTCCAAATGGTAAAATCTCATGAAAAGAAAAACGAGCGAGTATTAGAAAAGTGGGTGCAATCGGATTTCGAAATGTGTGAAAAATTGGGATTGACGAATAACAGCGTAAAAAATAGCCAAGATGTGTATGTTTAATCTAATGTGTAGAATTCGATAAATATTCAAAATGTTCTTGAACTCAAAATCCATGACCAATAGACAATTTCCATGATTTTTGAGCATTTTTTTGCCAAAAATCATGGCTTTCCATGAACATTTTCGATCATAGCCGAATTCCAAGACTTTCCAAGTGCGCGGACACCCTGCCTTTAGTAATATTGAAAACTTATGCTACAAATATCCATTGATGTGCCTTCGTAAGTTGTAGGAAACAAATTGTCCTAGAATTACATTGAATAGTGTGCTTACCTTATTATTAATTATGAACAATTTTGAAGGGATGGTAATTATTCAGTTCATACTTACCAAAATTTATATGTATAATACTTATATAAGTGCATACATTTTATTTTAATTTATTTTTTAAATTAGCGTACAAAAATTACAAATGAAAATTTTATATTAAAAACTTTTTCTTTTATCCTAACTACTTATGTACTTTGAAGAAAGAAATGTACTACAAAAATGTGATTAGTACAGTGAAATCCCGTAATAACGAGCTTCAAGGAACCGCAAAATTTGTTCGTTGTAACGGGAATTTCGTTGTAATGGAATTCCTGTAGTGCAATAGAAATGAAGTCGGGACTGAAAAGTTCTTTCGCTGAAACGAATATTTCGTTGTATTGGTATTTGTTGTAATGGGATTTCACTGTACATTGGTACTTGATGTAACTATCATATTGAATCAATCTTATTCATCAGTTATTTGAATTTAAAGCAAGTAATGTAAATTCTAAGGAAAGGATGTCAGATGGCCACTACTGACTCATGCATGTAGCCACTACTGAAAATCTCAGATTTTGGAGTGGCCAATAATGGATCAAATTCGAGGTTTAGGAAAAAATTAATAAAAAATTGAAAAAATTGAAATTCTGGCATTTTTGTAAAATGGGACGATTAAGGGCTATAATACGCTCATTGAGTTTTGAAATTAGTATTGATATTGTCCACAGTTTCCAAAACACACAAAATATCCTTAACCTGTGGCCACTACTGGCGCGTTACCTTATTTTCTGTAACGAAGTTACGCTAAATGCAATGATATAATAGCTATACCGATGATTTTAAAAAAATCTATATTTTTTTCAATCTTGCGTTTGTTATCGAAAACGAAAACTCTTATTTTAATATATAAAGCAGTGAGAAGCAAAAGAATGCAAGTGCCGAAATCAAAAATTTGGAGATAAGTAGCACAAGTGGTAGGTGGACATTTCCTCTGTTTTCTGGCAAGAGATAGTACTAGTAGCTCTGGCAGATGCAGCTATACAGCATGATATAGAAAATATTTTTAATAAAAGCCTAGGACAGGAAACTTTAAGCGTGTTTTACTCAAGACTTGAACACGTCTACTGACATCCCTTTGATTCTCCCTTCCTAGATTTGATTAATTATTTAATTGCGTTGATTAGAATCATAGGCATTGTCATTTTTTTTGGAAACTCTTTACATAAATACAAATTCTACGCTTTTTATATCTACGCAGATCAATCAGTACAACTAAATCAACAAAGGATATTTTTTGGTGCAAAAATACGACTAATACATGTTTACCAATCATAATTAGCTTAATGTATAACTAATACTTGTTTTTAATAAGTAGTTTAAAATAAGTTTATGAAATATATGAGGTCTGATTTTTTTTTTTTTAGTTAGCAGTAGGTACAAGAGGGAACTTATGCAAATGAATTTACTGTAGTCAGTGACGGTTAAAATGGCATTTAATTTTTAATTACCCGAATTGTTATTTTTATGTGATAAATCTCATCAATGAACAATATATAGTAAGAACAGAGAATCATTTTCAATTCGTCAGTTTTCTAATTTCAGTAATAAATATCATGAAAAAAAAATCTTCAAAACTCCATATAGTTTGCTTTATCTTCTTTCAAAGAGATTAAGTAAAAGCTCAAAATTTCTCTCCTAACTTTCGAAACGTGAATTCATTCATCATTTAAGTAGAGAGGGAAAAAAAGCCTTTTTTAACTCTTAGTATCGATTCATCAGTTTTGAATGGCCTTTCTTTGCTAGCTTATCCTTTCAAATACTTTGCTCTTTTTTATTCAGCAAAGTCTTCTTTGAGTTCAAATTTCTACTTAACCTGTTTCACTAATAATTTCATTTTCAGTCTTGCTATAGTGCGTCTTTAAGAAAGGAAAGCAAGAGAACAAATTAGTACATCTAATTTTATGCACTCATCTCATATTAGTTGTGGTCATTAACTTACAAGAACACCATTTCACAAAGTATTTACTAACCAAAAACATACTTTGTCCCATCAGAAATCCAAAACGTGCATATTATTTGTTGAGAAAAAAGGTTTCAACAATTTTAAAATTATATTAGTTTATAATAAAATATATTAGCTGTTACGTGTGGTAAAAAATGACACTTTTTTGCGGGATTGTCCTGAATGATAAGAAATAAGTAAATGACTCGTTTCATTTTCGGAAACTATGCCATCACTCTTACTATTCATCATCATAAATCTGGATAAACTTATAGAAGAAATTCACGCACCATCTTTTCTTCATATTCAAGATATTGACACATCAGAGAGGTATAATTGAATGAGCGCAATATCCCTCGAGAAATACCAAGAACTCTCTTCGTCGTTGTGGCATTACGAAATAGTTTTAGATAATATTTATCTAATTCCGATAACCAATGAATCATATTACTTTCCATTGCTTTAAAGGAACTGTTAAGATAAAAATACAATTTAAAACGAAATTTATTTTCCGATGGAAATCTCAAGCTTTAAATTTCGGCACATATCTTTATATATATAACACAGTGTGCAATTCTGTATTTTTAACTAATGTGATGAACATCGTACTAAAGAAATGTACAGTTGAATTAACTTATAACGATTATTGATATTACGTCAACTCAGATTTAGCGATGAAGTTTAAATTTTGATTAGTATACTTTTAAATCAACGAGAATATAATTCGCTATTAACAGAAAACCCCGCTTAAAGAGAACAATATTTTTGTAATTCATAAAATTTCTATTGCTTTTCAGCTAAACTTATCCTTGGAAAATTTCTCCCAATATTCTGAAGCGAACTGAAACTTTGTGATGAGTCAGAAATCAAAATAATAAATGATGAAGGTTCCCTTTTTTAATTTGTAGAGTAGAGAAGCTTTTGAATAGTGTATATTTGTTGATACCAATGTTTTCACTTTCGAGGATATTGTAGTTTAAATTCAAGCTTACACAGATGAAAAAAATGACGAAAACGGCGTTTTCGACATATATGGTGTTATCGCTCGTCTCATGAAGGATTGTGGCTGAAGATGAAATGTGTGTCATAACTGTGCAAAATTAAAATGCAAATGAAAAGCTATTTTTAAAGAATTTTCTAATGTTTATGATAAAAGCGTTTGAAATATGTTTTTCAATTTCTGTATTAAACATGCTTTGAGACTCTTTTCGTGCTATCCCACATTAGGAGACTATCCCACATTTTAGAGATTTTGTATGTTAAAAAGTTGTCCGATCCTAAATGACTTACACAGATCACGGACACATTAATTGTAATAATATTGAGCATTATGTGGGTGATTATTACATTTCAATCTCAAATTCAAAAGCTTATCTTATACTAAAAGCTTTGACTGTCTAAAATTTTACATCCTCTACTTCTCCTTCTTATAATACTTTAAAAGCATGAATGCTTATTAATGACAGTTGAAATTGTGCATAAAATGCTCCAGTTAAGGTAAAAAGAATCAATAAATCAAAAAACAGAAATTTGATAATAGATTTTATGCATCAGGAAAACTGCATGTTTGAAAATTGTAATTGTATTAAACTGCAAAGGATATATCCGACTATTTGCTTAACTACAGGTATTAAAGTTTGGCATGAAATGTAAACATGTTTGCAACTCATCACTAATTTTTAAATAAAAATCAAAGATTCTCTGTCGAAAAGGTCAAACTACACTGTTATAACCAGGGATTCCAGACGAGTGAAAATATTCCCTCTAAGGTGAAAGCATAGAGCCTGAAGGTGCAATGCAGGCTAGAAAATAGAGCAGAGGAGCCGAAACAGCATGCAAACGCAAAAAGACTCATTGCGCATGCGGTTTTGCCTTAGACATACATTCAACCACCTCAATATGGCGGACAAATGATGATTGCGTTTGTGTGTCTTTCACATTGAATGAAGTACACTATTGGATTAAAACACAACTTTTCCAGGATTAATTATCCGAAATTACAAGTAAGTACAGCTTTTGATCACTTTGTAGCTTTTAGGGTTTTCAAACATAGTTAAGTGTTTTAAAGTGCATTTATTGCTTTTCAGTTACCGTTACTGTCGTTTAGTTAATTAACCGTTACTATCGTGAAATTTCCATCATTCAAAACGCTACTAAAAATATCTGTCATTATTTTCTTGAGTACTCGATAAGAAGCTTTTATTAATCACCAAATAAAAAAAAAAACACACCTACTATAAGATTATCAATAATCAACAAGTGAGAATCTTAATAAAAATGATTCTTGTGCTTTGTAGATTATAACAGAAAGCTAGCGAAAAAAAAATATCTCTCAGTCTAGCTCTTTTTTTTTTTTTTTTTTGTTCTTTCATTTAAGTGTTAGAATCATTTCCTGTGAGCAGATAATGTCTCGATAGCGTTAGAAATTTCTTTTGGTTTTTTAATTGTCGAAAAATTTCATGTGCATTTTATTTTGTTACTCTTGATTAACGTTTATGAAACGATTTTGTTTTTCCGTAACTGTAATATCCTTGAATATTTTTGGCTCTTCATGTAAATAATCCATAAGTACAGCTATGCTTCATTTTCGGAATGCGTATGTTTTAGTAAATGTATAATTTCTCACATTATTTAAATAATTACTCGTCTTTAAATTATAACGATTTGTGACAGATCTTTAATACCAAGTAAAGGGGTAGATATTTATTGTTTTATTAATTCTCATTACTTTTTGTAAAAAAAAAAAAAAAAAAAAAAAAAAAACTCATCAGAACTCTGAATTTTTTACATGTTTTTAACGGTCCCAGAGTTATTAATATTATTTATTTTACGAATTTTTAAGAAAACAATAAAGATTTCACTGGTCCGCAAAGTGTTTCATTTGCTTTTACCTCGCCCGTGGGTCAAAAGAGGTTGAGAGACACTGAGTTAGAGCAATGAGCACTTTTTAACTATGTTGAAAACTCTGAAATATGATCAAATGCTGTAATTACATGTTTTAATCATTTCCAGTATCGAGTTCAATGTAAAAAATGTCCAAAACGTAGAATATCATGAATCAAAACAAAACTTAAAAAAAAAAAAAAAAAAAAAAAAAAAAAAAAAAAAAAACACACACACACACACACACACACACACACAACTGTATTCAAAAACGCAGACAATACAGGGGAGGGGGGAGGATGATCTATAGTAAGGGTGCCATTTCTCCCTCCAAAAGTTCTTTTTTTTCACTCCGGCTGTCTATTTTTTAAAAGGTGCCTGTTTTTCACCCTATTTAGAGGTGCGATTTCGGCTCCGTATTGGGTGCCGCTGGTGAACAAGCGTTTCTCCCTTGAAAGGTGCCGAATGCATCCTGTAGTTTTAACAGTGTACGTATATCTTTCTTCCCCAAATTCTTCAGTACTAAGGCTCACACAAAGGAGAGCATGATTTTTTTATTTAAATGAAGGTAAAAGTTTTATGAATTATTTATTGAGCAATAGTTTTATCACTTTAGTACATTAAAGGTGCATCAAACCTATAAGTTCTCGTTGTTTAGAGTAGAATATGTTGCTCTGTCTCATGAATGTCTCATAACAAACATTTTTCATTTTCAACTGGAATAAAAAACTGATTATAAACTCCTTTACTCCAAAGGTAGTAAATACGTAATAGTTAAAGCATAAAAAACATAACTCACACTTACACATATATACACTATTTATCATAAATATCTATATATACTTGTAGTATAAAATGAAGTTTCCAAAAAGCGTCTGTGTGTTTGAACGCGCAAAATTCGAGAACTACCCGACTGATTTCGTTGTAATTTTCAGAGTTTATTTTTTTAAGTCCAGAAAAGGTTTGCAGGCCGGTTCGAAAAAAAAAAATCGAAAAAAAAATATTTTTTTTTTTACCCCCCAATTTAGGATTAATTTTCACATAATTTCCCGAATCTGAGGGTAAAAAATTACTTGCAAATATTAATAATATAAATCGTTGGAAATAGTAGAATTTTCTGCGTTCTACGCAATTTATATCGATGCTCGAACCTACTTATGGCGGGAGTAATTTGCTTTTTTAGCTCGAATTTTTTTAGGCTTAGCTGAAATTTGGGCAATATTTTCTTCATTAAGTATATCAATAAAAAGTGAAGGAATTGTCCAAAGGTTTTCTTATTGACACCATTGGAAAAAGCGATATTTTTTACTCTAGATCTATCTCGACCTATGGTCGAAACGCTAAGCTTCTATCTCCAATGAAAAAAAAAGTTACAAGCCTTTTTAAATCAAGTTCGAAAAATCTCATTTCCAGATGTTTGTTGTGTGTTTGTTTAAAGTTGTTATCTATTTTATTTTGCGTTTCCACGGTTACGCTTTTTGAATCCATTGTTTTCTTCCACCTTTTTGGTTTCTTAAACTTTTTTTTCTTTCGTGTTTCCATGGTTATACTTTTTAAATCCATTTTTACCATTTTAATTTCTTAATATCTGTTTAATTTTTTTAATATCTGTCGTCATTATTCGGAATTGGAAATTTTGCACGTATTTTTTTTTTTTTTCTTTTACTTAAGCCTGATCATTTCACATGCGTCACTACACACAACTTTTATTTTCAAGGTAGACCGGGCAAAGCCAGGCAATGCAGCTAGTTAAGGAAAAGTAACAAGAATGGCAACAACTGAAAATTTTACAATGCAGAATTTTATATAGATTGCATACAATTTACAACACATAAATAAGAAATAAAATAACATAACAAGAAATTGCCAGAGCATTATGGTATTATAGAAATTAGCACAAGTAATAAATGAACAAATCGAAGATGTCAGTTTGGTACAGAAAAAGTACCTTCAACATGGAATATAATCCCCTCTAGCAGCACTACAACATGTACTGCGATGTGTGATAATGTCAATAATGCGGTCTGTCAGTCCCATGGGATGCAAAAATCAAATTAAAGAAACAGATCTCCTGATAGCTAGTTGTTGCGCAATTTCTATTCTGCTTCTCAAGAATCAGTTGCATAATTCTTCCTTGGCCATTTGCGCTGAAATACTGCTTCGGCAAATCCCTATGAAAAGTTTTGTTTTTGTGTCTTTTTTTCTTTGCACGCATTCTTTTCTTCTGTTTAAGAAAATGAAACTAATAGAGCTATAAAAATAAATTTCAGCACTAATGTTCCGAAGTTAATTATTCAAGAACCTATGTTCCGAAAACCGATTATATTTTAAAATTTAGCCTCAAAATCAAACGCGAAGATAGTTTGCTCAGACATGTCCTAAAGTTTCTCTACACAAAAGTTAAAATTGCTAAAATTATTAAACAGAGTTGAAATACTAGAAGTGATATGAAAATTATACTCAGTCACACTATCTCCGTTACACTTTACCTCTAAGGGGAAAATTTACCTTTTTTTAACATATAATACTCTATAACTAAACATTATTTCACCATGATCAATACAATGCATCAGTTATAATTCATTACAGGTTAAATTATTTTTATAGATAATTTCCTATAGTGAATAATTAGGAATCTTCTAATGTTATTAAATAAACCCTAATAATGCCATAGAATCTGCTAAAAGTTACACCTACTTAAAATCTCTATAATTATTGCTTTCCGAAGCGAAGGAAGAGCGATAACACCAAATAATTTGAAAATTGAACTAACTAAACTACTACATGGGTGCTTATTGTTTAATGATAGCGTTCGAAACATTTTCTGACTCAGATAAAATTGGTTGAGACAGAACAAATATTAGGATGTTACGTTTGTCACTACATGTTAACATAACTGGTTAAAATAATGCGCTTGATTCGTTGCTCGTTCAGATTACTGCAGTGATTTTAGAACGGAAATTACAATAAGCCTTTAAGATCATATGTTTTGTCTCTTCAATAACTAAATTTATATTTTTAGTAATATTTATAAATTGATTTTCTCCATTAAAAAATATTGTAATGTATTACCACCAGCACATTTTTGAGGAGGAATTCTACTAATAGTCTAGTAAACGAAATCCAAAATAAGGGTGAAAAAATCCAACACAACATGTAGTTTTGAAAATTGGCTGTAACATTGGTTCGTACAGGAAGGGCTCCCGATGAACATACTAAAAGTTCCGTTGGAAGGGGAACTCGCAGCGCCACCTATTATTTTTGGTGTGTTTTTTAATTTTTCATCTTATATCTCAAAAACTATTTACTTGCGAACCAATTTGTTGCTTATTGAGTTAAAGAGAGTAAAATTATCTTTAAAACGCTTTTTTATTTTTCATTGTAGATATAATAGTTTCCGAGATGTTAATTTCAAAGTTTGTGGATTTTTGAAAAACTGACCCTTTTTTCGTTCTTTTCTATTTTTAGAGCCTCCTCAGTGATTGATTTGATGTGATTTTTTTCTCTTTTCAATCTGAAGTAGTGAAGGTCATTATGGTGATTTTATTTCTTGAAACTGGAAAGCAGGTGAGTTTACTTTAAGTCACCAGTGGTAAGGAAGGAGCTCGCACGACCATCTAGAAAGTAAAGTGCGAGTTTTTAGTTTTTGTCTTATAACTCAAAAACAATTTACTTGTAAATGAAATTGTTATTTGATGAATTAAAGAACATAAAATTATCTTTAAAAAGTTTTTCTTTTCTTTTATTATATATATATAAGAGTTGACGAGAAATTAAATTTCAAAGTTAGCGAATTTCAGGAAAACTGACCATTTTTTCACTGTTTTCTGTTTTTGGAGCGCCTCGAGGATTTATTTGATGTGAATCTTTCCCCTTTTAGGTCTGAAGTAGTGCAGGTTATTAGGGTGATTTGACTTCGTGAAATTGAATGGCAGGTTTGGGTACTTAAAGTCGCCAGTTGTAGGGAGGTGATGAGCAGGACGTGTTGATCCACGGTCTGGTCATTCTTCGTCTTCATATTAGATATAATTGTTTTTCTTATTTTTTCATTTATTATTTTATTTTCTTATTGACATGCGCGTCTTAAACAAAGACCCCTGTTCCTCTTTTCTAAATTTAAACCTCCCTGTCGAAAAGGAAGTCTAACTGGGCTGATAAGCAAAAGAAAATTTATGCACACGAACCGTACTTCTCTAAGTGAATAAAGATCTATATGTTTCCAGAGATAAGCAAGAAAATTAAATAAGATCTTGCTTCTTTCTCACCAACTGAAGATGCTACAAAATGTCATTCATTAAGAGTTTAAAACCAGGTTCAAAAGTGGTTGGGGATGTCACTTCCACCTGAAACCTGGGGATTGAAAAAAAAGACGGTACTTTGTGGAAACCTATAACAACTTCAAGGTTTCCGGCACCTGACTCCATGCTCTCCATAATTTTTTGCTCATGTACAAAAGGTTGTGGTACAAGAAGCGGCTGCAGAAAATCAAGATAAAACTGCAGCATTGCTTGCATAAACAGCCTGGGCATATGCCTTAACGGTTCAACATGAGATATCACCGATGAACAATCAGAGGAAAAAAATGCTCTTCTAACTTGAGTACGAAATAATTTTTATAATCGCGTATGTTTCTTTTGCACCTATTCACTTTAATCATTTTGCTTGCATTATTCTATTTTTTAAAGGTGTGATTTTTATTATTATTATTTTTATCATTAATGTTTTCGACACAAGGGTAACGTTTTATTTCCGACATGCTTTAAGAGTTTCTTGGGCCTTAGTTGAATTATATAACGTAACACAGTCCGAGGTTTGTAAAAAAAATAATAATAATTAATATGCCTTTCACAGAGTCCTAAAACTAAAGAAAGGAGGGGAAAAAAAAGTTAGTTTTTAAAAACTCATGAATTTAGAAATTAAATACCTAGTCAATACCATCTATTTCAAACATAAAAGAGCTAAACAACTCTTTTTAAATTTAATTTTAAGCTCTTTAACTTACCAGTTGGGGATTTGCTCTCAAGCTTTGAGATTTAAGACGAAAAATGAAAACACGCACTTTAATTCCAACATGGCGGCGCAAGTTCTTCTTCTACCACAGGGGACTCTTAGTATGGTCATTATAAACCCTTTTTGTACGTGTGTGCCAACTTTCAAACTCAATGTTTTTTCATCCTCATTTTGAGCCTTTGTTTGTTGTACTATGGTAAGGGGGAAAGAATTTAAATAACATCTGCACGTATTTTTGTCTCTCTGCATTACTCGCCTCCTTCCTCCCCCACCTGCCTTCTAATTTCAAGAAATAAAATCCTCCCAACAACCTGCACTACTTCAGACCGAAAAGAGGAAAGAATTTCATCAAATAAATCCTCGAAGGGCTCCAGAAATAGAAAAGAGCAATTAAATGGTCAGTTTTCCTGAAATTCGCTAACTTTGAATTTTAATTCCTCGTCAACTAATAATAGATACAATAAAAGTTTTAAAAAAGCTTTTTGAACGATACGATTGATTTTACGTTCTTTAACTCGTCAGATAATAATTTTGTTTGCAAGTAAATAGTTTTTGAGGTATAAGACAAAAAACTGAAAGCACGCACTTTACTTTCAAGAAGGTCGTGCGAGCTCCTTCCCTACCACCGATGACTTAAGGTACCCTCATTTACTTTCCAGTTTCAAGAAATCAAATCACCATAATGACCTTCACTACTTCAAACTGAAAAGAGAAAAAAAATCACATCAAATCAATCACTGAGGAGACTCCAAAAAAAGAAAAGAAGGGAAAAATTGTCAGTTTTTCAAAAATCCGCAAACTTTGAAATTTAATATCTCAGAAACTATTATAGCTACAATAAAAAGTAAAAAACGTTTTTAAAGATAATTTTACGCTCTTTAATTCACTTACACAAGTAAATAGTTTTTGAGATATATGACGAAAACTGAAAAAAAAAAAAAAAACACCTAAAATCCTAGGTGGTGCTGCCCCCCCCTTATGACCGGAGACTTTTAGTATGTTCATAAAAACTACATGTTTTTTTTTCAAATCGTTCAATGACTAGTCTATAATACGGAGGGAGATTTAAGATATAACTGGGTGAATTCTAGTAAATTGCAACCATTTTCTCCAATGCAGTCGAGCTGCGTTGATGGAATGTACTCAAAAAAATTTTTCTCAAAATATGGTTTCAATGAAGGGGGTATTCTATTATCTGGTACACGTAAAAGCACATCACATCGGTTTCGTACATAAAAGATATGTTACATTAAATTGGACTTCCTTTTAAATGATATTCTAGTAAGACCTCAACTGTAAATTCAATGCACATTGCATTTGAATTCACAATTATTGTCGACACTATTCGATGTTAGTTTTTCTTCGTTAGTGAAACATAGTGTAAATTCTAACGACAAGTTATTAGACAACCCCCACCCCCACCCCTCGGTTTGACAAACTGACCCAGAGTGCTAAATTTTAATACACTTTACATTCTCAAACAATATAATAATGAAAGATGTTTGCAATTATGTTCAGAAAAGCACAAAAAATGCAAACACGCGTATTTAAAAGATGTAAAATGAACCCTTAAAAAAGTATGTGAGCTAGAAGTATAAAGGCATCAGATAAAAGCATTGGATTTTCTTTTAAAGGTTTTGTTTCTTTTTTTTATGACTTTAGTTTTTACATCCATACAATCACATTTCCTGTACTGAAGAGATATTTTTTTGTAATCCAGAAATAAGTGTCAATTAGTTCGCAAATTTGTGATTTTTTAACATTTATATATACTACGTTTTTACTTTTTCATCGTAGGTGGGGTTTTCTCAAGTAAATACATATAGTTTAAATGATTGTATATAAAATACAGCAAAACTTACACCGGGTAGATTGTTGAAAAGCAAAATTGAAAATGCTATTTCATATCAATGAATGCTAAAAATTTAATACATAAGCGATCTATTTCTATGATGTTGTGGCATGACAATAAACAACATGCATTAATTCTGAACTTTTCCAAAACAGTATTCTGGTTGGGGCAATATACATAAGGACAATAAATCCGCCAATAAAGCATGGCCGAAAGCTTTGTCTTTCGCAAATGTCCCAATTTCATTCTGCGCGTAATCAGAATTTGAGATGAATCGAAATATTTCTCCATCCGGATTCGGAACATGAAGGTTAATTATCCTAAAACTACCACTGAATAAATGTGCGTAGACTACTTAGTCTCCCGTAATAAACATTTTCAATGCCAAAGGATTTCTAAGACAGAGTTGAAATTATCAAAATGTCTCTCGTTTGTGGAAAAGGTGACTAAATATAGTGTTTATGGCTATATATAAAAGACGCATTACGTTACATAACATTTTTATTGTTTTTTTTTGTGAAAAAATATATACATTCTTATACGATTTCAAAAAACATTCCCACCATTTAAGTTTTTAGCGATATCATATTTATATTAATATATTCGGTTTATTTTAGGAGAAATGTGCAGATACGATTTTCAAATTTAACCGAAACGTTGGTATTGCGTTAATTTCTAACATCAGCGGATAGTAAAGTTATGGTACCAGAAATAACACGAGAAGCAAATTCATCAAGTTTAGTATTAAATTAAATATCTAATTCCGAGATTTTTCCAGATAATTCAAAGTGCATAAAGCAGAAGTACCCATAGCCGTTATGGATAATAGAAGCTATTGTTGATAATGTGAAGAAATCAAATTTGAAGATCGAATTCCAAAAGATGCATAAAAAGTACCAAAAAAAGAGAAGAATTTACTTTTCAATAAGGCGTTGGATCCCTTCAAAGATCTTGGTGTTAGAGATATTAATGTTAAGTTCAAATTATATCTAGTTTACCAAACTACAATCATTAAACTTCCTAAATTGTTTACTCAGTAAATAGTATTCCAGTCAATTATTGTCTAATTCAGCTCATGTGCCAGACACGGCAGAACTCTCTCACCGGGGTTTTACCCTGAACACACGGGTGATTTTCAATTTTTAGATATATCTTTTATTTCCCTTATTATTTTTCCAATGGAAAAAAATAAAAATATCAAGATTTTAAAGGTTAAATTGGTCCTTTAACAGACATTTTAATAAAATAAAGTTATTAAATATTCGTAAATGATGCACAATGTTACTAGAAATATGCTTAAAAACCATTAATTGGGAATTCTCTCAAAAACGTTCTGTTGCAAATAATGCTATTAATTTGTCATCCGATTTTATTAATTTCAATATTTTCAGACAAACATTTGTTTACTTGTATAGCTATTCACTCTTAGCTTCTTTCTTTGTATTTGTGAGAAGAGAAATTACGGAAAATATTTCCGCGATTGTTGAGTCTTCTATTGAAATACCTTATGCTGAAACGCTATTTGCCAGAAGCTTAATTAGTTATTCATAATTTTGTCAATTGTTTGGTGAACATAGACAATAACTTAATTCACCACAGACGCAAAGCGATGCTTGGTAATGAATAACAATTGTTAGAGAAACCAATAAGTTTTACTTCGTATTATTAAACTTCATTCGAAAGCTGTAACCGAACATTCTGATTAAAACCACGAGATGAATAAAAGTTTTACTCACAACAAAAGTATTTCCTATGATAATGAATTTCGTCTAGGAGGAATTAAGTGATGTTAAAGAGATTAAACGTATATAAATATTATTATATAATAAGGTGTTTGTCATAGTTTGCTTATTTCTGTGATTGATGCCATAACCTTAACGTTTTTTCTAGTCTTTTTAGGATTTCCTGATAATAGATAAAGGTTAAGGATAATGATATTTAAAATTTCTGAAGTTTTGATAGTTCGTGTTGCAACAGACTTCATACCCCCAAAGAAGCAGTGAGAAGCAAAGGGATATGTAAGTGGAAAAATCAAAAATTTGGAGATAAACAGTACACATTGTAAGGGAACCTCTCCTCTGTCTTGGGGCAAGAGATAGTACGAGTAGCCCTTGTAGTTGCTGCTATAAAGCATGATTTAGAGAAAAAAATCAATGAAAGCTTACCTAGGATGTTATCTTTAAATGCGTTTTACTCAAAACTTGAAAATGTCCACTTACATCCCCTTGCTTCTCACTGCCTCAAATAACCTTTAATAAAAGGTACAGTAAAACCTGTGAAGTTGACCACCTTTGCAAGTTTACCACGTGTCTAAGTTGACCACTTTTGATAAGTGCAAAATTAGTCCTACGTCATAAGCAGCAACCTCTCATCTGTCTAAGTTGAACACTAAACTACTAAACCGCAAGTGATTGACTTACACAGGTTTCATTGCATGTACTTTTTTTTAGCTTTTCGTTTGGATAGTTTAACTATTTCCTAGTATTTTTAGGATTCCTTGATAGTAGCTAATACGGAAATGTTTGAGGAAAATTATGTTTAAAATTTCTGAAGTTTTGATAGTTCGTGTTGCAACATACTCTATAACACAAATAATATTTTATTATATGTACAGACAAACCTGTAAAGTTGAACATCTTTGTAGGTTACCCACGTGTATAAGTTGATCACTTTTGACAGGTAAAGAATTAGTCCTACATCATATATAGCAACCTCTATATGTTGATAACCTGTTTAAGTTAGATACTAAACTACTACACTGCAAGGTGTCGACTTACACAGGTTTTTCTGTGACAATTTTTATTCTAGCTTTTCTCGTTTAGATTGTTTTCTGCCCAATATTTCAAAATAGGACAATTTAATTTTTTAAAGTCTTATCCCACTATTGCTCTGCATTTACTACTAGTAATTGTTTTTGTTGTTGGTGGTGGTGTTGTGTCAACTGAACTGGCAATGGGAGTGTTTCCTTTAGTCAAATGTACGATGTTAGTCATTGACATTGATAAAATAAGCAAAAAATAAATAAATAAATTGGATTCAAAATACTTTTATCGTCCCAACATTTAATCAAAAACTTTTTTTTTAAATGTCAGATTCCTAAAACAACGAATTTTATTGTCTGACGTCACAAGTGAGGAAAACCAGCTTGAATTGGAGCGCGTGGTTGTGTTTTCTGGCGAGATATCGCCTTTTAATGATTCTTCACTGCGAGCTTGGCAGTGTCTTGAAATTTTATTCGGGTAACTCGATCGACTTGCCCACTTGTGACGTCAGCTGCAAAAATTAAAACAACGTCCAATCTTATTTTAATGTTTTTTTAAAGAGAGGAAAAAAAAGTCAAAATTACTATAAAAAACAACTCACTTCATGTTTTTGACCACGCTCTTTCAGAAAAAAATATGTTTGAGAAATGGGAAACAACCCTATTCGGGTTGCGCTGCTTCTCTGTACTGTACTGTAAGTTGGTGTGAAGCCCTATTTCCTCAGTACACACATGTAATAAGAACCCGTTTTTAGGGTAGGCAAGCACCAGCATAACAACACATTCACACAAAGGACATGGACAGGAGAGAGAAATTACATCCATTACCGAGCTGGGATTCAAACCCAGAACCTCCTCATTGCAGTCAGATTCCTCTGACCACTAGACAAGGCTTGCGGCACTACGGTTAGTTTTCGTACAAAAAAAAAAAAAAAACATTTGTGACAATTTTTCTTTTTATGCTGTTCGCACATACAACTTTTTTTTAACTAATAAAATCATTATTAATAAAATTAAGCATTGTGCGACTAAGATCTATTTTTTTCCATATCCTTTGAAACTATCGGATTTGAGGGATAGTTCAAAGTCGAGGACTCTTCTGGTGCCATTAAGTTAAACCTACAGTGCCTGCATAAGCAATTGCAAATCCTTGATTATTCCTAATATAAAATCTATCAAATTGGATTTCAAATATTTGAAGTCAATTTTGTTCTATTTCGTGTTAGTCAACTGCTTTCTGAGCGGTACTATTTTTCTGTAATATTCCTGGTTTATTTTTCCTAAAGTTTGCTCTTTTTGTCTTTCAATCCAAGGATGATAAAATCGTTTTTGATGGAAATAACAGTCCAACACACATGTTACACTCCGCCCAACTCCCCTGGCTCCTTTTTTTTCAGATTTTTGTTTATTAAAAATTTCGTTTAGTGAATTTATAAAATAATCGCACTGAGAAGGTTGGAACCATACTGATGCATTTCAAATTCGTATTACCTGAAATTTATTATGTGATAAAATTTTCTTAGTAAAAAAATTAATGTCCTTATTAAGTGAAATCTTATCCTCTGATCTTAGTTTGAAAACACGGTGATGAATTGTTTTCTCATCCGTCATGTAATAAAATTTAGATTGAGAGTAAAATTTATTGCTTGGAAGCCTATCAAATGATATCCCCGAAAAGAAGAACAATAAGAAATTTCTGATATTCATAAAACTTTTTTTCTCTTTAAATTGCTTGCTTCAGATCTCAGTTTTAAGATTTATGTAATATATTTCTTTGGTGGAGCTACCTTTCTTTATTTTTTTGTTTCAAAAATGTAGAGTTACTAGATAATATATTGAATGAGGCATTACGTCAGTAATTGCTTTCCTTTAGTTTTGTTGGCACATTAGACGCTTCAAATAATAAAGGTAATAGTTACTAATAACAATGAGATAAATAAATGTGATTATTAGTAATTTGTTAGTTTCGTTTTTCATTAAAAAATATACGATTATCTTAAAACTGAAAAAAAAAAAAAACTCACTACACCTTCCTTTTAAAACAACTGGCTCAATATGCGCTGTAAAATGAGCACTGAAGGTTTTACAACAGAAAAGTACGCAAATCATATTGCAGTTAATAATAGGATATATCTCTGAAAATATATTTAAAAATCTGTTTAAAATAGTGGAGCCGATGAGTTTTCAATAGATTTGTCTAACTACTGCATTTTTGCAACATCCGTTGCTGTACTGTTTATCGATTATTGTTGTAGCAGTTTTACGATACACGCTGCCATGGTTTTCAATAGTTTACATCGCTCAAATTTATAACATTACAGTGTACTTTGCAGCTTCCCTTTGTGCATGCAAAAAAAAAATCCCTGTAAAAGTTTAGTTCAATTTTTTCACCACAAACTGTTTTTAAAGTGTAAAATTATTTCTTAAAAAAGCAGCTACTTCCGTTTCTAATTTCACGTTTTAGTTGCATAAAAACGTTGCTTAACTGTATTTTGAATAGACAGGTACAATAAAAAAGTTTGCGTTTCAATGGTTTGTAAAATGTATGAATTGTTGTTGGTCAAAAAGTTATAAATACTATTAATACATTTGTTTCCCCCTTAATGGTTAAAATAAATGTACTGCCTAAAATGGTGTGCATTTCTGTTTGGCAATTGAATCGTCTCTTGAAACATTTCACACTGAACTCTAATCACATTTGCATATTTCTGAATGATTTATTACAAGCAGTTGCACCATTTATTTTTTCTTATAACTTAGCTTTTTCTTGCCTCCTTAAAATCTTGATAATTTATCTGTAAATTAATCTATTTAGCCTTTCGGGAAAACTTATTGCCACGTTTATTGCTATTTCTCCCCTTTTAAAAACCAAAAACCAAATAATGTAACAGAATAAGTTGCTATTAAACATTTATTGTTAAACAAAGCCTAATTTTATGTTCATTGTTAATCAGAGAAAAGGTCTTGACTCCTTGTTTCATCTATAAAAGAGTGAGTCCTATGACAGGCTTTTGCTTTTCAGGCTGAAATTCAACAAACCATCTACGACTTTAAAATAAAGTGAGTGTTTATTGCAATGGGGGCGGGAGAGAAAAATAAATATTTCAATAACAAAAACCTTTGTTGTTCCCCAGTCACAACTTTTACAGAAAATTCAAAGTTATTCCATAAAATATATTACACATGGAATTCAAATCCAATTCATGTAAAGAGATAACAGATTTATTTCTTATGTTTTAAGCACATATTCAATTATAGCATGAAGTTTTAAAAAAATACTCCTTTAAACTAAAATATTACTGTTACTGAAACTGACTGGATCAACCATATTTTTTAAACTTTCATCGATGATATTGTAATTGAAATTTTGGTTTAAAAATATATAATAAAAATAATCGTGCTAATGAACTGCAAAATTCATTAGCATGCTAAATTCATGTTAGATTTAAATGGTCTTTGAACAAAACTCATTCAGATAATAATGCCAAATATATCGCTTACCTTCCTAAATTTTTATTGAGTTCTTGTAGAGTTATTTTTGACACGTATATCGAGAATGTTGAAAAAACATTCAGCGTGTCTAGAGCATCTCTTCAAGAGCAAACCGTGAAGTGGACCTACTTTTTATGTAATACCTGACTTTTCCATAACTTTGGAGTCTTGATGACGATAAATAATTCACATATTATTTTCGATAAAAGCAACAACAGTCGAATTATCCCCCAAAAAACTGTGCAATATTTCATCAGTGCTATCAGTGAACGTTTAGAAATTTTAAAAACAACATGAAACAGATAAAGATAATTAAAAGATATTTTTATAACATTATTTGAAACCTGCATTTTAATTACAGCATTATTAAAAAAAATGATTGTGTATTTAAATAGAAGACAGAAGACATCTGCTATGTTATATTGAAAATGAAAGTATTTTATAAACAGGCTAGTCTGACCACTGAATGTGATTCTCATGTCCAGATATCCATAATATTGTTGCTTCAGAGCAACAGTAAGATATATTAGTGTTTTTTCCGCGATTGTATATCTTCCTGTGGCTCTGAGTGGACGATATGCAAAGTTCAAAGGCTACAAGGAGAAAAACAAAAAAAAGTCAGGACATTTTGCAGTTTTTCACGGGTTACGCGGCGAATTTAATTTTTAAAACCACGATGTGGATAAAAAGCTATTTTTTGTTGTGTGGTGTTATCTACTCATTTAATCTTTCTTTCTTCCATTTACACAAAAATACCTATCAAATGAAATGATTAAATGAAAATATTATGAAATGAAAAATATTTAGGTCCGAAAATATTTTATTTTTTACTTTAACCCATCAAAAAAAGGGGGGGAAAGTTACTTTTTTTTTGAAGGTACGAATTTAATGCAAAAAATTAAAAAGATTTTCCGTATCAGTTTTACCTTCATTTACAGCAATTTTCAAAAAAAAAAAGAATTAAAATAAATCAAATCCTTCCGTTTGTAATAGGTAAGTTATCTTACCTATCTCTCTTTGCCTCATATTCCCGTGCTACGAAAAACAGTTGAGCTTCTTCATATTTGTAAACCAAGCAAATATAAACGACATTAAAGTTCAAAGGATCAATATTTTTTCCTAATTATTAATTTTCACCCTGTTATACACCTACAGAACGTTTTTTTTTTCTTTGAATAAAATATACTTGTGCTTAAAAACTTAACCAGTTTAATTAGTCCAGACTTTGGTTCAAACAAAGGGAAAGTTGATCGAATTTAATCAAATATATTATTACGAATCCAGTGCAACTTCAAACTTTCTTAAAATGACGACACAGTTATTGAGAAAACACAGGAGATTTATTTACAACTATGTACAAGAAATATCGTTAACAACTGCTAAATTAACCATATCAATTAGGCAGTTATCAATTAACACTGTAAACTCAATGGTAACACGCGTACTTACATCAAAATCTGCAAAAGCACAGCGCAAAGGCTAATACATTTTCCAGCGCAACGGCTGAAAACGAGACTCCACAGTTAGAAAACAAAACTGGCCATCTTTTTCATTCACAGGACGCACGGCGTTTTACACCGCTTTGGAAAGTTCGACAAAATTCTATTTCTTTCCGGATGTTTTATTTTTACTCCATTCACAAATCTTATTATTCAAAAGTGGAGGGACCATATACTTCATTCGAATACACTGAGGTTGTATATTCATTACAAGAAATGATTTACAGGTTAAGTTACTACGATAATGTTAGATGAAAATTAATGGAACAAACGCCAAATTTAGCCAGATTACAATAAATTAATCATAAAAATAATTATTATATACAGAATTTGTAGCAATATTTAGGTTTTTCTGTTAGGACCATTGATATTTCAATAAGTAAGAAAACGATAATCATGCATTTATGTTTCAGCTCTTTTTCAATACTTTATTTAAAAATTTTAACTCAATTTACAATTTTTTTCAATTTTAATTTTTTTTTTCTTTGAAAGGGAGCTCCCCCAAAATACTACATTGATTTAACTTCTTGACATTTTATTGTTTTCAAACTTTATTGTCTCGTTTATGACAAAGCTTGTTTGTCAACACATTAAAAATACTTAAATCATAACAAGTACGCATAACTGAATTAGTTGAATGTTGTTTTGGGTTGTGAGTGCACTCATCATGTGAGTTGCAATACTTTAACAACCTCTGCCCATACTTCGGAACCTGTTATCTGATTATGTAGTTTAAGACATTAAGTCTATAATAGTCTCCATTAATTTTACAAACTATATATAAACATTTCAGAAAAAAACATGAAATAGCCAAACAAAAGTTCATTTACAAAGTTCATGTTAACTGCAAACATATGATAGTTAAAGAAATAAATTGTCTTTTCAAATAATACGAGAGTCGTATGCGCGTCGTTTGCAAGGATCATTTGTGCGCCCAATTCTCGTAAATACATTTCTTGTTCATTAATTTGTGTAAATGGTAAACGCTGTACTCATTTTACTTAAGTTCATAAAACCGTTCAAACAACCCTCCAAGTAGATGAGGCCTCCACTTCAACTCATTAAGAGATCTTTTAATAACTTTGGAAATAGTTTGATTTCCCTCATTCAGTAGGAGAAGAATTTCTAAGGGCGCTAATTTGCTAACAGAATTCTCATTAAGGTATAAACTCCTTTCACCCAAATTGCAAAAGATATATTTTGAAAGTGGAGCAGTTCCTGCAGTTGTCCCAGAAAATTGAATTCTTCGAATAAGCATGCATTTGTATCTCAGAAAATTCCCAAATAATAGTGCGCATTTTCGTCTCTCCATTTGACTATTGAACTGTAAGTTCTTTAATATTAAACAACAACTAAACTAAGATAAAAAAACACTTCAAGTAAATTAATTCATACATATTTATGTATGTATTTATGCGCTTGTGTATGTGATGAAACTACCTCTGTCCTCCCACAGAAAAAGTGTAAAATTAAAACGAAAAATGGCCAACAATTGAAATAGCAAAATTAAAGAACTTAAATATTCAGTGATTTGTAGTTTTTTTCTGTTTGTATATATATTTATTTTGGTTATTCCTTTTTTATGATTTCTATTTTTTTCAGAACATGATACAATAGGGAAACATTGGGACAAATTAGGGCAAAACCATTCTCTCAATTTTGGTTTAGCACATGATTTCATGGTTGCAGTTTTGAAAAAATCCCTTTATGACGTAAGTATAATTAGTAAAATAGTTTTGAAGGAATACTTTCAAGCAATATATCGAGAATGAAAACAAAACTGCATTTAGATAATTCTTTTCGACGTAATTTTGCAAGTTCATTATTTTTGCTCTCTTTGCTGAGAAAAAAGTATTGTACTTTTTAAAAGTTTTCCTCTCAAATTTCAGCAAGAAATTTCTTTTTAACCACCCATGAATAATTATTCACATTTTCCCAAGGCGTTCACGAGTATTTCTTTGCGCACAATTATATAGGCATCAGAAAAACTAAGTATTTTCACCATCCTTGGAGTTCCCCTCTACGTCTGCATGTGCGCTTGTCTGCATGTATGTGTGTGAACGTATATATTTATCTCGTATAACACAAACACGTTTAATTGTATAGTAAAAAAAAATCGCATGTATGATTTGTATAACGTGTAGCTCCGCACCTATTTTCTCGGAAGCATCTTGATATTCGCAAATAGCACTGAGCTTGCTTTCGTGGTAAATCATTGCTAATTTCAAGTCGTATTTTCGTATCTAAATATTTTTTTCCAAAGCAATTTTCTACTGAATCACCTAGAATTGGTATAAGCCACGAGATTAAAAATGTTTAAATAACTAGCACAAATGCTAGATGCATTTCTCAAATGATTTGGAAGAAGAAATGATAATGATTGTTCTGGAAGGTGCTGCTGGTGAGATTTGGAAAAATAATACATAAACGCCTACCAAAGGTTTGATTTTTGAACGTTTCTTACTCGAAACTTAAAAAGTTCACTTACATCCTTTTACATCTATGTACCTCAACCAATCTCAACAGTTAGTGGAATATTTTAGCGTATTTGACGACACATATGTCATCTCAACTCTTCTGTATTTTATTATAAGTTACGAAGTTTTATGTTTGCAAAAAAATTCTGTTTTCAGTTATCACCGAAGATCATGTTTACTCTATTAAGGTTGTTATAATGTTACTTAATGAGGCACACAACGAATTAATATGCTGTCCATTTCAGATTTTCTGCTGCAGTTTTTGATTTTTACTAATCGGGCAGACTTTAAAATATTTCCTTTTTTCCCAACATTTCCATGATTGTTTTATGAAATTCTGAAATACCACCTGGAATTCATTCAGTATACCAGACAGCCCGGTTATCACATCCTGAGACTGCAGTTTCGTTCTTATCAGTCATACTCCTCACCCAGGAATAGTGAATAACCAAGCTGTTTCATTTTGCTTTTGAATTATTTGAAAGTCCCTGTTGGTAGAACTTATAAAAGATTTTGTTATTATATCTACAAGCTCAAAAGAATAGGCATCCTAAAATTGAGCTTAATAGTGTTGGTGATAATACACATGTGCTCTATTAAGTACCACATTACAATATCATTCTAATGATTATCGATAGTAATCGTTTCTGTTTTTTAAATTTTTTGGAGACTTCACGGTGATATGATAATTACTTAAAACATTTATCTACCAAGCATTTCCTCCTAAAATCAAAATTAAACAAATTAGCAGCAAAAATACAGAATTAGCATTTTTTAAGCCCCGCAACATTTGGTAAGAGGCCTTACTATCTTACTATCCCAATACTAGATCGATCAATTTGTTTTCTATTGAATTCATAACTGGAAGAAGAATCCTTAAAAATAAGTCTTGTCTTAGGCGTCTGTCAACCCTGGATGTTGAAACTAATTTCGCATTGATTTAGAGATAGAAGGTGCGAATGGTCAATAGATAAATGGTAAATACCACGGTAAGTAAAAACTGATTGATAGCATGTAGCCTTCGTGTGCCTGTGAAAAATATAGAAACAAAGTAATCAGTTTCAATATTTAGAGCAAACGTATTCGAATATAGCAACTAATTTGATGCAAAGCTTTGAACCTAAAGTAACAATCGATTTGGAGAGGAGGGAATTACTTATTTATTTACTTTGCTAAAGCATAAGTGAAGGAATTTTTCAGCTTATTTTATTCAAAATAGTAGGAGTATTTCTATGCCTAAACGTAGCATTAAACTTACTGATTACTTTTTTATAACATCAATGCAGGTAAAAATTTGGAAAGATTCTAGAAACCCTTGTTATTTGCAAAACTTTTGCCATCATTTAAAAAGGTGCTCAATGCGTACCATTTTTGCTCAATTTATTTATTTAGTTGAATTTTTGGGCGGAAATGAACTTTTACAATTCTTCGAACCAGAATATAAAACCAATAGTTTTGAAAAGTATGTTTTGATAAATTTTATGCACAGTCAAACCCCTTCATTTAAAGACAGAACTCAATATAAAAACTGAAAGAAGATGAGGATAAAAACTTCTTGTTATCAAAAGATATACCTGCTTCACTCAGCTTTTCTTCCGATCCTGAGAAAAGTCTAAAATAACAAGAGAAAGGCTGTGAAACGTCACACAATTCAAAAATTACTGGGAAACAAAATCATATTCTATACTTATACCTTTGACATTTCTCTGCAGGTATGTCAAGCATTCATATCCTATGCAGAGACAGCATTGCATAAAAATTTATTTCGAAGTTTTGTCAATATTTTTCCAACTCAGAGACCGGAAAGGAATATAACTTTAAAGAGAAAAAAATATTCAAAAGTTTTATTTTATTGTAGTTTTTTTGTCTTTCAGAGCATTGTTTTCAACAACGATAACAAATATAATTAAAATTCAACAATAATGATTTCTTTAAAGAAAAACGTGAAAACGAACACACAATATGTTTACTATATGTTTTAACATGTTTTTTTTTCTTTTTTTGTAATAAAAAAATTATTATAATTCAATAATTTCTGATATTGAATATAAACTACCTACTTTATCAGCTTTTTTTAACATTCGTGTAACTTTCAATTGATATTTAAAACCAAGTGCAAACTACTGTTGAGTATCCAGTAGCAACATCAGAATTTGTATTTGTGGGAAGATGGAGTCGGTTAGTGTTAACTTACATGTGAGGCAGTGAGAAGCAAAGGAATGTAAGTGAAAAAATTAAAAATTTGGAGATAACCTCTACAAATAGGATGGGAAAATCTCCTCTGTCTTGGGGAACGGGATAGTACTAGTAGCCCTGGTAGGTGCCACTTTACAGCATGATATAGGAAAAAATTCAATGAAAGCCTACCTAGGACGTTATCTTTAAGCACGTTTTACTCAAAACTTGAAAATGCCAACTTACATCCCTTTGCTTCTCAGTATCTCATACGTACATACTTGAAGTTGAGAGGTTGCATTCTGAATGGAGTCAGTCGTTGCAGAGAGAATAATAAAACCCATCGTAGAATAATGAGTTCTTGGATACACACGTGAATGTGGTAGTCGATTGTCGAAACAAGAAGACAATGAGAGAAACTGTTCACCACTGTAATTTAATACAGTAGGCAACCCTTTAAAGATGCAGCAGAAATGGAGAATGTGACTGATGTTTGGCTAATGTTGCACGCTGTTTTATTCGGTGGTGGTGTGAAATTATTTTTATATGCGGTGTGAAAATACCGAGATTATATCCGACTCGTACGAGATATAGTCGGAGTGTTGCTGACTTTACTTTTAGGACATAATTTTTAGGGATCATTTCGTTTTTCGTGACTAAAAGTAAATTCCAGTTTACTGTAGCTTGCGTCTCAAAAGCTTGACAGTTTCAACAAATTTACTGGTTCGTCTTATAAAAAGTTCTATTCATAGAAAAATCTCCAAGTACATCATTATTTTAAATTGCTCAAGAGTATAAATATTTCAAGTTCTTTCTATATGAAGCAATGTTGTTTACTGACTGTGGAATTTATTAATATTTTTGTTTAAATTGTCTTTTAATTCTCTATTCTGTTTTTCTTGAGAAATAGAAACAGAAACACCCTATATTGATTTTTTAGATATTTTAAAATTAAAAGGATTGACTGTAGAAGATGGCAAATATTGCTTTTGTAAAGCAAAAAGCGTTTTTGTGAATATAGTGTCGTTGTTTTTTCTTTAAACAGGTACAAAAAATTAAAAAAAACATGTCTAAAAATTAAATAGTTTTGCATAAGATTATCGTTATTGTTTATTCAAGAAAACTTTATTTTCGTAAAAAATAACTACAAAATTGCACATTTTTAACGAACAATTAAAACAAAACTTAAATGTATGCTTTATGTCTTTCAATAAAATGATGTTTGAAATAAAGGTTCGAATCTTTGAGGAAAAAACTCTTTGTTTAAAAAAAAACTTTATAAAGTATCAACAAACGGCTCTAAAAACATCAACAGAGATCTATTTTTATGAGCTGTTCTCTCAACTGCTACAGAAAACACATATTTGCGGAGAATTTGAAAGAGCAAAGTTTATGTACACAATATCTTCAAGTCTCAAAGCAGCATTTTGACGATTCGGGGTACGAATAAAATCTCATTTAAGCCATATCCCAAGAGCGTTAGAAGTCTTTCCCCAGATTTTCTCTACAAAACTGCTATAACTATCCTCTATTCCAGTCTTATTTTCATATTTTCTGATTCTTGAAAATATAAAATACGAAAATCGTACATAAAAATGAAATATTTGCTCACTGTCTGAGTTTTAAACGCGACGCAAATGACTTGCGAATTGTTTCTTTCATTTATTGAAATATAGTTGAATTGGAAATACGTAAGGAAATTTTTAAAATGATGCTCAGAAATAACATACTCGAAATTTTGGGTAGTAACTATACTTACATTTTTGTGCGATAAGGGGGGTTTTTTCCCAAAAAGAAACGAACATTTAACAGTCGAAATCATATAAAATAAGGAAATATGATTATTTGTTGGGTGAAAGTTTCAAAATATGTAATATTTTTATTTTAAATATTTATTTCTGTTATTTTCTACACCTGCTTATTATATGATAATAAAATATTAAAGAACTTGGAATTAATTTTTGGACCAATTTAAAAGTTAATATTAAAATGTAAAATTATCTATTTTTACTGTAATATAAGAGATTAAAATCGAAATATGTTACTGTATGGCTTTTTTTTTTTTTTTTTTTTGCTCATTGGAAAGTTGAAAAAAAATGAAGCATTAACTTCTGACTAAAATTTATTTGATGCCCATGATGAAAATTCCAAATGCTTTTGCAATAAAAACAAATATTTAAGTATTGTTGCAGATACATTAGTACAGCATAGATATATACTTAGAGATGATTCGTTTGATTTCTCATTTTTAATATTAAAATTGCATGATTTGCGGGCTCTAAAGGTAATGAGTAACCAACATAAATAAAGCACAAATTTTCCTTTATCGAAACCTGAGAACTCTCTTTTTAGCTAAACGATGTAACGGAAAAATCACTTCTTGGAAAAATTTAAGTTTTAGGTGTTGAACAAATTTTCGAAACCCCCAAAAATCAATTTGCAAAGTTATCAGTGTATTGTTCAACAACGTACCACCGTATTTTTCAACAAAGTGCCATGTCAAAATCCATCAATACAAGTACAGGGCTTGAGCAATGTCCCGTTCTTGCAGAAGAAAAATCAGAAATGTGTTTAAGAGGTGCTGCTACGCTGCTGAAAAAAACAAGTCAATTTGGTCACCCCTTAAAGTCCTCGAATGGCCACAATATAGTCACATTTTTTGTTATAATTATCATCAGGTCACCGTTTAGCCAGACATTTCTGTATGAAAGATTGCAGGTTTCAAGAAATAATATTAATGTCCACTTTTGTAAAAATCAATAGCAAATTTTTCAAATTAGAAAACGTGGGTTTTACTAAAGAAAATGATCTTTCATCTCTGTCTAATGTTTCATAAACTTGAATACTGCTTTCTTAGTAGAGAGGGAATGTAATAAAGCAACCAGACTAAGAATAGAGCCTAATTATCCTTTTTAAAACGAAATCAATGGTGTGGTGATTAGCAGCGATCCAAAGCTCAGAATTCAAAGGCGTGGATAAATAACAAATGATCAAAGCTCCGAACACAAAAGACTTAGATGATCCTAATTCTTCCTTTAGAGAATAGGAAACATTTATGCTCAATGGCATCGTAACATTCAACACCGAGACACATGATGCTTTATATATCTATAGCTAATTGCAAACATGGAACTTCTGAGTTCAAAGTAGTAGTGAAAGGACTATTATCAACATGATTTTATGAAACGAGATGATGTGTGCGTCACATGACTTCCTTTTACTCCAATTTAATGTCAGTTTCCCATTATTGGTAATTTTAATGCGATTCAATAGTTCTCTCTAAATATCACCAACAGTGGCAAAATTAAAATCAGATTTAAAAAAAAAACCACCAAATTTGTCGCCAAGTTGGCGACAAAACTTGACGACCAAAAGATTGGCGATACATCGTCAACTGTCCGCCAAATTGTAACACCACTTGAGTTTACATCGAAATTAACAATGATTTCCCCCCAAAACGGGAAAAACGACCTTCTTAGAAACATCCGATTGCAACCTAAAGGAGAGTTGCACAACTAGACCCCACTAGGAGTCTACGTGTCAAATTTCAACTTTCTAGGACATACCGTTCTTGAGTTATGAGTCATACATACGCACATACACTGTTAAAACTACAGGTTGCATTTGGCACCTTTCAGGGGGAAACGCTTTGTTCACCAGCGGCACCCGATAGAGAACCGAAATTGCACCCTTAGCAAGGGTGAAATACTGGTTCCCTTCACCCAACGTGCACCGGAGGTGAAAGATGG
This sequence comes from Uloborus diversus, assembly GCF_026930045.1. Taxonomy (NCBI): domain Eukaryota; kingdom Metazoa; phylum Arthropoda; class Arachnida; order Araneae; family Uloboridae; genus Uloborus; species Uloborus diversus. The sequence goes on along the minus strand of NC_072731.1, from coordinate 216,886,671 downwards.
TACCCTAGGAGAGAAAAATAGCACCTTTATTGCTTCCTATAGCAATTCGCCCCTTCCCCCGTGTTGTGTACGTTTTTGAATACAATTGTGTTTTAATTATTTTGATTTATATATACGAAGGCATTTGATCACATTTCAACTTTCGAACATAGTTTAGAAGTACATAAAAAGTAGTCGAAAACTTTGTACTAACTTTCTTATATCTACACTTGGATTGCTCAGTAATTAATATGTTGACATCTACTACAGCTTGAACCGTACCGAAAATAAACAGGGAAGGTATTTGGTATTTATCAATCATTTGCCGGAACAACCAGAAATATTAAGCAACATTAGATTAGAATCATGGGAAAATAAAAGCGTTTCATAAACGTTTAAAATTTTAATTGAACGCAACATATCAATACTTATTGTAAGATTCGACGTTTGAGTATCCTTATGCGTACAAGATAAATAATCTAAAAGCTCTTCTTTTCAATGTCAAGTTTTTCGTAAGACTGAAAATGAAAACGAGTAGATAACTGCATTCGCTTCATGCAATAACGCCAAAGAAAGATACTTTAACCAAAACACGATGTGAAAGTTCATGAGTCAAAGACTGACAGAGATTTCTTTTCACGCGGTTTTTTTTCCTTCGCTTTTGCTTCTTTGTTCGTTTCCTCTACGTAGTTACTTCATTGAGAAGAAATAGACATTTGGTATACCTGCTCACGCCGATACGTTTTTATTCCAGAATTAGCTATTCAATTATCCGCTGACTTAAACTTTTTTTTTATTTTTAATGTTGCTGTTCAAGATAGGACTGAAAGATAGTTTTAGGTAACAGTTTTGCCGGATATAAATAGCATGACATTAAATGTTTAATAAGGTAAATTGAACAATAAGCAGTTGTCAACATATTTTAAACACTTTTAAATATGTTCGAAAGCTCTAAGAGCTACAATATGATCAAATGCCTTTACTTCCGCGAGATTTCAAAGATTAATCCACGAAATTTTCAGTTTTCTACTTTATTCAATGTGAAAGTAAATTTCGTTGCAACTTCCAACGTCCGCCATTGAAATTGAAGTTGTCGTTGGCCGATATGTAAGAGCGCAAGCGCAACGAGTCGCCCTCCTATTGAATGGATTTTTAGAACTTTAGTTAACGTCGTTCACCCACTGTGGAACCAAAAGCACCTTAACGACGCTTCCTAGCCTCCGTTGCACCCTGAGGCACCGTTTTTTTCACCCTAGGTTGAAATACTTTGCCCCTGAGGCACTCCTGGTTTTAACAGTGTACGAACATTCGCACTTACGCACATCCGCACTTACACACATACGTACATCCACACATACGCTCATCGGCACATACTCACATACATACATACGCACATACAGACGTCACGAGAAAACTCAGTGTAACTAACTCGGGAATCGTCAAAATGGATATTTCGCGTGTCTATACGTTCTTAGGTACTTATCCACGTGTGGTCGAGTCGAAAAAAAAAAACTCAACATTAATTCGAGGGTTACCAAAATGGAAATTAAGGCCGATTTTTGAGTAAAAACTTTTTTACGAATACAATACTTCCTTTTTTGTAAAAGGAAGTAAAAAGACCAATACATCCTAAATATGAACTAAATTGAAGGGGAGCTGGAGGCTCCGAAACTACTCAAACTTGTACAAAATTTGATTAAATCGAAAAATTACACTCGATTTTCAAACCGAAGTATTTCCCTACGAATCATCAAGAGAGGAAGATTAACAGGCTTAAATTTCCGCACTCTTATAACCCCACTTTTAGATTTTTATATTTACTTACACTGGTTAACACATGGTTTGTCCCACCCATCTCTTTTGCATATCTTAAAGTACTTTCGCATAAAGAATCCATATCTGCGATCAAAAGTACGCTATCTCGTATGGTTTTTTAGTTTTTATAATGTGACTGTATTATTTTTAAGTTTTTTTGGTATTGATTCTGATTATGATACACTGTTTTCAACCAGAAAATTAACATAAAAAGCATGCCTACCAAATCTAAAACTATTGGTTTTTGAAGTTTTTTCTACATAAAGTATCGTAAATGATCTCCGAAAGGCTATTGTTCGTGCTTGACCTCTGATCTTCGCTAAACAGAAGTACGAGGATGTTTAAAGAAATAAGGTAACAAGCCCACGCAGCATACACATGCATACGGGAATTGCAAAAAGTCATAAATCGTAAGGAGCCAAAGGCATAAAGATTAATTATCTATATATAATAAGCAATCGAAACGATAATGGAGAAATCATTGTCAAGAATGTGAAGCAACATCAAGACGGCTTGATGAGCAGCAATGTCGATTCTGAAATTCTGACCTCACAAGCGTTTCTACAGGTCCTAAGAGATTGAATCACTTGGTGCGAGGGCAGAACTGTAAGGCGGGTGGTCAAATACCTCCTGACAGAAAAACCATATCTCACCTTTTGCTTCGATGGCGGACCATATTTTCGTCAAAGTACCCATCTTCCAATTGATATTTTGTCTGATTAGTAAACATCCAGCTCCATGCGTCGGAAACCACTGGAAATGGTAAAATTTATTGAACAATACTTATTATAACAGGAAATATCCAATGTTGTTTAGCACAAATAAATAGATTACAGAATACACGTGTTTCGGCGTTTCAGGGATTCCTTTTTTCAATTCAAAGGTGTGAGCTTCTAGATGTAAAGACTTTTACTGGATTTTTATGCATTAGGCTTTTACAGGGCGTCTTTACATCTAAAAGCTCACACCGTTGAATTGAAAAAGGGGTTCTTTGAAACCCCGAAACACGTGTATTCTGTTATATAATTTCTGTTTATTTTGCTAAACAACGTTGGATATTTCCTGTTATTTCTCGGCACAAAGGTATTTATTTATTGCTTAGTAATTAGTATGTTTAATTATTGAACAATTGTATGACTTTTAACGAAGGAATAAAAAAAAGGTTTGATGTATGAAACTAAAGCTTAATGATACATGAAGTAGAAGAAATTCCAATCGTTTTTTGATTAAATTCACATTAATTCCTGAAAATATTTTTTTTTTTGTTTACTTAGCATATTCTGTGTCACACTTTAGAAATTGCTTGATTTTTTAGTCCGATTATTTGTATAAAAGAACTACCTGCATCGTCTACTAATTAAGATAAAATTCTGATAAAATCCTACTGCAATAAGAATAAAAGGTTTAACAAACTTTTTCTTAATTTTCAATCATGCATACTCAAAAAAAAATATTTTTTATTCTATAAGATTAATTGGTATGCATTCCGTATTTTAATGACAAATAATTGATGGTTGAAACAACTGGGAAACTGAAAAGAATTCATAAAACTAATCCAGGAAAATAATTAATTTCGAAAACAAGGACAAAGATGCGTTAACAAAACGTGAAAGGCGTAAAGAATACTTTAATTAAAATGTCGGTCGTATTACATCTGGTAATTGAATTCGAATAGATTTTCAAACGGAGTTTGTGTAAAAACAAATGGATGCTAAATAAACAAAGGAACAATTCGACCTTATACTTCAGGGTAATTAGTTATGGAAAACGGAAAAAAAAATCTAATTAACGGTAGCTCCAATTTACATATTAAACAAATCAATTTTAAACGCAACAAAAACAAATGATCTGATAATTGTACAAACCACCAGAGCAGGGAGAATTTTCTCTGAGGGAGATTTCCAGTCAGAAAAATTCCATCAAGCATACTTCGAAATGGAGAGTTCCAAAGGGGTACAAAAGTAATGGAGCCGTGCCCGAAAAAAATGAAGAGAAATAAAAACACTCAAATATTTTCCTTTCTAGACAATGTTTAATCACTTACCTATTGCGTGCAGTGGTTTACCTTTAATGTTTTAAATCTTCATATTTTCTTTATACTTCTATGTAAAATTTCATTGGTAGATATTTTATTTTATTTAAAATCCATTAGATCTTAAATTATTTATTTTCAATAGCGTCACATTAATTAAAACCTTGGCTCAAACCAGTAGGATGTGCTTTAGTTACTTTGAAATAGTATAAAGCAGTTCGACCTTTTTTAAAGATTTATTGATTTTAACTATGACACTTAACTTATGACACTTAACTTTCAGCCTGTCAAATTTATTTGAATGAACTAATAAAGGAAGTTAAAAGTACGATAAACACAGAAGTAAAAAGATTTTCTTCAGGTGTTTGTGATAAATATACAGTCTTATTCTCGATAACTCGAATCTAAAAAGACCGACGAAAAACTTCGACTTATCGGAAGTTCGACTTACAGCTCGTTTTGGTTTTTGACATTTTAAAATTAAAAACCATCGAATATTTTAATTAATATGTCATATAACAGACAAAATTACAGAACTTAAAAGTTTTCAAGCACAATATGCACAGTTTCTCCGTGCAGAGTTCTGAAGACGAAGTTGTGTCTGGTCTTGAACATCTCCAACCACTCAGCACTGTCGTGGAAATTTTGTATGTTTAGTGATATAGCAAAATTCGTGGCTTTCTCACGCACTAAACGTCGACTTATAGGGATTGGCATTATCTTGAATTCGATACTGCTGGAACCACTTGAATAGAGCTGATTCTACTTTAGGAAAGGTGTACATCTTCATTCGTTTCAAATTCGGATTCGTACCGCTTTTAAAATTTGTCTTTTAATATCGTTGACAGAGTATTTGGAGCCATATTTCAATGCATTATCTTTCTTTTTGATCGTTGGATTACTTTCAATGTTATAAATAAGATTTACTTTACTTTCGAAATCCAAGGTTTTCAGCTTTCGCTCAGACATTTTTAATAGTAATGAAAAATCTCTCTCTCTTTCGGGCACTTATCAGCAAAATAATCGGACTGAAGAATGAAGGGGAACGCATCTTAACTTAGGTCAGCCTTTGAATAAAGCTACAATCAATTGACTTGACAACTTGACAGCTTAAAAGCATATCAGTAGTCTAGCAACACGTCTAACAAGTGTAAACAGTACAGTACAACAAAAGAAAACAAGCTGTAAACTATAGAAATTAATAAATCAACGCCAACGACTCTCTCTCTCTCTCTCTCTCTCGGGCACTTAGCAACAAAATAATCGAACTAAAGAATGAAGAAGAATTGAATGAATAGTCGATAACAATTTTCCATGATGCACTGCCTATTCCTCTTTGAACTGCTCACTACAATAAAGCCTGAGCTGTAACTCCTGCACGTTTGAATCCATTGGAAGACCTGAGTTTTTAACACTAATTTTTAAATATAAACCTTAAAATGGCAACTACTGGTGCGTTTACCTCACTTATTTTTTCGATCCAAATTCTTCTCTTTTATTAAAAACGATTTAAATAGAAGGAATTTCGTTGTAAAGAAAAAATCGTCTGCTTTTATTATCTTAGTTTTACGGAATTATGTTCAGTAAATTATTCAAATACTGCGATTAAAACGTTCTTTCTGTAGTGTATAATTTTGGAAAAAAACATCTTATTTTTACGTTTTAAGCAAGGAAGAGAAAAACTGCCTTCCTCTTTTAAAATATTTCTAAGAGTTCTGCCGATTTCTATTAAGCTATATGATAGGTTTTCAAATCTGCTAAAAATATGAAGACATCTTTAAAAAAATAATAATACATAGTAAATCTTAACTGTAAAAATACATGCAAATAAAATGACCTCTTAATTTTCTACAACCGGCAAAACCGTGTGGGTACCGCTAGTATGAAATAAAAACAAATTTCTTTAGTTTTGCGTTGAAAAATGTTACTGATGTAACTTAAATTCATGATATTTAGGTTTATTATCACACAAATGTTAAAGAAAATGTAATGCCTTAAAATGTTTTTTATTGTGCTTTAATTTTATTTTTGTGAAATTTAATTTGACAGAATTGTTTTTTTTTTTTTTTTTTTTGCTAAAAAGATTTCTTAAGTAACGATTTTTTACAGCTGTATTAATTTCAATGATATTTGTTTAAGATGTAAAAGAGGGGGGGGGATGCTCTAAGGAAGAATTGACAAAAAGAGCCTTGTTAGATAGGTGATATGGGGATGAAATAGGCAGGTGGTATATATCTCAAATCACACCCAGAGACTTGAGTGGATGTCTATATTAATGTTTTAGAAAATTAATAGTTGGAAAATACTATTTTTGCATGTAATGATAATCATTACTTCATGCTGCCTTACTAATGAAATGAATGTTTTTGGGGTCAATTCGATGTTTTGCTTCCCAAGCAAAACAAATAAACAGCAAATTAATTATTGCAGAGATTTAAATATAAGTTAAAAGTGAAAAACGGGTGAAATTAATGAACGTCTTGGATATTTTGAAAACGATAATTGGTAAAAACAATTTAGAAGCAGTTAGAATGTTTAAAGTAGATTAAACCGCTTTTTTACACTGCCCAAAAGTCAAAAAGGTATAAGTTAATGAAAGTTTTATCGAACATCTGATACTCTTATGTGAGAAGATCCGATGAGATTCATTATTCAATACCGAATAGGAGACTTGTTGGTTAAATCTTATGGATAACTTGCGAGCGGATTCAATGTTGCAAGTGACTTTTTTAATATAAGAAGTGTGGCCAGCAATTAGACATGTTCTTCATTTTTGTGACGCTTCTGAAGCAGACATGGGGCAAAAGAAAATATTTCATAAAATTTAGCCGAAAACTACACAAAAAGTTTGATATTAAAATCTCTGTCAAAGGATGAAATAAAAGACATGATTTAGTACATGAAATATCACCATGGAGTGCACCAATACTGCACCAAAGGAGGACCAAAGTGAAAACAGATCACTTGCAATTTCTGTAAAATAATTACAGAGTATAATCCTCTTGTTTTCTGATATTTCCAGCGTTGGTACAATTTGAGAAGCACATTGTCTCAATATAATTAAAATTTGGATTGTAGCAATGTTGCTGAAAATACCTTAAAAAATAAATTTCGTGTTTAGAGCAATTTTATCTACTTAAACCTGCCATTCATCAATATTGGCATATAGTGCCCTACTTTTAATTTTTTTTTTTTTTTTTGGCTTCACATTTAGCAACACAATCCTTGTTCTCAGGAGGTCCAATACATTAGGTCTTCCTCTGCAATAATTTTAGGAAAACGTTGTTTTACGGTGTATACTAGGGTGGAGTGAAAAAAATCAAAATCTAATAAAAGTTAAGTAATTTTGCGGAAAAGTAGCCTTTTGCAGATATATATAGCCACGCAATGAATTTCGACAGAAAAAAATATCTTGAGTGGTCGCCCGCACCTTGAAATTGATCATTATTGCATTAAAACTGGAAAAAGTTACAATAATTTTATCAAATAAAAAAGCATTTGATAAATTTGATGTAACATCATTTAAGAGTACTCTTTTTGTGTAGATGTGACCGCTTGTGATCATTTTAATAATGAACTATATTTTAAAGTTCCACACATGCTTTGAATTTGACCAATATAGCCCCAAAACTGACCAACATCGTAAGTCTCCGTACTTGGAGAAAAATTATCAGAAGTCATTATTTGTAAAAATGTGCTCTCGTATTAATTAATCCTTACATAGGTATTGAAAAAAAAGTAATAAAAGCATTTCTTACATAGAGAAAGAAAAAGTTGATTTTCCCCTTAGCGCATAACAAAATGGAAAATTTACGTGTGGTAAAGAACGTAAGCGCATAACTGTAGTGCAAAATATAAAATTTACGTGCGATAAAGAGCGTAGGTGAAGTATAAAAGTTTGAAAATAAATATGTAGCTTGCAACATCCACATATGTCGCACCTTGTAGCAACAGAAGTTGATAGATAACTTTTTATGGTTTTGGAGCTCTCAAACTGTACCACATTTCAGATAATAAAGCATAGTTTGGATGGCGAGCCGGACTTATTATATTGACTCCTAACACTGTTTGGCCTCAGTGATGCATTGTGGGGTAATATTTCTGGATTATAATCTGACTCCAAGAAATCCGTCTCTCTTAGTTAGACAACAAACCATGGTTGATGCTTCTTTGTCTAATTTTACACATCATCTCAATGTTTTAGTATAACCTGAGGTTTTGTAATCATACAATTCAGTAGGTACGCCATCAAATACCATTTCTTTCAAAGTTTTATCTGAAATTCCTATTTTAGGTGGAGGATCCGAGTTTTCCCACTCCCACGTATCAATGAGCTCAAGGTAGTATCTCAGCATCAAAATTGAAATTTGGAATTATAACTTTTTTTGTCCAATTGAATTATTCAAATTTTCCATCGTACTCTGACGGAAACCATGTTCTCAGATGACGGTTCGATCATCAACAATATTGTACTTCTGTACACTGGAGAATGCAGATTATCGTCCTCAGAGACTTGATTTGCGTCAAATTACAAAGACAAACTCGAAGAATTCGACTGGGCATTAAAAATTTACAATTTTAGATTTTAGTTTTGAAGCTGAGAGACTACCATAAGCTGATCGAAAAGCAGAAGTGGGAATTTATTTTTGATGAAATTATTGTAACTTTTTCCAGTTTTTATGCAATAATGGTCAATTTTAAGGCGCGGGCGACCCCTCAAGATGTTTTTTTTCTCTAGAAATCCTATTGCATGACTAAATATCTGTACAAAAGGCAACTTTTCCGCACTATTACTTAACGTTTATTAGATTTTTTTTTTCACTCCACCCTATTGTATACCCATAGAGTACCAATTATCAGTCGTTCAGTTATCTGCTATTTTGTGCTATACTCCAAAAGCATTTACTTTTTATTTATACAATTAATGCACGAAAATCGTTCAAAAGAAGAACAGTCAACAATAACCAAACTTTTATTTTGAAGATCAAAACTACAAATTTAAAAGATGTGGCCTGATGAATGGAAAGTTCCCGAGCTAATATCGTAGCACAAACAAATGTGAGATCTTGAATTAAGATGCTTAGCAAGGACGGAGAGGAAAAAAAAACACTGAAAGCAAAGCGGATGAAACCCTGGAAAATATTTTGCCTTTAGTGCAACGTGTTCGCACATTTTTGATAAATAATACGCTTTTTTTTTTGCAACATCACAAACACGTTTGTGATGCAACATACAAGCGTTATATTATGGACACTAAAGTAATGCCGCTAATAATTTGGCCATCCGCAATAATTTAACCAGGGCGCAATCGCTGTCAATGACGCTAGCGAATGCAGAAACTTTGCATATCTGCTAGTATACACAGGCTGTGAGGGTGCCTCTTTGGTTAAAGCAGAAAAGTAACTTTCTAGAAATGACCAGTATGAAATTAACGACGAAGAAGATGTTACGCCTGTTAATAGCAATGTTGAAGAACCTGAGACTGTTGATCCACATAAAATGGCCCACAAAGCAGGAAATAAAATTTTAGAAGCTGTATTTAGCAGCAAGAAGAAGTAAAGGTTATCGGAACTACGATGCTTCAGAGCAAACATGAGTGCTTCAAAGCTAGCTGCTTTAGGACAGGTGAACCAAAGACTATTTTGTAACGCTTGTTCCGCACATCTTAAAATGTGTAATTTATACATAATTTCGTAAATAAAAGTAGAAATAATCTCTAGTTGCTGACATTTGTACGAGTTGTGTCATTATTTCTGTATCACAAAAAATCATTTTCCCCGTAACAACAAAAAAAAGACAGTTGTCAGAAAAAATATTTATTTTCTGCTCGTTGACAGATGGCTAGGAATTAATGGTGATTAAAGGTCGTAAAAACTCGAAAGAAAGAACTTTCATCCATCATAGCTGTACTATTAAAATAATGTTACATTTATTTCTTGTTTTTTAACATTATATTCTAATTGCAAGTAACCGTATTTTAATCGAGTTTAAAATTTCTAGTTAGATTTAACTTAGTTTCGTTTTTTCTTTTTATGTACTGATAAATTGTATTCTTCCAGCTTTAAAATAAGACGTTTTTGATCTTCTAGCTAATTTAAAAACGCTTACTAGAGTTCGTAAAAACATTGTCAAAAATGCCAAATTTTCCTCATTCCCGGAGTAAAAATGTTACTATATTTCAAGAGAGAATTTTTTTCAAGAAATAAAAGAATCGGTTTTGGAATGCAGAAAATTAGCTCTTATTGTCTATCAAATTTCAGAAATGGCGCGATAAGAATGTATATTTAATATGGAATGGCCCAAGAGGTTTTTTTTTCCAGCAGCGTATGTTCACGTGGAAAGGAAATATTCTTCTTTCAGTTAATACAGACTGGCAAATACCCTGCTAACACAGTGACTAAAACGAACCCTTAACTGACTTTCGAATGTCCTTTCCTGGCGACGTTACAAAGTTACGTGAAAGTGACATCTTTATAACGTCATAAATTACTTGTTTCAGTCACGTCACAACGTAGTCTGAAAAAACATATCACAAATGCGTCAGAACGTCACTCCTGTGAGACATCACAATACTTTGTGACATAGACCATTGTGACTCGTAGTGAGGCCCTGATGGTTTGAATGGTAAGCCATCGGACATGTCACCGAAGGGTCCCGGGTTCGATCCTTCCCGGTCAGAGGTCCACCATCTTCATAATTAGTGACTGGGGACGTTAAATATGCTCATGGTCACAAAGTCCTCCAAGTGAAACAGTACTTCTGGGGGTGCTGGAACAGGGATTGATAGGTTTGTGGTCTGGTCTGGATCAAAAAATCAGACCTGCCTTCAGAATCTCATCCAACTTTTTAAACCACGAATAGTGGTAGGTACGTGGGACCCTGGAATTAAAAGTGTGGCTCGTAGTGTCGTGCCTGTAACTTTGCCGTGATATGTTTTGCTATTAGAGTGTTAGAATGATCCAATATCCTCAGACATTTTTATTAATGTTACAATGTGGCCAATTTTACATTAAGGCTACGGTGTTAACGCATCGGTAACACATTGGACCTTTCTGTCGATAATCATGGGTTCAACGCCAACCAATCAAAGATCTTTTGTTTACAGTAATGGCGATTGGTGAGCGTGTAAATTGTTAATCTGCTATGGCCCTCCATGTGTCCATGCCAAAAAAAAAGTATAGGTTAGTAAGGGTAGTAAGGGTTATTTGGACTCTACTGTGAATTAAAAAAATGAAACGAATAAATGAAAACTTCTAATGTTCTCTAAGAAGTTCAATCTGCTTGTGAAACCTGCTTTGTATCCAGTTTTAGGACACGACAACAGTACAATTACATGAAAAATAAACTGGAAGGATATTCCCTACTTTACCTTTAAATCGCGTTCAAACAAATACTAAAATTAAACCAGCGTTAAGTTCCAAAAAAAAAATAATAATAATAATAATAATCTCCTATTACAATCTACTAACCTAAGTGCATCAAATAAAAACTGCAGTACTTGCAAATACTTAGCAAAAAGGGAAACTACTCCTGACACACTTGACGATGCCAGTTAATTAACCCAGTGTTTCTACCCCACACTTTAATCATAATTTTCATCCCTCCACCCCTCCTTTTTTTTTACATAAAAGAAAAACAAATTAAATTTTGAGCATTTAGACATTTTAGCTAAACTACCATAGGTCTGCACTAAAATCATTTAATTTTGTAACTAAATAATAGACTAGGAACATTTAACGTACTATTATCTTCTTTAACATTTTACCTGTCTGAAACCAGACTTTCTCCGATAGCTTCTTTGAAGCCAATGTACAAATCTCAATTGAATATAGCCGAAGGCTTTGAAATTTCCCCATATATTTTTCATATTGAATTCTAGGAATAAAATATTCCTCACTCATCTAAAAAATTAGATGCGTAAAAAAAAAAGAAAAAGAAAAAAAAAAAAAAAAGAAAAACTGAAGAAATAAAATAGCAGCAACTTCTAAACAAAGCAGCTAATACACTTTTTTCCATTAAAAAAATCTTTAACAGCTTTCAAAACGAAAAAATAATAATTAAAATTAATAAGCTCATTAAAATAAATTACATCATATCAAAAAAAAAAAAAAAAAAATTGTTTTTTTCCCGGTTGCCAAAAACAATTTTTTAAATGAATTAATGCACTTAAAAAAATGAATAAAAAAAATAAAATGTCAACTTAAAGAAATAATTTTCTTTGTCAAAAAAAAAAAAAAAATCGTCTGCGCATATCTTTATGTAGAAACATAAATGACTTCGAGTTTATTCGCCGAAAACTGAATGCCTAAATTAAAACTTTAGCGTAAAAATAAAAACAAGTCAAATCAATAATAATTATTTCACAGTCAAAACCATAGCTGCGGAGTCGGAGTCGGAGTCAATCCCATTTTGGGGTAAAGGAGTCGGAGTCGAATATCTAAGAATCGGGGTCAGTCATTTGTCCTCCGTGTATAAATTTTTGCCAAAGCTACGAAGTCGGGGAGTCGGAGTCCGATTAATTGTCGAGCACAGGAGTCGGAGTCGGAGTCCGATTAATTGTCGAGCACAGGAGTCGGAGTCGGAGTCAAGTGCCCCTAAATTCTCGGAGTCGATGTCTGGAGTTTGGCGTCAAGAGCTATTTCCAACAAAATTTGTTTGAAGTAAATCCGCCTTCAAGTACGGAATCTACATTGACTTTCAGTTTCCCCGTAGGCGCTAATGTTAAGAGATTTGAACTGTTCAAAATTGAACGAAAACTTGTTCAAATCAAAAAGATATTTTCGATACCTGTTTTTCATCAAAAGCTTTTCCCTACAAAATTTGTTTGGAGCCACTTCGCCTCTAAGTTCAAGATTTATTTTTGATTTGGATTTCTCCGTAGGCGCTAATGTTAAGTTTTTTTGAACTGTTCAAAATTGAACGAAAAATTGTTCAAATCAAAAAATGAATTATAGGAATGGGATGTCCTCGCCGAGATCTTTCTAACAAAAAAAAACTGTTCGAATCGGACTATTCATTCAAAAGTTATTAGGGGGGGGGGGGGGCAGACAGACCGACAGACAGACCGACAGACAGACAGACCGACAGACATTTTTCCCCATCTCAATACCCTACTTTCCAATTTATAATTTTTCAATATTTATCTAACTATTTTATTTATTTTTGACTTTTTTTTTGTTTTTCGGGATATTTTTAAGATGCATTAAGCCTTCTTTCCTGCTTTTTTCTTCTTTCTCTGACTTTTACTGGGAAAGTAGGCTAAAAACATTGTGCAATACTTGTACACCCTTTTGATAATCATATTATATTTTAGTAAATTAATGTGTTGCAACATATTATGTCTGAATATTGGTTTTGCTTCCCCCCTCCCCCAGAAAATAAACCTTTTTTTTTTAGGAATATTGTTCTGCTCTGTTCTCGACTCCACTTTTGAGTAATCCTTTCCCCGTAGTCTGGAAATCGCTGTAGTGATCCTTTAACACAAAATAACACACAGGGCTATAACCACCTAATGCGTTAGAAGGTATTAAACGTATTAAAAATTTGGGAAGTGTTGTGACAGAATTTATGGCTTTCTGTATACTTCGAGTTAGCGTATAGATGCTTTTACTATATTTTTTTAATTATTTCCCACCGTAGAAGATTCGCCATGATGAAAATTTTGGTAAATACGAGATTGTGAAATAAGTCATTCAAAACTTAAATTTATGACAAATGAACGAATAATTTCCTATTGAAATGTTTCGTTTCGGTAAAAGGACGAGAAAAAGGAATAGACTAATTATTTTAACAAGACGTTATTTTTTTAAAGTCAAAACCATAACTTTAAGTAAATGTTTAAAAAATATTTTTGCAAAAAACAATACTGCAACTCATAGAGTAAAAAGTCTATGTTTTAGAAGAATGATTTTGACAAAAAATCAAACACGTATTTAAGAAAAGAAGTAATTACAGTCGACACGGAAGAACAATTCAAAATGAAATGAATGTTCCATAGAGGAACATTTTTTCCTCTGATACAAAACGAAAACAAATATTTGAAAAACGTTTTTTAGTCACTATGGCTAGAAAAAGATTTTTTCCTTTAAGAATCTAAAATTTTCAATTATCTTAATGAAGTACGTTTTTTGCATTCAAAAGATACCGTACGCTAAAAACAACTTTTTTTTTTTAAATATTTTTTCCATTCGCCATAAAAACCAATATGAGTAACAGAACATACCAAAAAAGAGATATAGTTAACATAATTAAGAAATGTATTGTGTTGATGAAGCTTTAATTTTTTCTAAAAACGGAATTTCGCGAAAATATTTGCTCTTAGGCAATTTATTCATTACCTTGCTTTTCAAGTAGGCACGCAACATACGAGTATTTTTCCTTTATAATCGTTGAAGTTTTGAATTTAAATTATGTTTAATTAATTACAGGATCCGGTTTTTTTTTGTAAAAGGTGTAGAATGATCTTTAGGCGAGAAAAAAAAAATCTGGAATGCATTCAGAGTTATCAGATTTTTTTCAGAAACAGCTTTTTATTCTGAAAAGTTTTTAATAGGAGTCACCATAAGCACTAAAACTTACTTAGAGAAAAAGCAACCCGTTTTCGATTTCTTTTAAGACGTTGGCAAACATTTGCAAAGGCGTAGTAGTTGTTCTGCAGTGATTTTATTTTGAAAGTTTTCCGAATTTAGAACATCTATAGTGGAATTTTATTTAAATTCCGCTATTTTAAGTTTTTCGGTGCGCAAAAATACCATTGACAAGAAAAAAAAGGGATATGTTTCGTAAAACCAGAAAAGAGCGTAGAAAGTATTGGACATTTACCTCTTTTCTTGCGTATGCATTTGTAACAACTGAGTGATGAAAATTATTTTTTTTTCTTTTGTGCATACTAGATAGTGATTTTATTTTTAAAATCCTTTTCGTAAGACCCCTTGTTAACACTTTCTGGATCGTCATGGTCCTTATAATGTCTCCTATGCTTCGGTTCAAATTTAAACAGTAGTATTCCACCTTCATATTCTCTGAAGTTTTTGAGTTTAACGTATGCTAGAATTTAAAAAAGTAAGATTTCAGAAAAAAAAAAAAAAAAACAGGTCCGAGACACAGTCTACCAAAGATGTCGACTTGAATGACATTTCTTGCTTGTGATTTTCGACAAAATTTTTTAACCGCTTTATCTCAGAAATGATGGAGGATATGGTGTTGTTGTTATTCATTTGAAATGAAATTATTTCCTTTTTAAAGCGTTATGCGAAATTTGGAAAGCGTGGGCAATTTTTCTTGCTTTTTTTTTTTTTTTGAAGAAAACCCTTCATAATTTTCTTTTTTCATTTTTTTTTTTTTTTTTTGAAAAATAACCAATTTGAAAAATTTAAATTTTTCTACTGTAGATAAGTGTTATTTATAATGAAAAGTATAGCTTCTGCTTTTGAGCTTCACAAATTTTATAGGCATTTTTAAAATGAGGGTTTTTTAGGGATGGTAGGGGTGATAGCGCACGTTGAACCTTTTTAAACTTTTCATTTTTATCTCATCGGAAAATAAAATAAGCAGTTTAATTTTCTATTATAAGTTTCATTAAATATTTCTTATAATCCCAGACTACTCTCGGGGGAGCCTGTAACCCCTAGAGAGCGCGTCCCCGGGTAGCGGAATAGGGGAATGCCTTCAATGGTCTCCACTGGCGGTAGAAGGGAAATAAAATACCTTCCGCGGACCAACAGGTAGAAGTCCAACCTTTCGAGGCTCTGGCAACCCTCCTTTCCATGGATAGTGCGCAGACTCAAATGCTGTCGCAAAACATAGACTTCAGCCACATACATTTAAGAAGTCCCTCATCACCGACTTTGATTGCCCCAGAATCCTAACATCTACAATTGCAAGATTAAGAGCAAACCACTATAAAGGGATGAAAATTCTTCCCGACAAAACGAGAACTTATATTCCCTGCAAGAACTGCACCGATGCCCAACTGACTCCGGATCACATTCTTGAGTGCCCGGACCTTATCCCACATGTTCTGCAGCTGGGTATGGTGCCACTGGCTTCAGAACTTCGAGAGGTTCTCTACAGCACAGATGCGTTGCAGCTAGCGGACGCAGTCTTGAAGACACACGGAGCCATTTAATTGTCCATGGACACGGCAAAAAAAAAAATCCCAGACTTATTTGAAATTGTGCAAATTATTTTATTTTTTTATATTATTACTTCTTCTTTTTAAGAAGTAAAGGAAGTATTGTATTCGGGAAAAAAATTTCACCTAAAAATAGGCCTTAATTTCCATTTTGCTCGCCCTCGAATGAATGTTGAGTTTATTTTGTAACCCGACCACACGTGGATATATACCTAAGAACGATTAGACACCCGAAATATCCAGTTTGGCCATTCCCTAATTAATTACAACGAGTTTTCTTGTGATGTCTGTATGTTCGTATGTATGTGCGTATGTACGTATGCGTGTATGTATGTGTGTATATCCGTATGCGTATATGTACGTATGTGCGTCTATGTGTATGTGCGTATGTATCTCGCATAACTCAAAAAGGTATGCCCTAGAAAGTTGAAATTTGGTACGTAGACTCCTAGTGGGGTCAAGGTGTACACCTCCCCTTTTGGTTGCATTTGTATTTTCCTAAGGGGGCCTTTTACACCATTTTGAGAGGAAATCATTGTTAATATCAATGCAAACTGAAGTGGTGTAATAGTTTGGCAAACACTTGGCAATATATTGCCAAGCTTTTGGTCGCGAAGCTTTTTCGCCAACTTGGCGACCAATTTGGAGTTTTTTTTTATTTGGTTTTATTTTGAACGCTATTGGCGATATTTAGAGGGTTAACCATTGAATCACATTAAAATGTCCAATTTTAGAAAAAAATAATCTTTATAAAACGTTTTTTTTTTGCTTCAGTTCGCACAAACTTGGGGTAAAAATATTTAAAGTGTTTCTTTGCTTACTCCAAGGCACTACTATTATCATCAAATTGGCGTAAAAGAAAGTCATGTATTGCACACATCAGCTCGTTGGTTTTTAACAGAACTCGGTAAAGCGAGCCAATGTTCCCCGAGCACAGGGTACGTTAGTCCCCATCACGAAAACAACTGCTTTAACAGTTTTAATGATAAATATTATCCAATATTTTAACAATGTTCTTTTGTGTCTCGTATGAGAAAAAGTTTGAAGATTAATATTTAATTAAAATTATAATAATAATTAATTATTAAATTGACCATTTTCAATTTTTTTACTATTTTTGTCAAAACCATCTTCGTTTTCTCAAGAATCAGCATAACCTGGTTCTTCATCAACTTCACTATTGCTATTGCCAGAATTTTGCTTTCCTAATTTTTCTAAAAGTTTTCGTTTTTGTGAGTTTTCTAAAAGTGGACTAATGCACCCCCAATTCTGGGTCTGAAGAAATACCGTCATATTGGTTTTTTATTTATGACAAAAAATAAACTGCAAATAAATGAGAACTAAAAGAACTAAAATTAAGAAAGGAGTTCAATTCATTGCTCCAACTTTCATTAAAATCATTTAATGGTAAAGTTGCAGTTTTATAAAAAAAAAAAAAAAAAATGCTTAGCACTGAAAAAATAGCAATAAAATTTGTTTTTGAAAGGAACGTATTTCAATATAACTGCACCATGTGATTTTTTTAAAGGAATATCATGACTATAGGGGAGTTGTGTTGGTTATAAGTTAAAAAAATATATCTCAATAGTATTAAAATTATTGAGCACATCCAAAGAGCTCAAACTCTCCCTATAAGTAAATGCAGACTTCAAAAATTCAAAAATTTAGTAGCAAGTGAATAATTGTCACTTTTAATTTAGTCATGTAGCCTCATTTTCTCATTTCTAGCTGCCTTTATTTTTATTTTTTTTTTTTTTTTTTTTTTTTCACGCGAAGAAAATTTCGGCATTAAAGTGTCGACAAAGCGGCTAGAGTGCGGTCCTGTTTTCAGAAAAAATAAAATTCGTAGCTAAAGCGGCAGCAAGCAATGCAAATTTGGCTAGATAACTAATCTAAAAGTGCCGTCTTGCCACTTGATTTTAAATAAAATTTTGAGTTTTCACCTCTGCATGTTATCTGCGCAGTTCCTGAAAAACAATCATTTTTTTCAAATACTTAGCTCTAAAATCTGTATAACTCAAAAGTGAAAGTTCTCCTTGTCAGGAAATGTAGTGTAGAAGTTTTAAAATTGAATATTTTGGAAAAAAAATCTAATGTTTTATTTATTTATTTATTTATTTATTTAATTTTTAACTTTTATGAGACCATTCCAAGAAAAAATAAATAAAAATAATGAGCACATTTGCAAAAGTTACGTAACGTTTTAAAGATAAAATAAATATATTTTAAATAAAAAAGCTGAAATATCATATCGTGCGGTTCATTTTCTGCAGTTTTATTATTATCATTATTATTTTAAACGTAGTTTAGAAATGGATCCCGGGTTGACATTTCTTGCGGTCTGCAACTCGGACCAGGAATGCTTTTGGGCAAAACATATATATGTCTATAAATTACTTTTTTCTGAATTTTAACGTATGCTAAATTAAAAAACTGCCGAAACTATGAGTGTAAAATTTTTCATTTGCTTGCATAAATTTGCATAGACTATGTCAAACAGTTTTTTTATGCGCTAATGGATGAAAAAACATCCTACAAAAGATGCCTTTTCATCCATATGCTCACATTTTTGCACTGAAAAAGGAGTTTCTTGTAATTCCAAAACACTCGTATGAAGTATTCCTGATTATTTGCTTCTTTATACGCCGTTATTTTTCTTTAATTTAACAAAGAGTAATGCATAAATTTTTACATGTTGCTTTTTTCATGCATATTTATACATAATAATGTATTTAAGGAGCTTTAAGAAGCCAAAAGTTTTACTAAAATTGTAATTAATGCGAAACAGTTGACAATTTAATCATTTTAAAATTGAGAAATTCCAATCTGTCCTCATATTTATTGAATTCAAAGTATAGATAGTCTACAGAGAAGTTATCAATTCGTCTAATGTTTTCGTTTCCTACTCTTATGCGTTGAATAATTCAGTGAAGAAACCTTGTGCAACGGAACAAAAAATATTCATAGCTTCCAAAAATATATTTTCACTTGTAAGAAGTAAAAAAAAATATGTTTATTTAAAACATTACATAACAAAGTTATGTTTGGCATCACACGTACAATTTTATTTCGGATTTATTTTAAGAAAGAGATTGGATGCATATTTATAAATTCCATTTGAGTGACGAAAAGAAAAGAGGAAATGTGCATTTTTCTTTAACCCCACGGAAAATGTAAAATATGATAAAAGAAAGGTAAAAAACAATTTAAATGATGATATATCCAAATATTTGCTCCAGTTCACATATGACTCAATTTGTCTCATTGATATTCCCAATAAACTCATTGACACAGCTAACATTTCAGTCGACGTGATATGTCTCATGTTGTAGTAATATGGTTAATCAAATAATTGTGCGGATCTATGTTTGCGTCAAACAGCACCATTGCATTGAAACTCCTGAACTGACTACTGATGCTCTAATAACAGAAAATTTCAACAAATGCTTCATTCTCAGACCGAGCTTTTGTAAGAAAATTATCAGTTTTATTGTTTATTTGTTGTCTTCTAAAAATATGATAATTTCAAGAAAAAATAGCATATTTGAATAATGAAAGGACATTAAATAGAAAAGGAATTATTTTCTGAACGAGATAGCATGTTTTATGTTGTGACAGATAAAAAAATAAGTATGAAAAAGTAGATTGAACGCAGCTCGTATTATGATATGCGCGTAGGGCGATTTTTTTTTTTTTTTTTTTTTTCGTTTTTTTTCACTTTCTAATAATTTTGCACTGTATGTTTATGCTGCGAATGTATAAGAGTCATATTATATATCTCTCATCCAATATGCATTTTTTCGTCCTAAATTGTTTGCTTGACTTGAATACATTTGCACTGACTATTCCCACTGATGAGTTTACGATTTATTTTGAAAACTTTTTAAGGACTTCAGTTCAGCTGTCAGTTGACAATTTATTTACCATGTACTTCTCCTTCCCTCAAATTAATATTAAATAAATTTAAAAAGCCACTTTTTAATAAGCCACGCCTCAATTTGACCAAGAGTATACACGGAGAATCTGTTTTTTTTTTCCTAATGAACTCAGGGGTTTTTTTTCTAGAAAATTCTTTTATGATTTCGCTCCTGGAAGAGTCTTTACAAACTGAGGTGTGCCTTCAGAGTGTGAAAACCTGCACTTTTTAAACTAACTTGGTACTAATTTAAGGAGGAATGATGGGTAAGTGACTGCTGTTGATTGACAGCATGATATTTTGAAAATTCTAAGAACACTTACTTGAAATCATATCAACCCTTTTAATATTTAGCAGAAAAGTAATAGAATGTAGCAACTATTTTGTAACAAAATTGCGGACCTAAATGTAGCGACTAATTTGGGTCAAATCCATTAATCCTAAATTTTATAAACTAATTGAGTACAGATTTAAGGGAGGAATGCTTGCTAAGGGACTGTTGTTGCTTGATAGCATAGTAGTTTGAAATACATGACAAATGCTTACATGAAATCATATTATCATCATTTTCTTGAAAAGTAATAAAATGTAGCAATCATTTAACAACATTGCTGACCTAAACGTAGCAAGTTGTTTGGGACAGAATCCATTAACATCACCTATTAGTGTTAGTTTTTTTTTTTTTAAATGAATCGATTTGTTTGTTGTATCTTTTTATATAGCTTAATTTTAGAAATGGGGAAAAAACCTTTTTTTATATTTTTCTACATACTTTGTGTAAGTTTACCAAAGAAAGAAAGAAACTTTTTGTGGAGTTTTAGCTTGCTCAAAATGTGCTATTTGTTACGAAATACTCCTTTTTATTTAGAGTACACAGTACTTCTTAAAAGATTATATGGACATCTATGTCTTATCAATTTACAAAGACTCTACTGATCTAATTGACACAAAATTTGAAACATTCTCCTAGTTTAAAATTTTGATACCAGTTGAAATATATTAATTTTTGAGCAAGAAAAACCTTAATTACAGTCTTCAAGTTAATTAGTGCTGGTGTTATAATCTTTTAAAGAAAGCGTGAAACAAAATTCGAAACCTACAATGCGACTGAGGGCAATTTCTTTCTCTCAAGTGATACGAAAACTAACAATGATTCAACTTTTTTTTCCGTTGCAATTTTGCCTAATTTTATATTTTTTAACATTTTACAAATAAAAGTCTTTTCATTGGTTTAAGTACATATTGAGGCTTTTACGATGGCAAGGATTTTAAACTTTCTACATTGATTCTGTTTTGGTGACTTTAAATATATTCTGCCACATACAATCTATTTTAATTTGGGTTTTGATAAAGGATTTTAATACTTACTACTGTAATCAAGGTTTAAAAATAAATTAGAATTTTCTCAAGACTAAATTGTGCTAACCTGGTTTTATTTAATCAGCTACCAAGATACCAAACTGCTACAACTTAAGTAAAAAAGCATTCAAAAAACTGTGTACTCAAAAAATGATTAAAATACGACAATGTGTATTTCAGTACAAATAAAATCATTAAAAAAGAGTCAAAAACTCAGAAAACAGCTCTTTCGAGGCTATAAAAGACAAGCCTTTTCTTCAATGCACAAAAGAAAGAATGGTTCACAAAGTCCAAACCAACGGTCAAGTGAACGAAAAGTAAGACGAGAAAGAGTTAAAAAAAAAAAAAAAAAAAAAAAAAAAAAAAAAAAAAAAAACAGGAATGACCGGGAGCGGAAACGCTACATCATCTGGAAAAAGCAAGGACATCTGTCCTTGGTAGGAACGTTACGCACAAAATTTTTATAGTAAAAGTTTTCAAACATTAGCGAAAGGGGGCGGCGTGCTCAACGAATCATTAACTACTGAAGTACAAATTTTTCAACTTAGTTGTGATGATGCACAAATTAGGATTTTCCCGCAGAAACTAAATCACTACAACCTGGTAGCTGTCATTTTCAATGCCTCGAAGACTGCAAAATTTAGAAGTGTCCGTTATACTTGAAATCCCAACATTGGTACGAAATATATCGAGGAAAGATGCATGAGGATCGTCAATTTTTCCGTTTGTGTTACAAAGAAGACTTTTGTAGCTCTAAAAAATTAGTTTTCCATAAAAAATAGATCAATCGTGAACGATTTGTGCATTTGAGTTTCTAAGTGATCCTTTTTCCCAAATTATTTCTTATTTAAAAAAAGCTAATGTTTTTTTTTTACTTTCAACAAAACAATGAATGTTATAAAAAATTATCTGTCTCAAGTGTGTATAAACTGCCGAATTAAAACGAAACAATTGCTAGGTTTTGAAAAGATTTTCTTTTAAATCTACTCGGAAAGTCTTACGAACAGCTTAAACAAATGAGACAAAGTAAAGTTATCGCTATTCAGATTGCGCAATTAACGAAGTACTTATCTCTGTTGTTTTAAACTTTTCAATTTCTGTGAAAAATAGCCAGCAATTTTATCGCTTACTTATACGAGGAGGCATGCTTTTGTCTTAATCATTAAAGAAAAAAATACCCCATTTTTTCTTCCAGTTTTCGATAAGAGAAAAAAAAATCTTTAAACCTATCTAACAAAGAAAAATATATCATTCAGTCGAATAATGAACCTCCTTAATTTAGATTCTGATAGAGTTTTAAGAATAAGGAAAGAATATTTTTTCCTTTTTTAACAGCAAACGAATTCGATTTCATCAACGGAATTTTAATCTCGTTACCTTTATTCAAATGCTGTAACATTCAAACGAGGACTTTTATAAGAAACGTTGATAGTAAGTTTCACAACACAATGACAAGATATTCGAAAAGGTAATTATTAAGATACTACAAAATAGTCAAAGATAACAAAGATTTTCAACAAAGATGCAACAAAGATTTTCAATGTCATCACAAATAACGAGTGTTAAGTTCCGTTTTCGAGCATGTACTGTATAACTACGTGCTTTATTAAATATTTTTAAATGTGTCTTCAAATTGTAACATTTGGTCCAACACAGATGCAAACTGTTCACTGATTGAATAAATAATGTGCAAAAAATCAATATTGATATATAAGTACATCATTAAATTGTCTGCAATGTTTCTCGAAGGTAACTTCCATGAAAACATATATCTGAAAAAATCAACAGTACGCAAATAGAATAAATACTAATTTGAATGAGAGACCGGTTTATAAGGTCTACCTAAATTTTAATGATAATCTTACTCGTATTTTGTGACAATTTCGTTGTAAAAAGGCAAATCAGATTGGTATTTCTGACATAAATGTGGTTCACTTGCTGGGTAGGGCTGGTGGAGAAGCTTTAAGTGTATTTGGTTGGCTCTCTAGAGATCTTGGCGCTGCAGGCCGATTTCAGAGGATTGAATTTGCACCGAATTTGCGTCCCATTTCCAGCACCAAATGAATCATGTCTGACCCCCTAATAGTATTTAACTTACATTTTAAATAGTAAAAGAGAGATTTTATCGCAAGTGGTTATTCCCAACAGAAAGAGAAGACCATTTTAACCTAAAATTAGTGACAATGTTGATGTTTTATACAAAATTTCGAATGTTTAGAGGCAATGTTTTTCATAGAAAATAAAAACGTCGAGCAAAAAAAAAAAAATAAATAAATAAATTAAGCATGTTGAGATTAAAAAAAAATAAATAAATAAAATCAAGCACTGGAGACCACGTCTTCCTGCCAAACTGGGGAAAGGGGGGAAGGGAGTTGTTTTGTATATATTAGTTGAGAGATAGGGTGAATTAATCTTCAATGTAATGTGATCCGTTTATACCTATACTGCAAACCATGAAGAAAATGAAAATACTCGGAACGAGAGAAGACCTTCAAATATGCTTAATGTAGTAATTTTACGCATTTTCTGGAGCCGGAGGATTAATTTTCTACATAATGCGTTTCTTCAACTATCTCAAAACCTCATTTCAGCAGATACTGCGCTGTGTCATTCCACGGCAGTGTGTAAATATACTAGCATGAAAAAAGTTAATTGCTCCAGAGTGACTATGTTATTTGACTGACGAATTAAATAAAAATCTCATTCTGTACCCTAATTGATTCCTGTGATTTGATTACCCAAGAAAAGTAGATTGTATACGTAAATGTCATACTTGACTTTATTCGAAAACTGGAATCTTTTTTTAAGACACTGAAGAATCGATGGACAACATGACGCTGTGATGCATATGCTGCTGTGCGAAGTAATCAAAAAACTGAAAACAACCACTTATCAGTGTCCGAATGTAACGATTGGTCTCTCTATTTTCCATTCAAGTAAAAATGGAATTTTTGATAATGTTTTTGAGTATATCAAATGTAAAGTCAGACAAAACAACGTAAGTAGAAGCACAAATTTGTAAATTACAGCAGACACGTGTTTCGGCGTTACAGGGAACGCCTTTTCCAATGCAAAAAAATAATGAGCTTATGGATGAAAAGACATCCGACAAAAGCCAAGAGCAGATAAGCATGCAGCTTAAAAGATAAAAACAGCGGATTAACCAAACACCAATGACAAAGTTATAAACCGATCAGGAACCAATAGGAATGCAAGCAAAGGCCAAAAGCGTTCTCTTAGGTACGAACCCAGAAAGAAAGAATTCAATTGGACAAGGATTAAGCCGAAGCTTAAACAAAAAGAAAAGAAATTGTCAGTAACCGTGAACCGCAAGAAAGGAAAAGCAGAATGGAGAACCATGAAATAAAATAAACAGAAAAAAATCGAAAAAAGGGAAAATAAAGATAAATAGAAGAAAATTGGGGGGGGGGGGGGGGTGTCAATCAAGACCAAAAGGTAAAAATAAACAAAGGAAGATAGATAAAAAAATGAGTGGGGAAAAAA
This sequence comes from Uloborus diversus, assembly GCF_026930045.1. Lineage (NCBI taxonomy): Eukaryota > Metazoa > Arthropoda > Arachnida > Araneae > Uloboridae > Uloborus > Uloborus diversus. The sequence continues at coordinate 216,861,933 of NC_072731.1, read as the reverse complement.
GGGGGGGGGAATGGGGAAAGGACAGTATTAAAGATATGGGAGCCAAATGTTAGAAAAATATGGAACTGCACTAAGATCGTTAACTAAGTTAGAACTGTTCCTCAAAATATGAAAGGATTCCCAAAAGTCAAGATCTGATGAATTGTGGCATTTTTGGATAATCTGATAAGAGTTAAAATCAAAAGAGTGATTCGAATCCCAACAATGTTGAGCAATACTAGACTTATTTAATTGTTGTTTTTTCACATAATTTTGATGTTCTTTCAAGCGAATTTTTAAAGCACGCCGAGTCTGTCCAATATAGGCAAGTTTACAACTACAATTAATTCTATAAATTCCACAACAATTAAGAGGGTGAATAGGATCTTTAAGAGAAGAGAATGAAAGTTTATTAATAGGAGAGAACACCACCTGGAATTGGAAAGTTTTAGAATCTTAGCAACCTGATAGCTTACAGATGGAAAGAATGGCAAAACAACCAAATTCTTTCTGATGAAGGTTCGGATACGAACATTAGTTTGGGATTTATTTGAAAGTTTTTTATAAATGGAATCAATCAAAGTTGGCGGATAGTCTCTATCAATTGCCACAGCTTTAAGATAATTAAGTTCCACTTTAAGAAGTTCCGACGAAGAACAAATATTAATTGCGCGATAAACAAAAGAATTGAAAGCAGAATATTTTTGACTTGGAGGATGAGACGATAGTCTATGAGGAGGTAAAGAGACAGCAAAAGGTTTGCGATAAACAGTAGTTTCAAAACCAATTTCAGTACGAGAAACAAGTACATCAAGAAATGAAATGCAATTATTCCGTTCTTTCTCACAAGAAAACTGAATATGAGGATCAATGGAGTTTAAAATAGATAAAACCTCATCACTCTCAAACTGATTCTGGTTCATTAGAACAAAACAATCATCAACATACCGAACATAAAATTGAAACTGCAGTTTTTGGAACAGCTTAACCTCAAAATAATGCATGTAAATATCACTAAGAATGGGGCTAAGTGGGTTACCCATAGCCAGACCATCTAACATAATATAAAAATTCCCATTAAAAACAAAAGAACATTGCTTAAGACAAGTACGGGTAAGGAAAATTAAATCCTCAATTTCCGTATTGGTGAAATGAAATTCAGAAAGTCTTCTACGAAGGCATAACAATGAACCCTCGACGGGAACGTTCGTGAATAAAGAGTCAACATCAAAAGAAGCCATAAAAGAATTATTTGGAACGAAACTATGAATTTTTTTAACAAACTCAACAGAATTTTTAATAGTAAATAAATTGTGACTCCTAAGGGGAGAAAACACAGAGACTAAATATTTTGCAAGTTTGTACGAAGCCGTACCAATATTGGAAACAATCGGCCTGAAAGGAATACCAGCTTTATGCACCTTAGGTAAAGCATAAAATCTAGCACAATTAGCAATAGATGGAACAACAGAGCGTTTAACATTTGGAGGAATAGACTTAACAGACTTGACAGCAGATGCAATAGTTTTTAACTCTTTATCACTAGGATCTTTAGAAATTTCAGCATATGGCCCAGAAGAAATCAGATCATTAGTTTTATCAACATAAGAAGATTTGTCAAGAACAACAATTTGGCTACCCTTGTCAGCTTTGGTAACAACCAGATCAGAATTCGAAACTAAGTCTTTAACAGAACGGCTACCAGTATTAGCAAATACAGGTTTAGAAATTTTCGAGTTAAAGTCAATATTAGAAGCTATAAGATGCCGAATCGAATCTTTTTGAGAGGAAGTTAAGGCACTAAATTTAAAAGCTTTCTCAACAGGAGCAATAAGCTTTGAAAAAGAAGGATTAACACTTACAGCAAAATTATCATTACATTTTAGAGCCTCAATTTGAGAATTACTTAATGGAACGCTAGAAAGATTAACAACAACATTCTTATTAACAACAGATCCTCATATTCAGTTTTCTTGTGAGAAAGAACGGAATAATTGCATTTCATTTCTTGATGTACTTGTTTCTCGTACTGAAATTGGTTTTGAAACTACTGTTTATCGCAAACCTTTTGCTGTCTCTTCACCTCCTCATAGACTATCGTCTCATCCTCCAAATCAAAAATATTCTGCTTTCAATTCTTTTGTTTATCGCGCAATTAATATTTGTTCTTCGTCGGAACTTCTTAAAGTGGAACTTAATTATCTTAAAGCTGTGGCAATTGATAGAGACTATCCGCCAACTTTGATTGATTCCATTTATAAAAAACTTTCAAATAAATCCCAAACTAATGTTCTTATCCGAACCTTCATCAGAAAGAATTTGGTTGTTTTGCCATTCTTTCCATCTGTAAGCTATCAGGTTGCTAAGATTCTAAAACGTTTCCAATTCCAGGTGGTGTTCTCTCCTATTAATAAACTTTCATTCTCTTCTCTTAAAGATCCTATTCACCCTCTTAATTGTTGTGGAATTTATAGAATTAATTGTAGTTGTAAACTTGCCTATATTGGACAGACTCGGCGTGCTTTAAAAATTCGCTTGAAAGAACATCAAAATTATGTGAAAAAACAACAATTAAATAAGTCTAGTATTGCTCAACATTGTTGGGATTCGAATCACTCTTTTGATTTTAACTCTTATCAGATTATCCAAAAATGCCACAATTCATCAGATCTTGACTTTTGGGAATCCTTTCATATTTTGAGGAACAGTTCTAACTTAGTTAACGATCTTAGTGCAGTTCCATATTTTTCTAACATTTGGCTCCCATATCTTTAATACTGTCCTTTCCCCATTCCCCCTCCCTTTTTTTTCCCCACTCATTTTTTTATTTATTTTCCTTTGTTTATTTTTACCTTTTTGTCTTGATTGACACCCCCCCCCCATTTTCTTCTATTTATCTTTATTTTCCCTTTTTTCGATTTTTTTTCTGTTTATTTTATTTCATGGTTCTCCATTCTGCTTTTCCTTTCTTGCGGTTCACAGTTACTGACAATTTCTTTTCTTTTTGTTTAAGCTTCGGCTTAATCCTTGTCCAATTGAATTCTTTCTTTCTGGGTTCGTACCTAAGAGAAAGCTTTTGGCCTTTGCTTGCACTCCTATTGGTTCCTGATCGGTTTATAACTTTGTCATTGGTGTTTGGTTAATCCGCTGTTTTTATCTTTTAAGCTGCATGCTTATCTGCTCTTGGCTTTTGTCGGATGTCTTTTCATCCATAAGCTCATTATTTTTTTGCATTGAAAAAGGCGTTCCCTGTAACGCCGAAACACGTGTCTGCTGTAATTTACAAATTTGTGCTTCTACTTACGTTGTTTTGTCTGACTTTACTATTCAGCACAAAGGTATTTATTTATCTTATATCAAATGTAGTTTAATATGTTTTCATATTGACAGAGGTCACCGTACTGAGGATCCATGTTTCTAAATAGACCAATCCACCGTTCTTAGTTCAAAGAGCTGAAAAACATAAGTGTAAAAGTGTTCTCCTTACTTTTTATGAGGCATGTGATGAATGTGCTGAGTTTGAAGTAAATTGAATCATAAATGGGCAAGATTCTTGGACATGAACCTTAGGGTGGCCTTATTCGGCTTACTTACCTTAGTTTGCATTCTGTAACAAGCCAGATTATACATCAAAAGTGGTTGAATATGCTCTTTTATTGACAATAAGGACTTTTTTTTTCTAGTTTGAAAGTATCTTTTGACATTTTTTTAGAGTTGGTCGTATTGGTGTCCGTAATTCTAACAAAACCAAACTGCCGCTCTTTGTATAAACAGCTGGAAAACATCATTAAAACTTAAATTTTCCTCATGATTTTTTTTTTCTTTTTTTTAATGAGTCATGTGATGAATGAACAAAATTTGAAGCCTATTCAATCATAAATGAGTGAGATGCTGGGCCATGTACCTTTAGGGTGGCCTTGTTCGGCTCACTTATTTTCGTTTTCATTCTGAAACAATACATACCTTGGTATTTATCCACGTTTTAACACACAAGCTTCAGTTTTCAATCAAGCAAAATGAAAAAAGAACTTCCCCTAGAACAAACCAGGATTAGCAGTTACAGGGCTATATCACGTAAGAGTGCGTCATTTGTTTTGGACGGAAAACCAGCATTAATACATCAAAAAGCTTTAGCATAGCCTCTCTAGAAATAACAACAGATGCTCGGCAGCTTCTAGAGACATATTCTCTAAAGAGAATAAACTAATCTCGCTGTAATGCTCCATTTGTTTACTCACGTGCTTAGATAGGAAACACGGACATTTCGTTTCCCATTTTTTCCTAACATACTGGATGGGTAATTTTGTTTTGATCGTGTGTATTTTATACATTTGTCGTACGCTTTCTTCAGAATGTCATGCAATTTTTATCCATAATCACTTAGTTAATAAATATTTTCATTTTGTAATAGGAAAACGTTTTTTGTATCTCCTTTTTCAAAGTTGCCTTTTTCTTTGTAGTAAATATATGAATAACTGGTAATTAGCAAAACAAAAACAAAAAAAAAAAAAGAAAATGTATTCACTGTTTCAACGGAATGACCTTGCTTGTGAGGTAAACTGAGTGTACTAAATGATTATTGGGAACTTAAGAAACCTTTTGCAACCATTTTGGTTTCTGATAGTAGTAAAGTATTTAATTTTTGTCAGGTACTAATATTTTTTGAAAATTAACAGTCTGAATACTCATCAGTCCTTTGATATTATCGTGACAATTATTCAAAGGTTAGCGCTGGACTTGAGAATTTCCTGGTCACTTCAGTGGAATTTGTATTTAAGGGAACAATTAAACGAAATAGCTTATTTCAAAATAAGATAATAAATCCCTGTACCAAAAAGAAATATCAGCTCACATCCAATCCAAATTTGTTAGTAACGGTTTAAAAAAAATGTATTTCTGTAAAATACTGTGTAATTCTGTGATTTACTCTTGCTTTTCTCAAAGGCAGGCACTTAAATATCAGGTCAGTAAACTGGGTTTATTAGCAATAGCTTATTGCGAAGCTAACAGGGCTGCGTCAAGAGTTTTACGGGGAGAAATATGCGCTTTTTCAAATATCAAAACTTAAATCTCTTCGAATGAATCTTAATTCTAATACCGAAATCAAGTCAGCAAACGATACTTAATAACAAATTGCTGTAAATTTAATTGATGTACATATTTGTAATTAAAATTGTTTTAAAAAATGCTGCATATCGGGCAATGATTATCATTGTGTCAAACGAAACTATTCTTTAAAATTTATCATTCCTGAGCATACACCATTGAATAGTCAATGGGTATTGAAATTTTTACACTGTGCTTTAAAATGATAACTAATAATAACAGCATTATGGAACAACATTTGATAACACATACACACACACACACACGCACACACACACACACACACACATATATATATATATATATATATATATATATATATATATATATATATATATATATATATATATATATATATATATATATATATATATATATTAATTTAAAAGCTTTAAATACATATTATATCGGACAAATTTTATCCATGATTTTACGGCTCAAACATAAAATTTCCCTTTAATAATACAAAACCATCTTAACTTAATTTCCTATACACTGGCCCGCGTGTCACCCCTCCCCCCCCCCTCCTTTTTTTGTTTTAACTTTTAATGACTTTGGATAACATTAACATTAAACATGAAGTTCGTGACATTTTCCGAAACATCTCATTTTTACTTTTGTGATACAATGAAAATTTTACTTAAAAGATAAATTATTTTTAAATAAAAAAACCGTCTTCGAAAACACCTGGGAACTAAAAAGTAAAAAATAAGTGATTACACTTACATACTATTTCCTACCCAAACCGAGAAATGAGACTTATTTTACAATTCCAGTACGAAAACTAACCAAACTAAACACCCAATTATAAAATAAACACTGATTTCAATTACTTTACAATGAATTGTTTTAAATACCTAACTAATTATATACGATCTCTTAACTTTTAACAACCTTTTGAAGTCCGGATCTCTTATAAAGGGTCATTCCATAGTGACTAACGTAACATTCGCAGCTGATTTTCAAACTCTTTTTACTTACACCGGGAGTAAAAATAAATGTGTTTTGGTTTAATATGCAGATTTAAAATGTACAAGGTCACTATTTTTTATTTCTACCAAGAATTTGAAGCAAAATAAGCGCTGACAGGTGTTTTTTCACCAAAAAAGGCATTGTGACTAACGTAACATTTTTGCAACCCTGGGAAACAATGCTTATGTTACGAGGCAAATTTTTCTGAAACTTACGCAGGCATTTAAAATTGGCCGATATATTTGTAAGAGGTAAAAAATCTATTTTTTTAAATGTACTACAGATTTGTTACAGATGAATCTTTTTTGGCCCTTAATGGTACTTTTACAAAAAACTGTGTGTGACTAACGTAACGTGACTAACGTAACAATCGAATAACAAGCAATGAATGCATATAAAAACACTTTTTATAATTAATATCTTGCTCTGATATTACTTTTACACTTTTTAGGAACCTTCTTTGTGTTGCATTATGGTTCTTTCTTTACTTTTTTTTCTATATTAGTGTAAGAAATTGAATGGAAGGATTCAGTTTAATTAACTCAATTTGAATGTGCGAAGAAAAAATAAACAAATAAAAAAAAAACTGCTTTTACAAACTGAATGACATCATTCTTGGGTTATTAAATCCTAAATATTCTCTCTTTTAAAAAATTAACTTTATGCAAGTTGATAGTTTCACCGAATTCTAGTATTCTGCCGATATACTAGTTATCGTTATAAGAAACTCCGTAGTACTTTTCAATGGCATATTATTTTTTAAGGTTTACTGATTCATCGAACGAATAGTGTTGCGCATGCTTTTGAATTAAAATGTAATATTGAAAAAAAATATTCGAACGTTTTTGGAGAATGCATTTTAATTCCACATATCACCGCAAATGTTTGAATTTCTAAATGATCATTCTTGCATTTTCTGAAATATATGACCGCAGCACTTTTTGTCACTGTATCATGATGTAACATCTTCAAATGTTTTCCAACGAGCAGCCATTACTTCATTTTAATAATTGGTGGAGATGTATTTTCCAAAAAATAGAGACGTTATCCTTTGTTAACACTGTATTTCTATTATCTTAATTCTTAAGCTTGGATTCTTGTGTTGAATGCACATTCAGCAGAATACTCATTTTGCTTTACTCACCTTTTTCTTCTTTTTTAATAATTCTTTAAATTGGAAGTATCTTTATAAAGACCTTTAGAAAAGGATTTTTCTAAGTAAACAGAAAGTCTGCAATGTAATATTGCTGGTATTTTTCACCCTTTATATTTTTTAATCAATACAGAATGCCTACATATTCAAAATTGTTCATGAAAATGTACATTAAATTAAATAAGTTTTAAATATTAGCAGTCATTTTTAAAATGTTACGTTAGTCACATGCAAACTGTTACGTTAGTCACACCAATTATTTTATATCTACTGATACCAAAATAAATATTTTGCACTTTTTAATTAGATATGACACAGATATAAGAAAATAAAAAGTGCTGTTTGGTTCAATCATCTGGTTTAGCTTTTAAGCAGAAAATAGTACATTTTCGTGACTAACGTAACGTAAATATTTTCTGTGAAATAACCAAATTAGTTGAAATACTTATCTTATAATGTATGCAAAAAGAACAGTCAATTTTATTGGGTCAACATCTGATTATTTAGGATAAACATAATTCTTTTAAAAATTTGCAAAATTTTTTACATTAGACAAGAAAACGTAGACGCATGTTTTTTGCACATACTAAGCCTTTTCTACAACCTCGCACGTTTAGAGCCAGAAGAAAAACACCGAATGAAATTTTTGCAAACTGTTACTGGATTTATGCACTAGAAAGTATGCTGAATGAAATGATAGGTCACAATTAAGGTTTTGTGGTAAAAAATTTTCTGAGGTTGAGGTTGACATTTCTATGGAATGACCCTAAACTATTCTTTGAATTAAAAACCTTTGACTCCTGATTCTGACTCCTTAATCCAAAAATTAGATTGATTCCGACTCCGCAGTTGTTGCAGGTCTTGACTATGAAATAACAATTTATTTATTTATTTATTTATTTATTTATTTATTTTTTGTGATAATGAAAATTATATTTTAAGTTGACATTCTACTGTTTTTAATTTATTTTTTAAAGTATATTTTTATTTTTTATTTATTTATTTATTTATTTTTGACAACAGAGGAAAAACAAACGATTTTTTTTTAATATAATTTATTTCTTATCATGAGCTTGTTTTTAATTCTTTTTGAAAGCGATTAAAGTATTTTTAATGGAAAAAAAATATATTGTCTGCTTTATATTTAAAAGGTTCTACAACTTTATTTGTTCGTTTATTATTTTTTACGCTTATCCGAGCGAGGCATATTTTATTTTTTATTATCAGCTTAAAATGTTAAAAAGTCATGTTTGTAATAATTTGCGATTTTAGCTAATTTTGAGGATATTGATCAGATGCTAGAAAGTCGATATTGGTAGACGGAAAAGTAGGTTCGTTTAGTTCTGGACGGATCTTCTGTTTTAAAAGATCCGGCGGTCAACCTGCAGAAGAAAAACTTTTCTTTATTTTCAAATATGATATACATAAAATTGTTTCTGGTAAAACAATAAGAAAGTGTCCTATTAATTCTTTAAAAAATGTTCTAAGCCAAATTATTTATTCATTTATTTATTTTCCAGCAATATGTATTTTTTATAAAAATATTGGTAATCAAAGCCTCCTTTCTTCTTGCTCAAAAAAGGTTATATGCCACATACAAATATTCAGTGTGCAAACGCGCCTGCATTTAACCACATTGTACATATATACACATAAAGTGCTGAATAAGTTCATGATACCCAAGAACGTACATTGCGTTAATATATAGCAGTTTTCTTCGCTATAATATTTTCCGGTAAGTTAATTTCCCAAGTGTTTGGTTCTCAGAATAATATATCGTGGACTAAAGTCAAGCTTTTATGGAAGGCATTGTTTAAACACTTTAAGAGAATATTTATATAAGAATATTTCATATAATACCAAACTTAGCTTAAAATGCTTCATGAAATAAAACCATATGAAGTGTTTGTTCTGTAAGATATATCTTTCGCCACATAATAAGTTCTAAATATAAGTCGTAACACGTATAAGTGCATCATTTTGATCATTTATACGAATAAAAATATTAAGTTTTGCAAATTTAGAAACTTAGTTCAAACAACATTAATAAAATATTAGCTTACTTTTCAAAAAGATGCAGCTGAGAATATTTATTTTTTACTGATGTTCGTTACATTTTCAAACGTTCATCTTTTAGTAAGTGATTTATTATACTTTATTACTTCGGGTTTAACCTGAGACGCCAGGAGTTATGGTTATTTGTGTCGGGAATTTTCACTTTGTTGTATGATTATCCTAGGCTGGGGATAATATAAGACGGATCTTTTGGTGCAAATAATAAAGAACCGATCAAATATCGCGTTAGCAATGAACATTTTGGAACAACCTTATATAATTAATAACTGAGCGTATCTATGCATGTTCAAGCTTCTTCTCCCGAACGACAGTGAACTGACCATCGAATCAGGTATCGATGGATTCGTAATCTTCCCGTCTTCATGTTTGGCTATTTAACATAATCCTCCGATAATAATTAGGGGAGATATCAATTAAAAACTATTAATAATGACTCTTAGATTTCAAAATCAAATCCCTATTTTTCGAAGGCTTTCCTCCATTCAAATTATTATTCAGTGCTTCATCTCAACTTTCCGCAACAATGTTTTTATTAAAATGTTTAGCGTGAAGAAAATCATTGAGATAAAAGATCCGTTGCCATTTTTTTCTCGAATATGAACAGGTAAAATTCTTGTTTTTGTTTTGAGGCTTTTCCTGTAATCAATGGATTTAAAATGTTTCCTTTTTGGATATTCTTTTGCAATCTGTCGCAAAATTTCACTGCCTTTTTTTTTTGGTTTAAGCCTGAGTGTTGAACTCGCGTCACTTAACATAACTTTTATTTTCGAGGTGGACCGTGCAAAGCCGGGCGACGCAGCTAGTACCTAAAATATTTTGTGATTATGACGTTGGATTTGTTTATTCATAGGCTAAAAAGCAACTTCTATCTAACACGGTACATTGTAAAAACGATTCAGAAACGTTCCTGGAAAACTAATAGCCACATGATGTGCTCAATTTCTGCCAGTAACATATCTTGCAAAAACTAGGAAAGTTTCCTGCTAAAAGTCAGTAAGTTTTCTGAAATTATCCTTGAAACTTCTGAAGAAATGGGAAATCTCCCCTGTTAAAGCCAGTCATGTTTCGAGAACTTTCTAGAAGAAATAAGTGGGCTTCATGTAATGGGTTAAAACCTTCCTGATTTACCAAGAAAGCTCCGGAAACATTATAGCAACCATGACCAAAGCTATGCAAGAATTGCAAGTACGAACCGAGCATATCCCTTCACTTCATTTCCTGCCTTGCAAAGCTGCTGATATTCAGTGACTTATTCGCTCTCACTGGGAACTTGGTCAATCTGGACGGGCTGTAATCGAACTGAGGCCAATACACTTAAAAAACACGCTCATTCAATCTCTAAACTGGTAGCTAAAAATGTTTCACAGCAGTGATACAGATTTCCCACAGTCTTCGTATAACTTGTAGCAATTCAGGAACCTTTTTTGCGAAGATACTTGATTTTAAGGGGAAATAGGTGAAGGCCTGTGAAATCCTGAAACGTTCCACTGAAATAACCAGTAACGCTGCGGATTTTTTTCCCTATTGATCTTCTGCAAGAACTTTAAAAAACGCTTGTCTCTATTTCTCGTAGTTTTACCAGTTATTTTTAAACATTTGTTAAATGTATTTCGCAAGAAGAATAAAAAAACTGCCATACCTTACATCTTACCTTTATAATCGAAGTGAAATAACATAAACAGTAAAGCAAATAATTTTACGGATTAAGGGTTTATAACGGGAGCCATATGGATCCTTTGAAAACCACACATTAAAAAAATTTAAAAAAAGGACAGCAGCAAATATGAAAGCAAAGGAGCCATAAGTTGATTGATTGTTGAACAGATTGAAACAATTGAGCAGTTTGAGAATTTTGTTACTTCGTAGATTTTGCATGCATTGGAAAGTAATTGTTTATCATACACAGGACTATTAAGTATAATTTTTATATCCCTTTCAGGGGCGCATCATTAATTTTTGAGAAATATGAAGAAAAAACACCCCAAGTAGGTTTATTTGATCATCTAGACATAGATTTTTCAGTTAAAAAAAATTTTTTGGCAACTTTTTCGCTGGGGGTGGTGTCCCCATTTGTTCACCCCCCCCCCCTGGGGAAGGACAAAAACATGTTTACACATGTAAAAATGAATTTGAATCATTTAGAACAATATGATTGAATACCTCAGGTAAAATCAAGAAAAATGATTCACTCTTTCAGCGCTAATTAAAAATTTTAAAATCTGAAACAAAATTCCAATTTTGGGGTAAACGAAAAATTGAAAATTTGATGATTTGGACAAGAAATTGAGCCTACGAAAAAAATATTTTTTTGTTATTCTGCCATCTTATTTTGTTCATTGAACTCAAATGAAGAGGACTCAAGCGATCTTGATTCAAAACATTCGGAAAAAAAAAAGAGAAAAAAATTTATAAATTGGTGGTTTCACAGCGCGACCACCGCCCCTGAAAGCGATATACTAAATGTATTGTTCCACTCTTTGGTCACCTTGAAAAATAAATCCCATATAGTTGATACAAACCTAACTTGGCATAGTCGTACGTAATGCTGTGATTAAGTTCTGAGAAACCTTTCACATTGCTACCAGGTTTGGTTTGTCCCACCAAAGACGGATTCACTAGAACAGAGCCGAAGTACACTTCTAAGTTGCAAACTCGAACAACATCGTTCACCAACACAAATAAAATAACTTTTTTCTCCTCATTATCGTCACAACGAACTTTTCCTATTGTTTTGGGCTTATCGCATTGCTTTTTATTAATTAATATCCCCGTATCATATGTTCGTTACGAAAGACTTTTCTTACGAAATATTTTTGAAAAACTTCTCATTGATTAGCTCCTCTTTCGAAAAAGTTATACCAGACATTTTACGCAGCTCATCATTATATATTTTCCAATTCAGAGGGCAGCGGGAGTTATTATTTATTTTTCTTAAGGAAAAATTTTCTACGTAACAGATAAACTGCTTTCACTAAAACAAAGTAATGTATGAGCAGTATAACCCTGAATTTGCGATCGTCAAGGAATTGGAAAAAAATATTGTTAAATTGTGGAGTATATGCATTCAATAAAGTTAAATCCAGACCAGAGAAATATATCATTAAGTTGAGGCAACCGTTAAATCGGGTATCGGTTAAATTGAAGTTACACTGTATATTTGCTTAGTTTGCTTCCGAAATCCTTTTACAAAAATAATTTTTGTGCTTCGTGGCAGTTTAAGATAGAACTTTTTCTCCGCCAGAAGTGACAGCACATTTTGTAATGTTTAACAATATGTTAAATCGGTTGTTTTACATTCTTTAAATTAAAATAAATGATACTAAAAGTATATTAAAATGCTGTATGGTATTTCAAAACCCCTTACGAATCAGTGAATACATCCTTTTTACATCATTTATTCAAATAAAATATGGAACCTCTTTGAAATATTAACACGAAGTAAAGTGATTCATGTGTATGTTGTTTAAATAAATATTAAACAAGATCTACCGAGAGACGATGAATGTTTTTTTCGTTGGTTTTTTATGATACCGTTTAAAGAGTAAATAAGTAATAAACTTGTGTGTGTGTTTTTAGTCTTATATGTGTAATATTTTCAGTAAGAATACAATCAATATATAAGATTTATAACATTCACTGTTGCCTTTCTTTCTTGCGTTCTTTTTTTTTTTTTTTTTTTTGTGTGGGTGTATAAGGGAGAGAGGAATAAAAAGTAAAAGTATCCTCTGAACTAACCTAGTTTTGTTTCACTTATTTGTTTTAACTGACTCGAAAAATACTACCATTACTTAGAATTTTTAAAACTAAGAAATAAACGCAAAAATGTTTAAATACGTTTAAGAGTATTTTGTTTAACTGTACGCTTTGTGAAGAAAAATGAAGAAAATAAATAAAACAATTTGTTGATCTGAAATTGATTACATTGTACCAGAGAACTGAATGACAAATTCCGAGGTTAAACTAATTGAGAAGTTAGACTAATAAATGTTTAGAGTTTTGAGGAAATGCTTCTTATGTCACTCTCAGTTAAAATTTTACTGCTTGTGCGCTCTTACTGATCCTCATTACAAAATGAAGTGGTATGTTTCCGCTTTCGATTCATCACAATCAAAAATAAGTTCAAGTAATATTAACTTGGTTGGGGTCTCAAATTTCTTAAAATCAAATATGCAAGTTCAATTTTCAAATGAAAAAAAAAAACTTAAAAGGTTTCCACTTTTTTATGTAATCTTTGAGAAGTTCTTAAAGTTCATTAAAATGCGTTAAAGAAACAAAGATAAATATATGATACTTTAACACTAGAATTACGACGATGTTCGCATACCTAGAAATACGGCGGTGTCATTTTCACTCCTGAGCACAAATCTGCATAATTCATAACTTAATTGCATATTTTTGTAAAAAAAAATAGCCAAAAATCAGCGTAAATGCAGTATACTTAAAGGATGGAGATATTTTAAGGATATATAATGAGTTATTTGAAAAAAGTTTAAAAACCCTTAAAATAACCAGCGCTGTTTCAGTTGCATTTCACAAACTAGCGGCTAATGCTCACTTTTATGTACAAAACCATTATAAATGTTCATGTTCTTGAAACGATAGGTTCTAAAGGCATTTTGCAGTTTTCTTTAAAGCTTTATACTGTTACACAGCTCGATGATTTAGAAAAAGCCTTTTATGAAAATACAAAGGAGCAGTTAGCAAAAAAAGTTAGTTGATGGACAAAGTGACCACTCCCGTAATTATAGTTTTAAACTGCTCAGTCTGTTCCAAATAAGGACTGCTTCAGATTTTTCTTTAAGCGACTACAGTTCTATTAAAGCAATATTTTTTCCTAATTTCAAAATTGGATGAATTCATATGGGGTTGGTGGTAAGTGGGTCCCCCCCCCCCCTATAACTGAAATATGACTAATGTTTTCAAACTTTTTTGTACTGATCATGTTAAATTTCATAACAGTACAGTCGAACCCGCTTAATGAAATAGCCATTTTGCCATGAAAAAATATTCTAATACGCGGGATATTTTATTAACCGGGATCAAAATAACACATTACATTGGTTTGGTCCTTTGAAAATGTATTACATTAAGCGGGATATTCTTTTAACCGATATTCCAATAAGCGGGCTCGACTGTAATTTGTTTTGCACATACTTGGGTTTCGTGGAATTTTTTCCTAAATCGTAGCACTTAGTCAAAAAAAAAAAATCTATTTTTTTTTTTTTTTTTTTTTTTTTTTTTGCGAGTTTAAGCAACATGTTTCAAAGAAGTGTTTCCAGGCGCATAATGTTGAGAAGAAAATAGACAAATATTTTGCTTACGAAAGTTTTAGTACTTTAAATCAATAGATCAACTGACAAAATTTTAGATAGTTTCATTACTTCAGATTTTCCGTTATAAGATTAATTAATAAAAACTTTAAAAAACTAATATTTCATCGAAGACTTTGAACTTCGGAGAATCAGACTCTCAAGGAAACCTATCACATTATTTCTCCAAAATTTCTCTTTATTTTTCTTTGTGGCAACGATATAACTTCACACATGATTCATCAATTCATAAGTAAGGCATCATTTTAAAGGTTTCTCTCACCGCTTTCGACGAAAAATAAACAGAAGGCAAGACAAGAGTGGTGCAGGGTTCATTAAATGAAGAGTGATTATAAATATATGTTTCAAATTCCCCAGTTCTAACTAAACGACAATAAGCAAGGAAAGCTTAAGGTATTCACGTTGCCCGAGTTTCCCCTATATAAACTACTCTACAATAGTAGTATTAGATATTTAACTTTTTTATTAGTTTCGTTTCTTTTATCTAACTAACCACTTTATATTTATTCAGGGTTAAGGTTTCAAATGTGACAGTACAGTAGTAACTTCGGATCAAAAAGAGTCTATACTAAACCGTACAAAAATATCTGCCATCATTTGACAAACTTTGACTTTCAATGCATGGAAAATATGTAGAAAAACAGTTCTAGATTTAGGAAAAAACTACCAAATTAGTTTTAGTGCAGTAACTTTCAGGGAAATGCATAAAAAAATCAAACTTTCTTTCTTATTTTTTAATTGTAAAATCGCAAAACGTTATGCAACAAATCCATAAAAGCCGATGATTTACAAATACAGGATCTGTTCCTGGCGGATTTTTGGCACCATTCATTCCAACAAAGTTGAGCAGTTAAACTTTTCTCACTTTGTGTGTTACATATATTGCATTGCCTTTTTAAGTAAGTGATACAAAGCACTAAACTTTCAGGAGTTGGTGGTAATTAGTTTTTGACAGCGAGGGCTTCTAGGAGCATGCTAAATCAAAAACGTTTTTCGTATTTGTGGAATTGTTTCTATTATTGTTTCTTACCCTCCATGATAAAGTGTGTTTATCTTCCAAATTAAAAAAAAAGAACGAATGAAAAAATCATTATGCGAACATAATTTTAAATGCGAAGGTTGGATTACTTGCTGCTTTTAAGATTCCAAAAAACATTTAAAATATTTTTAAGATTTATGCACCAATTCTTTTTTTAAAACTTGATCCTTTTCTCATCAAGTTTCTTTCTCTATTGGTACAATATTAGCTAAAGATATGCAGGTGGTGCTAACATCGAAAACGGAAAAATCAAGTCTATGTGAGAATAAGGGGCCGTGGTAGCCCGATCGGTAGAGTGTCGGGTTCGGAGCCGGAAGTTGAGTTCGAACCTCGATGGTCGAAGATCCACCGTCGTCATTAAAGGGGACTGGGCGACGTTAAATATGCTCGTGGTCTCAATGTCCTCCAAGTGAAACGATACCTCTGGGGGTGCTAGCACCAGGCAGCTATTAGCTCCTGGTCTAGTTCTAAATTCTCAATTAACAGTTCGATCCGGTGATGGTGCTGCCATCTATAGGTATAAAAAATAGTGGAGGCAAGGCACTTAGTATGCAGTCCTCGACATAAATACAGTTGTAGTCAGTTGTGACTCGGAATCGGAATGTGAGAATAAACTTCCAACTGCGCTGATAGAGGTTTTTTGAAGGAATTGCCTTCGGGTTTAACTCATATTGTAGCATCGGCGGCTGGTGTACAAAAAAAGAGGGGGGGGGGGGAGATGGCAAAAGAGGCGTGTAGGGTTGGGGGGCGTGGTCGCTAAAGCTTTTTTTTTTAAAAAAAATTAGGCTTTATAACATTACTGATTCTATGCTGTCAAAAAACTAATTACCACCAACTCCTGAAAGTTTAGTGCTTTGTATCACTTACTTAAAAAGGCAATGCAATATATGTAACACACAAAATGAGAAAAGTTTAACTGCTCAACTTTGTTGGAATGAATGGTGCCAAAAATCCGCCAGGAACAGATCCTGTATTTGTAAATCATCGGCTTTTATGGATTTGTTGCATAACGTTTTGCGATTTTACAATTAAAAAATAAGAAAGAAAGTTTGATTTTTTTATGCATTTCCCTGAAAGTTACTGCACTAAAACTAATTTGGTAGTTTTTTCCTAAATCTAGAACAGTTTTTCTACATATTTTACATTACTGATTTTTAACATTACTGATTCTATGACCTCCAAAAGTTGCGGAATATGGCCTCAAAAATCGAGCCGGATGGCCACCGTAGACTTTCTCCTTCCAATTCGAAGCTCCGTTCTTGTGAAATAAGATGAGAAAACTCTGGAAATTTTTAGTTTTATTTTCGAGAAATAAATCAATCCATTATGCAAAAAACCATTTTTTTTTTGCATGATTAACTTTTCACTCTGAAAAGTGAGGGGGCATCACCCCTTTACTTTTGAAAGTAAAGGGGCAGTTGCCGCCCCCCTGTACGAACCGCCTATGTATTGCAGTTCTAATTGGACAGATTCTATCTATTCAAGGACTTATGGACAAACCCCATTCTCCAAAATGGAAATTCTCTCTGAAATAAGTTGACAAATGTGAAAACCTTCTCTGATCTACGAAAGGTGCGTACGTTGAGGCGTTATAACATGGTGAAAAAAAGTAGCTAGATCAAAATTAAAAAAAAATATTTTTAAATCTGAAATTACGTTTTTAATGAATTTTCAAAACACTCTGTATATTCAGACTCAGTTTGAAGAGGGCACGACACATATTTCTGCCAGAAAATGCGAAAGAAAATATCTGAGTGAAATCAAGGTGCGGGAAAGGTTGAAATTTCTACAATGCTTTAAGCAATTTTTTTTCTCGTCACGATGGCAACACAGATCGAAAAGGATCAAAGAGAATCTTGCCGCGAGTATTATTGATTTTGCTCTATGACGTTGGCGTCTTGTGACGCTGATCCGGTTTTAAGTTTTCATTCTTCCAAATCTGATTTTGATGAGGCTGTTTCAGAACACAAAAGCATTTTTATGTCAGTTCTGAAGCTGTGATATATTGAACATTATCCCGTAAAATATAAAACCAGGAAAAGCAATACCTTAACCAAAATGAATTATTTATAAAGTATAAAGATATATAGCATAACTACCTACACACACACACACTCTTATCTATATATTTATATCTATACACAGTGGCGTCGCTGCGGAGGGGACGGTCTGTCCCGAATGTCACTCATCTGGGGGAAAGGGGTTAAACCCATCGTGAAATAACAAGTTTTTGAAAAATATAAATCCTTCAATTCAGAAAATTATCCCAATCACTTTAAACCTTACCTTAATAATTTTAAATTTTTATATCACCGCGACGGGGAGGGGGTGAGGTACTTTGCGCTAGGAGACACCCTCTGGAGGACGGCTGATACCGAATTGGATTTAAGAGTTTAGGATGTAAATATATACATTCACACTGAAGTTTTCCCCCAACATTTTTAATTCTGTTTATCAAACAGAGAAATATCACTACCGGAATGGGGGAGGGTCATTTGAGCTTGCTGACATCTTTCCTGAAGGGATGGGGACGCCTTAAATGCATTTAAATGTTTCTAAAAAATATATAACTTCTGAAATCATGCTACATTATAAATTATATTTAATTAATCAAACGCTGTAGTATCACGACAGGGGGGGGGGAGGGGGGCACTTGTGTTGTGTGTAAACCCTTTATAGTGTGACACCCAAGCACACTATATTTATGGGCACTATCTAGTTCAACAAATTCAAATATTGACTAACTGTTTTTTTTTTTCTGAATAGAAGTTAAAAGTTAGAAAATAAACAAAAACAATTATTATTTTCAACTTTTTTTTTTTTCAAAAATGTCAAATTTGAGCAAAAAACAAAAGTTAATTTTGCAGTTCACGCCAAACACTCTGTACTCATTTCAGCTCAGTATACTTAAAAATTCTTCCCAATGTAAATCCCTATACTACTTACCTGGATTCTAAGCTAAAAGTTTCATATTAGTCTCAAAATTAAAAAAAAAAAAATGGAAATTTATTACAAATCACTGATTTCCTTCTGAAACACCTTCAATATTTTACGATGAACACCCGTAAAAATTTAAATATTGACATAGAGCTTATGGGTCATTCTTCAAAAAGTGTAACTTTTCTGTCACATACTTTTTACAGAAAAAACTTTAAGGAACAATTCATTTAACAATGCTTTTTAATTTCATCTAAAATATATCTATTTAAACCTGCCAACAATTTCTTTAACAATAATTTTTATTTTAGTATATTTTTGGTTCACAACATGTGAACTCTCACCTCCGTGAAATGTCACACACCTTGTGGGACTGT
Source organism: Uloborus diversus (assembly GCF_026930045.1). NCBI lineage: Eukaryota > Metazoa > Arthropoda > Arachnida > Araneae > Uloboridae > Uloborus > Uloborus diversus. The sequence goes on along the minus strand of NC_072731.1, from coordinate 216,842,964 downwards.
TTATGTTACTTAATAACTTCTTTGATTAAAAGTATCTGTTTATTTATTGTGTAGGTGTGTGTATGTATGCGTGGGTGTGTAGGATATGAACGCAACCTGGAGACGGTTTTCGCAAGAGGAGCAGCATCGTGAGGCCGCCGGTCGACGGTGATGCTGCAGAGGGCGCTGGTGGGAAAATAAAATCAGCGTAACATCAAAAACAGTCAAATGAGAACAATAAGCAATCGTGATTGCTCAAAAAAAAAACATTTTTTTTTTTTTTGTGTAAAATTGATTTAAGTATATGGCTGTTTCCTGAACCATTATGAGTTTTGTTTATTCCCATGGAACTACAGGATGTGTCCCAAGGCACAATAGGATGTTGTATCTTGGGACAGTTTGGAACTCTTACTTTAGTTAATGGTTGGCAATATTTTATTTTCAAACTGTCTGAATTAAAAAAAAAATATATATATATATATCGCAGAGAAATATTTGGGTATTTTAATGTAACTTTCAGATTTTAAATTTGGTTAAAATAATCAACGCTAAAAATTTAAAATATGAAAAGTGTTCCAAAGTGCAACACTCTCCCCAATTACGCAAGAAATTACCTACATGGAAAAAACGAAAATAAATTATTTTGATTTTCCCACGCTAGATGGCAGTACATGAAAACGTCAAAGTTGAACGACGCAATTTGATTCATTGAGGATATTTATAGGTGGATCGAAAAATGGATTTAGAAAAGCGAATTTTGAAGGAAAAATTGAAGAAATTTTTTGCATGTTTCATTAGCGGAAAAGTTCGTGACATTCAAAATTTGGAATAAATGAAACAACTAGCTGTTTTTAATGCTTTTATTGCAAAACACTACACAATTTCTTTTTTTTTTTTTTTTCAAATAGCATGCAAATGCTTCGCTTTCAGGCATCTTTAAAAATTTATTTATTTTTTCATTGTTTTAGGTTGCGCATGAAACAAAAAAATTAGGGAATTCAAGCAGTAATCTTTTTTTTTTTAAATACTTTCGCTTTACTTTTTACGATAAATGAACTCTAATCCCTTCGCAAACAACGCAATTATATTTCTTTTCGTTATTTGCTCAGTTCCCACCACGAGGAGATTCCTGCAATTCTGGCTTTTGGGAGTGGGGAGGGGGTAGTTGTACAAGGGCATGGATTTCCTTTTGGAGAGTTTTGCTCTTGGATGGGGAGTTGCTCCGCAACTAGAGCGTAGCGGGGAAAATATCCGAAGAAGAATATTATTAAATTTCGAAACTGGGGAAAATGGTTTAAGTCGGTCACTTTCTTTGGTAAGAAACGGAAAACTTTTGAGTTTCTGGGGGGAGGGATATATCCCCCAATTCCAACCCCCCTTCTTACGCTACTGTCCGTAGTATTTAAAGCTGTGCACCAACGCCTGTGGGGGTAGAGGGGGCAATGGAGTTATTGCTGTTTAAAACATTTAAAAACATGTTAGCAGCACATTCATTCACAATTATCATATGATTTTGAACAAATAACTGCCTTTGAAAGACTAACTTCAGAAGAATTAAACAGCTTTTCACTACCACCAACTCACCTCCTTCCCAGATAGCATGCTCACTTGCGACAAGTTTGATTTTTTCTTGATATTATCTTGTTGTGTCAAACTTGACGTGACTGGTTAGCGGCAGACTTTCAGCAAGTTGGGCGGCACCACCGTAAACTACTCTTGCAAACGCTTGTTTGATGGACACTTGCTTCAATCCGGACACCCAGCGCATGCGCGGTAGTACATAGTCTACGGCTCGGCGCCAAACACGGAGAAGCAAACGAAGCAGGGAGCCATGATGGATTGACGAAGTAAGCTGCACGTTGGAACAGCAGAGAAAAGGTATTTGGCAGTTTAATATTTATTCAAATGTAATTTTCTTTAAATTGTAATTCACAAGAATGCACTGGTGTTTATATTTTTTTACTATTACGATTCGCGTCAAAGCATTTCTTTGTAGCGTAGCACATGTTTCAAGCTCAATGTTAAGCGTTTAAACTTGATGTTTATGAATAATTTTTAATATATTCATACAGGATGGCTTAAATACAGTTGGTAGCAAGTCTTATTTGACAGTTTTTATCAAACTGCATGTTTTAATTCGATCGACTGTCGATGTCTTAAAACGCCAAAATAAAGTTTCAAACTCTAACTCAAATGTACCTTAGTCTTTTTTTTTACGTTATGTTGGCATATTGAATCCTTTCTTTAAATTAAAAGTAAATTACTTCATACAAATTAAATGAAAATCATTCCTAAAACAAAAGCAAATCGATAAGTATAGTTAATGGGAAACTTTGTTTATCTGCAATTTTGCAAAACTGATAACATTTGACCATCTGAGAATCTTCTTTTACATTAAAATTAAGTGGAATGTAATAATATTACAAAGCAACAGTTTGAATTTTTTTGTACTATGGTGATATACTACATAGTCTATTCCAGTCAAGAAAAAAATACCTCTGAAAATCAAAGCATATGATAATACAAGCAGTGGCGTAGCTAGACCCGACTTTCGGGGGGGGGGGGGTACTTCTTATACATATATATATAAATATATATATGTATAATCGCTTGGAATTTTTCCCTTTTCTTCTTTTTTTTTCCTTTCTCTTCTCTCTTCTTTTTCTCTTTTTTTTTTGAGACTAACTTTTCGGGGGGGGGTTGTCCCCAAACCCCCCCCCCTTAGCTACGCCCCTGAATACAAGCAATTTTCCAAAATTGATACTCAAATTGTAATGTTTTGTTGTAAGTCGAAAATTATTTTTGGTGTTATTAAATCATAAAGTTCTTGTAATTAACATTTGAAATATTAATTGGGAACTCCGAATATTCTGTGCAGTATTTATTTAATTAATATTCAGCTCATTTGTATTTTTAATATTTTTCATAATTAGTAAAATTTTATGCAAGGTCAAAGAAATAATTCATTTCGTTTACTTATTCAGTCATTTACCAAATCACTTACATATTCATCAATTAACTAATTTTTCCTTCATTAAATAATTCACTTATTAATTCACTCTTTCACTTATTTTTTTATGCATTCACTCTCTATTTTATTCACTCATTTATTTTCTTTGTATCGATTAATAAATTAATTTATTAGTTTATTGTTTCATTATCTTTTCATTAAGTGATTTATTATTTATTTGATCATTATTTTGTTCGAAAAAATTTCTCACAATCAAATAAAAAATATTTTATTTTTCACTTTGTCCCATGGAAAAAAAAACGGGAAAAACTTCTACTTTTTCTCGAAGGCTAAATTTTACTGCCAATAATAAAAAATAATGTTTTAACGCAAGTTTTATTTTATGTGTAATGTTATTTCTTTATATATTGCAATTTTCAAAACAAATTTCCTATTTGTTCATTTTGAAAAAGCTCAGTCATCTCTTAACCATTTCGCTTTGCCCCGTATTCCCCTACTATTTATTTTGACTTTTATTTTATGTTTTATATTGAAACAGTTCTTGAATCAGGTGTAATTTTTTGTCTGATTAATGCTATACGACAAATTCAAATATTTTTATTAGTATGAAATTGAAAAAAAAACTGGGCAATTAAAATTTTTATTCCGACGTGTTTTTTTTTTTTTTTTTTGGAAAACATACCAAGCAGGGCATGTTAAAATTTTTAAGAATTTTGTAGCCCTGACCTATTATTGTATATTTAAATTTGTTAAAATTCTACTGTCAAAAAGGGCACAAAAAGCAATTAAAAACATTTTTTAAAAAGTTCATGACACAAAGAAAAGGCTACCTATTTAATCTTGGAGATATTTTGGTGTTGCGAAGTTGATAATATTTTTTTGAAAAATAAAGAAATGTAAAAAATTGTTCCCATGTGTCCCTTTCCCCCCTACAACCAATGAAAAAGAATATTTGGATATTTAAAAACTTGCAATTTTATCTCCAGATTTGCCAAATCATCAGCTAAAATTTGCTGAATATGGGATTTTGACTAATATCTCCTTTCGGGGCATTCTGATTTTTGTAAATGTATGTACTTTTCTCGTGGCAAAACTTCAAGTACGATGCAGTGCACATATAATGACACATTTATGTGTTCACTTTTTAATTGTTTTGATTTTGTTCTTGCTTTTGTAATCAAGTATTAATTCTACTTTTTCCTCCTTTTTTTTTAAAATATCCTACTTTTCGACACTGAAAATGTTTTATGAATGAGCTCTGTAAATTTCATGCCATCTTTCTAGACATGTTTGTTGCACAGCATGATTTACATTTGCACTGATTATTGTTAACTGTTTTGAGAAGATGTTTTAAAGAAATGGTTTGAAATTTAAAAAAATTTCTTTGAGATCTCTATACCAAAAAAAAAAAAAGGAAAAACATAACTTTTGTGTTTAACACGAGGCTTGAAATATACCTGTGCAGAATTATTATTCTGATAATTATTGTTGGATTTTTTACCTTTATCGAAACAAAGTTTGCTTGAATAATTTCTTTTTTGCCTATGGATTGTCAGATGATTTCATATGTTTAATATATGGCTTTATTTCGGAATTCAAATTAAATTGAATATATAGCTTAACTGTAACTTAGTTTAGCTTCTAGCAATAACTTGTTTTTATTATTCAAAATATTAGCTCCATTAATAATATTTGTCTCCAATTTTAAAACTAGTTATATTTCCATAAAATAATTTTAGTCGACAATTTCAAAATAGTATTCTTGTTTGTTGACTTTACTTTGAGCTATGGTTAAATGTATTAGCAAATATAGCATGTCCTGTTGTTTATTCTTGTGTTTTTTTTATAGCTGCTTGTCAAAGGGTATATAAGAATATATGGCAGCTGGCATCAAGAAATAATGTGAGTTTTTGAGTACAACATTTTTATTTTTATTAATAAACTTCATAAATAGGATTTTTTAAAGCTGGGTTGTCTGGTTTTTGACTAGTAACAATCTTTCACAGTGTAAACTCTTGCACCTCTAGTCAAAAATGTTTACCATATCTTAGTAACCGCAACCTATCATATTTCCCAAGTTTTATTGAATGGCTTTATATAAAGCGTTCAGCAGCAGAATAATTACTTCCCCTCTTATTTGCTTTCAAGGTAAATATTCATTTTCAATTTACTTTTAGGGGTCAAATAGGTGTGCATAGATAATACTTAAATGTATTTAATGTTTGGCAAAAAACACATAGAGGTAAAAATGATTTTTTTTTAGATAAGTGCATTAATTATAAATACTTTTAAGTTAATTGGACTGACTAGATAGTAAATAATTGTGAAAATAACATTAAAAAAGAATATCATGCACTTGTATATGAGGTTAGCTCTTTTTGAAAATCTTATATATACATCGCATTTAGCATGTAAGCTAAATTAATGCATTTCGGTTTATCAAATATATATGCTAGCTTGAATTTTTAAAGAAAAGGGGGGGGGGAAACACAAAAATTTTTGAGTATGCATGGAAAATCAGATTTTAAACTTGTCATTTCATTTTACTTCCTGTCAAGTTTAGACCAACCAATTACCCATTTAAAATTTCAGCAGGATTTATGACAGCTATTGCAAGTTTTTAATTTGTATATTTTTTCAGTAAGCTTTTGTTCGCAAGCAAATTTGAACGATTGGAGTTTTTTAGTTTAAACCGGTATTGTATTTCCGTCATGTTTACAAACCTAAGCTTGTTTGGAAGTAATAAATCCTACAATTTGTGTGGGGAATGCTACAAGTAGGTGTTGACAAGTCAGGATTTTTACTTTGAGGAAAACTCACCAAATTATTTTTTAAAACTATTTATGGGGAATGTGAAGGCTGGATTATGCTATTAAACTATCATTTCTAAATTTTACTCAAAACAAAGTATGTCTTCTTTCAATGAAAGATTTTCAACAAATGTGAAATATTCAGTACTAGTGGTAACCGCACGGCTTTGCCTGTAATAGAAAAATTAAAAGATCTTTTGGTTCGCCTGTATATTTACAAATAATGTATGGTGAATTTTCTCGCCAGTTGACTTGTATTCATGTTACGGTTCCACGTTATGATAATTTCGTATCTCGCCAATTGGCTTGCGCCCATGTTACGGTTCCACGTTATGATAATTTCGTAATTTACTCGTTCATCTTACGAAAATTTTGTTCTAAAAATTGGAATAGAAAAAGAACCACATCGAATTTTCGAAAAATCGCTTCGAGGTGCACATCCCCATGCTAGAAACTAACTTAGCTAAATTTCATGAAAACCGGCCGAACGGTCTAGGCGCTATGCTCGTCACAGAGATCCTGACAGACAGAGGAACTTTCAGCTTTATTATTAGTAATTTTTTTTAAGTTTGCTGATACAGTGAAACCTGTGTAAGTTGACCACCTGCAGTGCACAACTTTAATGGTGAACTTACAGAGTTTGACTTATATGATAAGGGCTAATTCCGTGCGTGAAAAAAGCAGTCAACTTAAGACAGGTGGTAAACTTACAAGGGTGGTCAACTTCATAGGTTTTACTGTACCTACTTTTAGTTATTCTCTTAGGTGTTTGGTTAGGTACTTGGTGCTTGGTTAGGTTCTTTCATACATAATTTTCATCATGTTCACCAACAATTCCATCAATGTTAAACTTAATTTTTATTATTATTTTCATACTTTAGTTGAATTAAATTTTGAACTTCCATATGAGGCAGTGAGATTGCAAAACTCCGTAGCTCTGCCAAAAAAGTTATTTTGTTCCGCATTTCACAGTCGAGCGTTCAAAAGCATGCGGCATGACATAGTGCTTAAAACTGTCTTATTAAGTAAAAAATAATTATTTTTATGCTAGTGTTTAAAATGATTATTGTAGCTCAAAAATAATTTTAGATAAGTGTTTTTGAGATTTAAAGTTAGTTTTTTGTTGAATTTTATGCAAAATACCGAGCTGCTCCTCAAGTTCACCACAGATCAGGGTTGAGTTTTGGACTGTCTAAAACTGGTTTCGGACAGAACAGGCGGTTTTTACCGTCCAAAAATACACTAATCTGTCAAAATATGCTAAAGCTAAAAGTGTAATCAAATCAACTCATATTTACTGCAATATTAATCATGCATAAATAATAATAAGTTTTAATTAATGAGCATTTGTATTTTCTCTGAAAGGTTCATTAATAAATATTTTACTTAAACAAATTGCCCATAACTCTATTTTGCAAAAACTTTCTTAGTAACAGTTGGTAGAGTTATGAAAAGAAATTCACTGCACTATCAAGACAACTAGTTTCAGTTCCATTTATAACTCAGAAAAATGTTATTAAATGTATTTTTTTGGTGGGAAAAAAAGAATATTTTTTTTAATGGTTTTTGCGTTCAAATTTTACATGATATTTAATTTTTTTTTTTACGATAGATTAAAGAATAATAAATTGATTAAATACATTCATTAAAATTTTAAAACTTGTGCATTTTTTTTAAATTCATATTTTAATATAATATACATTCTGTAACTATTTATTGCATTTCAGTCAATTATTAAACTATATTTTGAACACTTTCTTTTGCACACGTGCATAAATGCCAAAAAGTTTGGTTACTATTATGAAACAAAAAAAAAAAAAAAATATGTACAATTTGGAATGTTTAATGATGAATCCAACTTCTATGTAACTAGATTAGAATTAGCTGTATCATTCAGTTACGTTTATTTTTATACTTGAATGTTCATCATTGAATGAATATTCAATATAAAACATAACTTTGATGCATTTTGTTCTGTTTTTGATATTTTCTCACAAAATAGTTTCTCAAAAAATTTAGTTTTTGACAGAACGGTAAAAACCGTGGTTTTTACTGTTGTGTCCAAAATCTTGCCAACCCTGCTACAGATGCTTGTCAAATTGTTTCTCCAAGGTTGGCAACCCTAACCCCCCTAACGTGCTGCTGTACAGCATGACTTTAATCAATGTTAGTCCACTTAGGACGTTATCTTTAAAGTCATTTTATTCAAAACTTGCATATGTCCACTTACATCCCTTCGCTTCTCACTGCTTCATATGATGTACTTCTAAAAGAAGCTTCGCACTGTTTATATATGCTATCATCTGAAAAATTTTCGTACTGGGATTTTAAACTATTCATATTAGCCGAGACTTGTTCTTTCTATTAGAAGGCTTAATCTGCTTTGCGCCCAGAGTTTGGGGATCTGTAAATCAGTTCCTGATCTTGTAAAAATGATCGCTTATGTTAATGCCACAGGACCATAATGTATTAACGGGTCTAGTTTGCATTTCAGTGCTGGCGATTATTTTTGCATTAAATAGTTTTGAGAATACAAGGCTAATTTTTTTTAAAAACATGTTTCAAAAGTGAAAACGTCTCCAAAAGTAATAAAACTTACCAGCAAAGATTCTTCATCATTTTTAATAGAAGTAGAAAACAGAAATTGTGTGGTAACAAAAGCTCTCCATTGAAAAAGGATTTGAAAATAAATGCAAATATAACATTAAAAATATATTTCTCTTTAAGTTAACATTAGCAATTGGTGGTTTTCAAGTAGCCCCTTTAATGCAAGTAGGGTTCATAACTGGGGAACTATAGTTTATGCCTGTCTTTAAGACTACTGTTAGCAGAACTCTTTAATGAAAGTAAAACTTATAATTTTTCTACAATGCTTTTTTTTTTATTTTAGGACACAAAGACATGAAGAAAAGTGTGAAGAATCAATGTATTATAATATTCTGTAAATACTGTTGGACAATTTGTTTGTAATTATTGTTAATAAACAGTCCGTATTGATTTATTATAACTGTCTATTTAAATTTATTTTGTGTTTGCTAAGAATAGGGTTACCACAAAGCTGAAAAGTCTCCGTAGAGTAAAAGTTTATTTAATTGATGCTTGTGCCATATATTTATATCATAGAAAAAAAAACGTCCAAAAAATAGTTCACTAGTAATTTATTCTCCATATAATTTAGTTTCAATTGTACATTTTAACAAGTATATTTTATTAAAATAATAGCAAAAATTAACATTTCTGGAGAAGTCTACTGTATCAATTCAATGTTATTCAGTACAATTTGTACAATTTGACGTATACCTTACTTCCTGTGCTCAAATTTGTTAGAAGGTCGCTATGAGACCGTGAACTAAATGCCAGTTCAATATCCAAAAACAAATTTATTTAATAATAATATAATGTTACGCTGAATTTGGGATTTGTTTTGTGTTCATCTGCTTGATAATCAACTGTTCTTCATAAAATTAGATGAATGTATGATCACAGATTAGCAAACTTTTTACGCCTGAATCAGATCCTACATAGTAAATAATAAAGTTAAAAAAAAGTCTTCAAATTTACTTGCAAATTGGGTTTAAGTTTACATTCACCTGTATATAATTAACATTGTATTTACAGCATTCGATGAATACATGAGAATTTTTGTTAAAGAAAAATGAAATGCCCTATTCAAATTTTAATTGGTAAATAAAGCTAGTACAGTGAAACCTGTATAAGTTGACCACCTGCGGTGCATTACTTTAGTTGTCAACTTGAACAAGTGTCAACTTACAAAGGTAGATTTATATGATAAGGGCCAATTCCGTGCCTGAAAAAAGCGTTCAACTTAGACAAGTGGTCAACTTCACAGGTTTTACTATATTACATTGTGTAAATTGGGATATAAAATTTTGAAAAGGTTTTAATCGTTTATTAAAAAACAAGTGAGAATTTGTTTAGAGAAAAACTTTTTATAAAATTAGCAGTAGTTTAGCTTTGCGTTATAATTTCTGCAAATTTTCTGAAAACATAAAAGTTTTGTTGTATCAAATTTTCATGAATCAGATCAAAGGTACTGTTAACTTATTGCAAACTATTAAAAACTTCTCTTGGATGCATTACATAAATATTCATTGTTTAATTTAATTATGTTTTTATAGGTGTAAAATATTTTTCTACAGTTATTGCTAAAACTAAAATAATTGTTTGCTAGAAACACTACTAATTTTGAGACCTGATTTTTTTCAAAGGAGTGTAGTATTATAAATTCAAATTTTTAATACAATAAAGTTTGTTCGATTACAAATATTTCTGCAATAAATACAATAAAAGTATGATCTAGTTTGCAGTGGGTTCACAATACTTTTTGTTAAAAAAATGGCTACTTATTCACTAATTTGTGGAAAATTTGGTACATCAAACTTTTCTATTAGTTTGCAGAATTTGATGCACCTAAGCAAATTTGCAATGAACCTGCAACAATTCGATATGACTTACAGGGCAAACTTGCTGCAAGTTCAGTTCGTGGGAACTACAAGGCTTGCATCAGACTTGCAGACTTGTCGCATCCATTTTGATGCAAGTTTGCAGAATTGCAAAGCAAGTTTGCTGCAAGCAAAAGTATGCTATGCAAATTTGATATGAACTGGTAGCAAATTTGATATGACAAAGCTCAGTTTGAAGCAAACTTGTCACAGCAAAGCTTCACTTGCTTTGAACTTGCAGCAAGTTTGATACCACAAAAATGACTTTCCTACTGGTTTGCAACGAACTTGCAGCAAACTTCATAAGACTTGCAGGACAAACTTGCTGCAAGTTCACTTCGTGGAAAGCAAGGCTTGCATAAGCTTGCATCTCGTTTGCATCTGACTTGCAGACTTGTCTCATCCAATTTGATGCAAGTTTGCAGAATTGCGAAGCAAATTTGTTGCAAGTTTGCTGCAAGCAAAAAATGCTATCTGGGTTATAAAGTCCATTTTTCCTGACGGATAGCACAAGCAGAACCAACAACCAACTGATCTTCACTGTACAGCCTTGCTTGCGGGCTTTGCGAGTACACTTGCTTGCGTACATTTAAAAGCCTAATTCAACAGCTGATGCGAGCTTCCTTCTGACACTCCAACCGTCAATTGAAGTATCTTCCTTGGTTGAGGAACAGTTACGTACATCAATCTGTTCTAGAGATTGCTAAGTAATATATTCGGAAAACTAAAATCTATGTTTCTGGTGCTACTTTTATCTACAAGTAGTTATCAAAATAATGGAAACACTTGGAAAACATTTTCGGAATCGCTACTTTGCAATAAATGTTCTGTTTATAAAGGTGCTCTTTTAACTGTATCGCTCACACTGATGAATCCAGATGGTTATTAAGTTCTGTGGTCACTTTTGCTACTATTGTTCACTTTTTAAACATTACAATCCACTTCAATACCCGTCGGTTTCTTTCTCTGAGCTTCTCTTTCCGTCCACCATTTTGCTTTGCCGAGCTTGTCTTACCACGATGTGTGTATGCTGTCATTACTTTAGATACTGTACCTCTAGAAACACCAAAAAATTGAGATGTTTCAGTCACATTTAATCCTGCTGTACGCGCTACAACAATTTTGCCTCTTTAAAAATGTGTGAGGTCTGACATTTCACGCTCTTGAAAAAAAAATACAAGACTTCCGTTAAACCACCACATACTACCAGAATATGTACATTGCTATTTATGAAAAAACAGATATCTAGTTTTATTCTTTATTACTGACGAAGCCATTCAAAAAATGTCACTTTTGTTCACAGGTGTTTCCACTATTTTGATAACTACCTGTATAGACATATATCGATTGAGAATGAACGAGAAAAATACACTGGAATAGTTTCTCGTTCAAATTCTCTGCATTCTCCCACAGTTAACTGTGGGATCAAGAAAGACAGCTCTATTTCTCTCTGTCACGATTTTCAATTATCTTTTTTTTTTAAATTACTTTTATGTAGCTACTTCTTTTTTTTCTGTTTTAAAAATTAAGTGCCTGCTCCTTACACTAAATATTCCAGTTCACTTCCTTATTTTATTTGTTTTTATCTGTTAAATTATTTTAAAATTATAATTTCGACAAAAACTATAAATATTGGTTTCTAATGGAAAATATGCATTGAAGTTCCTTACTGCAGTGTAATATTCATGCCCAATTCAGTGTAAATATAAAAGCGTTATGAAAATGTCCAAGGATCGCACTTACCCGGCTTAAGGGTGCAAGTGCGAAACTTAAATGGCAGAAGTCTCTTCAAGTCAGCATTCATAAAATTCTCAGTGAACGCTCTTACCCCGTGGACTTATTAGCAAACTTCAGAAAATGTTACTGAAAAATGTTTTTTTGAGCAATCACGATTGCTTATTGCTTTCATTTGACTGTTTTGATGTGCTATCATTTTATTTTCTCACCAGCACCCTCTGCAGCACCACCATCGACCGGCTCCTCACGATGCTGCTCCTATAGCGAAAGCCGTCTCCAGGTTGCATCCATATCCTACACACACGCGCATACATACACAATTACACACACACACATACACAAACACATACACCTACACATACATACACACGACTACCACACATTCATGCCTGCACTCAAACACATACACATACCCCTACACACAAACACACACGCCTACATACACACACTCGTGATTGCGAAAAACATAAATTGAATTCAAGATGTGAAAATTCAAATTTTTTTTTTTTTTTGTTAATACGTATTTTTCCAGCGTTAGGAAGACATTTTTAAAATGCACTTATTTTTCCACATTTTGAGTCATTTTTGAAATTTTGAATATTTTTAATCCTTGTTTTCCTGTTGAAATTAAAGGATTTCAAGTTAAACAGCGATGTATAATTTCATCTCATGTAAATCGGAAAAAAATATAATGAAGGAAAGAAACATGTTATTGATACGATTGATAACAGAATCATGTCTTCAAAAAAATTCTGAAAATTGCGCGAGGTAATTTGTTAATGCAAAACAAAGCAAAATTGGCTTCAGATTAAGTATTGGAATAATGAAACATAACCTTATGTTTTTAAATGAATTAAGCAAAGTTCTTAAATTACGAGTTACACAATTCCCGAACAAATGTAAAGCGTTCAATTAACATAATATTTACTTTATCCAATCAACTTTAAATCGAAAAGTAAAACGAACAATTCCTATTTAAGTTAAATCTTCAATTTTTATCGAAATGTGATTAAACTTTCTTCTCAGCAGCGTCATTTTATCAAATTCTCCGTCCCTTATTTGCTGACCAATTAGCTCGAAATTAGAACACAGCCCTTCATCTAAAGGATTTGCCAGGAAACACCCTCACACACTCTCACAAACAGTCTAATTTCCTCATCAATCTCGAAGCACGCTTATTGGAAGCAATCGTTCCGGGCGATTTCAGAGATTAGCTCAAAATTAAACAATCAAAGTTTAAACTCGGTTACTCCGCATTACGCTGCTGCTCCCCGTCTTCCATTTCATTAGCTGTAGCCTTCGAAATACAAATCGTAATCACAGCTACTAAATGTAAAGGCAGAAAGTAAACTTTAGGTTAGCAAATCAAAAATTCAGAAGATGTTTTGCGCGTCTTTAATATTATCCTCTAAAGAATAAATGTGCTGACACAAGTCTTGGTCTCTACAAAATGAATCTATACAAATGATCTAAACTGAAAATGGTTATTGTAATCTAAAAATAATCAACTTGAAAACAAACTTTCGATAAGCTGATAAATCAGGTTCTGAAAACAATTTATTGTAAAGAAAGTGTAAAAGATATTTAAAATTTTAAACTCCGCTAATGTAGATAAAATGCTTCTTTTTATTTCTTACTGTTTCAAAAATGATTAAAGTAAAAACATTATGATAGATAAATTATTCATTTTCGCTATATAACATGATAATCCATGCTATTAAACACATTTTCCGTTCAAAACTTAATTATTTCCAAACGCATAACTACTTCAAATAAAAATTTTGCTTTAAATGTTGGACAGCACACATAGGTGGCTCGTAAGGGGAGGGGGCGAAGGGGGCAATTGCCTCCTCACTTCCAAAAATATAGGGGACTTGCCCATCACCTTTTAGAGATAAAAATTAATAATTGATTGAAAAATTATTTTTTATAAGGTGGATTGATTCATTTCACGACATATTTCTAGACATTCCAAATAAATGGACTCTAATCATTTTATTTCTTAACAGTAGAACTTTTGAATGGAAAGGGTAAGTCTACGGTAGTTATCCATCCCGATTTTTGATGCAATATTCCTTTTTTCCAGATATTATTTTTTCAGTAATATTTAAAGTCTGCAATTCATTGCCCAATTTTACCAAAAAAAAAAAAAAAGAAAGAAAGAAAGAAAGAAAAACAGCTTCAGAGGCCACGCCCCCTAACCACCACACTTCTTTTGACCTCCCCCCCCCCCCATATTTTTGGCGCACAAGCTGCCTATGAAGCACAGAATAAGAGTTATATTTCCCAAAACAGTTATGTTATTCCTTTTTTGATAAATGGACAAAACTGGCATGTTTTCATTACGCTGAATTCGTGGCAGCTTAAGCTGCAATTTTCGATTCGTATTCCTCCATAACTATAACACCCTAAATTAATAAATAACACTTTAACCCCCTCATTACAAGTATTTTAAACTATTATTTCATTTATTTAAAAAAAATTGGTGGACTTTTTTTAACTCTGAAAATCGTCTTAATATAATAAATCCAGCCTTTTGTAGATGCACACGTCGTTAGTTTTTACGTTAGTTGAACCTTTATTTTGTATGAAAAATTATAGATTGTGTGTATACAGAAAAAAAAAAACTTTTGTACCAAAATGCTACTTATTTCCCTTAATCAGATGAATACAGAATTAAGTCTAGCGAAAATGTGCAGATATGGTGATTATAAACTTGAATGTTTTAACTTTTACTCACATTTCAAAAGTGGAAGGGGGTCAGTTGAATGTGTCTGCAGAAATATAACGCCCTCAACATGTTGATCAGATGATTTCCGAAACTCAGGCTCTTGTTCATCGATGCTGAGCAAGGTGCACCTATCAGCAAAAACAACTGGTCTGAAATCTATGGACAACACATTAATTACCAAAATTTGACAAACGTTTAAGCTAAAAATAATAAGTAAAAAGGGAGAGAGACACGGTATAAAAATATAACTTTAAAAAAGGTCAAAATGAGAGCACTTGCAAACAAGTCCTTTTTTTTATCAATAAATAATCTAATTATTACAGAAGTTTTCAAAAAAAAAAAAAAAAAGCCTTTAAAAGCGTGATGAATTACTTGATTTTTTTTTCCAGGTGGACTTTTTTTGCGATTACTGGATATGTTTTATAAAACTAACTATAAACTTTTTAAATAAAATACAAATTGAACTAAAACTGTTACAAATTTACGTTGCTAAACCCATAACGGAGCATATTTTATGTACAACGAAATATTGTAATGAATAAGTGAACTAAAATATTTTATAGATAAACGCCTCATGTATGAATGAAACTCAGTGCTTAAACGCCCTTTAAATAAACCAAGCCTACGTTCACTATAGTTTAAGACACACACACGCTTCTTTTATATACTCCTCTCTTTGCCATTTTCGTTACATGTCATCATAAGTAAACAGGCTGTCATTGATCGGGCGGCAGTTAAAGGATAGGGTCGTAGCTTGTAGCCCCTAATCTATCCAACCACCAATCGTGTGGTTGACGCTCTTAATTTGATTGCGTCTTTTTCCCTTCCTTAAAGTTCATTGACCTGCAATATGTCACTAAGAAAACCTGATATAGCTTGTCACAAGACCAATACATTAGGAAAGAAGACGAAAGTTGGGAAGAATTGACACTATACCGCATATAGAGGCATGTTATATGTGCGGATAAGAGATTTTTACGCTTAACTGTTTTATTTGTGGAGAAAAAAGAAAATCTTGGGCGCGAGAAAGTATTTTCATCTAATGGTAAAACGTATTACCACCTTCGGCTGTTACTGATCTGTGACAGATCTATATTACTTGATGTAATGAGATCTTTGATATCTGAATTAACTGCCAATAAATACATTAACTTGAATACTATAAAAAATGCATTATTAATACTATAAAAAATGTTTTGTTGCGTTCTACTTCACTATTAAAAATTTGAATACACTTCCCGAAATATTTTATCACATTTTTTTACTTTATACATCATGAAAAAATTATAATCGGGTGCAACGTATTTTAAATTTAATAATGATAAAAATAATAATAATTACAAATTAATCCTATTTTCCCTTAAGGATTCTATTATACTGAACTAAAATATAACTATAAAAACTAGTAAAAATAAACTGAATTTTTTCGAACAATCTTTCTTATATTTATAATTTCTTCATAAATAATGAAAAAATTACATTAAGTTAGAAAAAAAACTTTATGTACAGGCAATCGTAACATATATTTATCATAAAATTATATATTTTGCGGAGTTTTAGTACTGCCTTTCAAAGTAGAGAAAAACGGAAGGAATCCTGTGCTTAAAAAATAATTAAAAAATGCATGTTTGTTCACAAAACAGATTTTTTACGAGAAATACAAGTTTTATCAAGACATTAGCTCAAGAGTTGCTTAGGGGATAAAAATTAGGTCATTAAATTTGAATCAACTAGAGTACTGTGTTTCTTTCAGACAACTTAACTTTTTCTCATATAAACAACCATTTGCAAGGAAAATGAATAGAACTTTGGCTTTAAGCCATTCTAAGTTAAGAATTTATTTTCAACGAAATTGCATCCCTCCGGCATAAAAATATGAAAAGGAATACAAATGTACGTTTTATAGAGTAAAATACCTTCTATTTGAAAAGAAAGTTTTTATGAAAGTCAAATTATTATTAGGATAAAATATACGGCAAAGTTGGTGTCGCGCCAGAACTTTTAAAATAAAACGCTGACAAAACTACTTAATGTTCACAAAGAACGAAGCATTATCTTCATCTGAAACCAAGCGTCATTTTAGGAACTGTAAAGAGTAGAAATGTTTTGCATAGTACGCTCGCAATTTTTAATCAAACCTGGTGACATAAAAAGTATGATAATAATGGGAAGTTAAATCTATTTTTGCCTTATGACTCTTAGTTTTCTTATTATAATTAAAATACTAATTATAGATAAAAACGAATTAAAATTGGTCACGATATTATTTTTTGTATTTAAAAAACGATAAAACATAGAATAAAACGCGAAGCGTTTTCAAAAATCTATATTAAAATTTTCAGATATAATTTCTACGAAACCCGAATATGACAAGATAATAACACGGATATGAATATTAGTTTCAGGGAACTTTTTCTCATTTAATGTTTTTTTGAAATTTGTTAATAATTAACACTTTACGCTGAAACTGCTTCCTGCCTGATAATGTCTAAACTTTTAAATGTTTTCTCTTTCTTTCTTTTTTACACAGTTTATCCGTATACTATTCAGAACATACAAACCCGAAAACATAGGAGATTTAAGTGGAAGCTTCGTACAGATAAAATTTTAACATTATTCAAATAACACTTCTGTCAAAAATCAATTATAAACGAAGTGAGAAACTGAAAAAAAAAAAACATTTTTCTTAATTTTTCTCAATTAGAAGCTTATAAAAAAACATTTATATTTTAAGAAACGTTTTAATTATCTAAGATACAAATCCATTTGCCCAAGGAGTAGTTAGTGTTTAACGCAAAGTAAATAAATTAAGTAGCTTCAAATGCGTACGAACCTAGCTAAAAATAGCAGTTGGGCCCAATAGATCAAACCTGTTTCAAATTGTTTATTACCGTATGCATAAGAAAAAGTAAAAAGTTCCACCCCATTGTGCGGCGGGTATCGAAATGGGGGGCATCTAACCATTGTTGTTTTGGTGCTTTTTCGGAATTTTTAGACTGCATTTCAAGTGGGAGTATATTATTTCAAGTAAAATGTAAAAGCATTCATCCCACCAAGAGGGATTGCTGCTCGCAATGCTGCAGAGCTCCCCTTCCCTCGTAAAACGAAGCAATACCTCTAAGAACACTCCCATTACATTTCAAGTGGAAATATTATTTCCTGCAAAGTTAAGGAGCATTAAATCATGTGTCTACCCTCGAAGGGCGATGGCTTACCCCACCCCCCTACCTCAGCTACAGTCCCTCCCCCCCGAAAAAATGAAATAATACCGTTCCATTTCAAGTGGAAGTATTATTTCATGCAAAATTAAAATACATAAAATCTGGGCTGTCTATCCCACAAGAACGATGGCTCACCCCCATAAACGAAGGCAACTCTTAAAGGTTATCCCCCTCCCTCTGATGGCACATTTGATTAAGTGCTCAGAAAAATTACACTAAACTTTTTTTTTATGTTATACTATATTGTTTTCTGAAATACTTAAAATCAAAATATTTAGTTTATATTTTATACGCATGCTTATCTCAAATACGCCATCAGATTGAGATTAGCTCTCTGTCAGAACTGGAATTTTCAAACGATTAAAGCTAGTAACAAAAAGTCTTCGTTATCAGTATCTGTTTTGGTTTTCAGATCATTGGCGAGATCTTTTTTATTGCAGCAATGTCTAAAACAGTTTGTGCATGTAATTGAGCACTTCAGCCAACTTTATGACTTTTCGAACATTCACTGTGTCCAATGTATCCCTAAGAGCAAACACATGAGGCATAAAAAGTCTTCTGGAGCAGAAGGATTGGCTGTTGTATCACGACGCAGATGTTATTTCTTTGGTGCATTCTTCTTCTTCATACCCATCAAAAACTAACAATAGCTTTCCCATATTTGGAAGTGACATATGCACTGCCTTGCCGGCATATTTCCTTGAAGTTACCAACTAGAGTCAATACGCATAGAGAGGGAAGAAAGTTCTGGTGACTTTAGAAATAGATTATGATCCCGAAACCAGGAGACCAAAAGCTGTAAAGATTTAGTATTCCACTGTTGCATTGCTCATTGCTCTCATCAGGAGTTGTTCTATCGTTGAATCACTACCGATTCTAAATCAAAATTTGTCACTGCTTCGGATCTTTGGGTAGCCTGATGTAACATTAAATTTTTTATTGTATATAAGGTACTCAGAAGTTTCGGATAGCCTTGCAAGTACTATGTGTGAGCCCCCCCCCCCCCCAGATTTAGCATAATACAAACCACTTACTGCGTAAAGGAGAGGCAGATATAGATATGTGCATGAGAATCCCACAGACTTAGAAGATGTGGAAGGAAACTTCAGCTAATATGAACGTTTTACTGGGCTTTATACATATTAGGGTTTTAGATATCACTCCAGTGCTCTAAACAGTTAAATGACTCGAGTCACAACTAAATTGTTTCCTGATCTTGCTTAGATTATTTTAGGATGAGCCTTCTGACATTGCTTTATCATTGTGCGACCTTTTAACCTATTTCAGAAAAGTTAAAAATCAGTAAACTTTGTCCGTGAACAAATCCTACAACCGTTGATTTTAGAATACAAATAACAGCTCCCCCCCCCCGCACACACACACACCAAGAAAACAAGTGATAGTGCACACTTTAAGCGTTACGGAGTATCCTCCTATAATAAAAGTATTTAAAAAAAGGGAAATAACCCTTAAAACTTCTTTGAAAACTAAATGGCGCACGTCCCCTCCCCCTTCCTGGGCATCCTGGTTAATTAGCATTTTTGTTTATTGGAGTTTATTAATTACTTTAAAAGAGTGTTTTCTGTGATTTTTGAAACTTTTTTTAAATGTAATAGATATTTTTTTAAAGTTTTTTTGCCCTCGCCCCCATTTCCCCCCAAATTCAACGAACACAACGTTGGGACTTTTTAAATTCTACTCAATCTTGGTGGAAAGGTAAGAAGTAATTGGCAATAGATTTATCCTTTTTTTATTTTTTGGATGTTGGGAGTTTTAGCAAATTTTTGGCTTAGATTTACGGTACTATGTATAGGGTAAAAGTGAGAGAGACGCCATACGTTTTATCGAAATTAGATTAAAATATCAAAAATGCCATATAAATGAACTGTTTATGTTTTATTTTAAAGTTACACTATTATTAAATATTAAAATTACCATTAACGAGCTTTAGATTTGAATAAAAAAGACATGAAAAATAAATATTGTAAGTTGACAACAGGCCATCTCGCCCATAATGTGTGGGAGAGATGCCATCTATGTTATTACTTCTTGTTTTTGAACTTTTTGCGGATTATGTCCCTACTACAATTATTGCAGTACGTTGTACATGACTCATGTAGACGTTTTTTAGCACAAAGAACATTTAATCCAGTCATTTTTTTAAATAATAATTTTTCGAACATTCCGCACACACAAGCAACTTGTCTTCATTTCACTGTCGTGCTTGGTAGTTTTGGAACTGGGTAAGACTTCTTGAGAATCTTTGAAGCGATTTCTATAGTAGAGGAAGTTGATTGTTTTTATGGAGACAGAGCTGGAGTGGCAGCACTTTCAAGAGGAATGCCTGGAGTCGCTACTTCAATTAAATCATGTATAGCAAGTAAATGATCTGGAATAGCATTGGGATCCAGAAAACTAAAACTTGATGTAGCAAGTAGCATTTCCCACGGCATTCCATAAAGTTTTTGAGCTTCATTTTTCGATATTCCTCTTTTTTTTTTAACTTTTTCAATGGTAAGAATTAAGTTCTCTTCACTCTGCTGCCCCCTGATTACCGTATGCTTCCTCGCGCATTTTCTCGGCATTCAAAAAACAAAAAAAAAAATAAATAAATAAAACACCTCTTCATTTACACTTTTGAAAAGTTGGGCATTTCTCCTCATTATGTGGAAGAGATGCCATTTAGGTATAAAGTACGTTTACATATATTGCAAAAAGTAGTAATAACAAGCTAAATAAAACATTAAAAACCCTTTCTTACTTTACGGTGTCTTTGTTTTGCATTTAACACTTATTGGAATCAAAGCTACTCAAAATTCTGTCGAAAAATGCTCGCACTAAAATGATCTTTTCGTCATACACACGTCAGACACCAGTGCAGTTGAACAAGAATTGACTCGTTAAGAAGGAAGCGTCTATGTGTAAATAAAAACAGTGAGTTATACAGCCATCTCTTGCTTAATCCCTGAATTTCCGGAGGTATGGCGTCTCACCTCATTATGGCGTCTCTCCCACTTTTACCCTACTTACAGATACCTCTAATCTCGTTTTGTAGTTTTGCGTTAAATAGTGGAGTTTTTTTTTTTTGTTTTGTTTTTGTTTGATGATTGAAGTAGTGGATTTACAACACTGCAACTGTCGTAACTAATAGTGTGACATTGATGCAAAAATATCGGTGTTTTAAAACATCGATGTGACGATTAAATATAAAACATTGATATAACTACCCAAAAACATCGATGTTTTAAAACATTAATGTTTTGAAAAATCGACTTTTTCATGTACTATATTCCTGTATAATTATCACTAAAAATGTTTTAATGCTACAACTAAGTGTACAGTTGTTGAATTATAAATTAAGAAAAATTTTGAATTAATATACTATATAGACGCATGTTTGGTGCTCATGCGTAAAATTCATATTCCCCCCTTAATCTAACGGATTTTTTTAAAATGACAAAATAAATTAAAGGGAAATGTCAATTAATAATAACATGATACGCACATGTGCTTGAATGCATAAATGAATCTGCATGAAGAAAACAATATGTCTCAATTCCCAAATGATCTGTTATAATCCAAAAAAACAACATTGGACATTAAGCCAAGTGAGCAATAAAATAGTTAAGGCTTGTAGTAGTTTTAGCCGGCATTACTGTGACAAATAACTGGAATTCCTTGGGTAATTCAGCATGAAATGTAGTCTAACGCCTAATTGGATATATGATGAGAGCAAGGGCAGAAAATTCCCACAAGAACATCAAAGGAATTTGAAATAATCTACGTAATTCCAATTAAACTTTCACTGAAGTTACCGCTTTATTGAACTTCTTGAGAAAAGACTTTAAATATGTGAATTTTATTTAGTATTACATAATATGTTGTAATATATTTGAATTTTCTTGATTTGATTTTTTTCGTTATATAATACGTAAAGATCAAAATGTTACTTCCCTGTATTTACCAATAGTTGTAAGAATATTAGAATGTTACTCGTATTTATGTAATTGAAAATGTATGACGTCATATATGTACGAAATCGACTTTGATGTTGTTGTTTTTTTTTTTTTTTTTTACGCAAATCAAATGATCTGATTTTTTTTACGTGACAAATATCCTGTTTGAACTTTTAAGTTGATTAGACGTCTTCAATTAATGTTTAAAGAAAAAAAGAGGGGGGGGGGGAGTTCAGCATATTTTTCTTCGTCCATTCTTGAAAAATTTATAAAACAAATTTATAAAACAAAAAATAAATTAAATATTGATTCTTTTATCATCAAGTTTTCTTTTTCCTTCATTCTTACAGAATTGGCTAAACGTATACTGGTAGCGCAAACACTGAAACTTGAAAATGGCGCGTATGAAAAAAAAATTCGAGGAGCACCGGGAGGAGTTTGAAGATCAATCCTCCCAGAACTTTTATTTAAAACACATATTACCAATCCTAATACAACAGTTTATTTACATATAATAATTGTTACTGCCAAATTCTAAGTACTCAGAAGATGAATTCTGACTGCGCTAGTGCCTAACAAGAAGTTAAAAATCGTCTAAATCGTTTTAGAATTATGAAAGGTAAAATGTAGAAGTGTATTAACGTTGTCAAAAAAAAAAAAAAAAAAAAAAAAAAAAAAAACTTTTTGAGATAAGGCTTAAAACAAAAAAAGAATCATACGCAACTGTTAGTTTTAAAGACTAATTTCGCGTTTAGTTAAGTTAGTGTTCGAATCAGGATTCGGTGGTTTGTCTGTTTAGTTTATAGGAGCCCGACTTCCAAAGGTAATTAAAAATTTAGAGATGGTATATAATTAGTTAGGTATTAAAATAATTCATCGTATAGTAATTAAAATCAGTGTTTATTTTATACTTGGGTGTTTAGTTTAGTTGATTTTTGTACTCGAATTGTAAAATAAATTTGATTTATAGGTTTGGGTTGGAAATCATATGTAAGTATGATAAACTATTTTTTACTTTTTAGTTCCTCTTTGTTTTTTGAAGTCGGTTATTTTTTTTATTTGAAAAATATTTATTTTTTGCTTTTTAGGGATGTAAATATTAAACAAGTAGGTAGAGTAGAGTTATGGTACATGAGGGAGAGGCTTTCCTTACGTACATCTCGATTAAGGAAGCGTCGAACACAGGAGTCTAAAGGCAGCTAAGATGAGCACAATAAAGAAAGAAATAGAGCATAACGTCTTGGAGACTTCGGAAGACGGCGAAGAAAAACTTTTTCAAATGCGCAATTATTTACAAAGAAAATTGTCCTCATCATCAGTTTGACTTTATCAAAGTATGTTTCTACAGGCAAACGCACAAGTATCTAAAAAAAATCGCTTTAACTTTTCCCCATAAAATTAACTCAACCCATAAAATTTTAAGACTTTCCTCGACTTTTCAAGGATCTCATCTTCAGATGCTGAACTGATGACCATGGGATCACCAGGGAAGTATACCTTTTCAAACAAAAAGAAAAAGAGTTTTCCAAAATGGTCTATGCGTGTATGAGTTATAGGGAACATGCATAAAAAGATTCCAACTAATTGACAACGGCTTTTTTGAAGTCGGTAAAAAAATTTAAAAAACTCTTAATGCGCATAACATTTTATGCGATTGGCACTAAAAACTAATCCCTTTTTTCTTTTCAGAGTTTATCTGTGAGCTAATTTAATTAGAAGCATTTAAATGTTAATGGTTTCCCAAACTAATTTACATTCCACTATAATACTTGCCAAGTAACTCGTGATTTAAGTCACATTTCTCTGTACTTGGCCCCGTTATAGATCAACACTATACTAGAAACGGAGTTTATACTGTGATGTTGTATGTATGAAGATAAAAATACTACTAAAGCAATGATACTAAATGAACTTCCAGTTTGCTTCATAGAAGACTTTATATAAAATTTGAGATATGACTACTAATAATTAATACAGGAGCAATATTTAAATATCACCCCTCCCCCAAAGACCCTCGAAGACTCCGCCAAACCAAAAAACCCCCTAAAAAAGGAAAATACTTCTCAATCTCCCCTAGGTGGCACCCCTGATTAATATTAATGTTTTATGATACTTTCTAAAACAGTGAGTAAAGAAAGTACCTTTGTTTTATGGCACTTTCTTTAACGATGGGTTTCATATTTAATCGTTTAATAAGGAAATTAAATGAATTTTATTGTTTTTTTCCCCATATCTTTTTTCTAAAGAACAAATATGGTGAAGAGAAGTTTTTGGGGCCTAAGTTAGATCAACCTTATACATATAACAAAAAACCATAAAAATGTTTTCATTAAGTGAGACGCTATGCATTTACAAACAACAAAGCGCGAGTATGAAATTTGAAGAGTTCCCTCGATTTCTACAGAATCCTTCATACTCGGACTAAATGACCATTAAACGACCAGGAGACCGTATCCGTTTCAAACAGAAAACGAATTATCCTAATCGGTCCAGACGTCTTCTACTAATCGGGAAGCATAGTACGTAAAAAAAATTGCGACGAAATTTGTTAATTAGTATAGCCATAACTCTAAATTAAGCTGACGGCGCGGCGTCATGAAATATTAAATCTAGAATACTTGTCAAACTTCAGAAATCAGACATCAGTCACGATATATTTATTAAGGAATATAAACTTAATCGTCGGAGGAAGGGGATTTTTTTTTTCTTCAATTCCCCTTGAACTTAACACTAAATATTTCAAAAACTGAAATATTAAAAAAACGAAAAGTTTTATTGACTAAAAGATATGTATTAGCAAAAAAAATATAATAAATTCCTTAATTCAACTATTTTCGTAGCAAAAACACAATTAATTTAATGATTTGCTTCATGAGTAATAGATCTATTAGTAAGTATATAATTAAAACTGACAAGCGGCGCCGTGAAAATCAAACACCCCAATGGCGTGAGAGTCAAAATATTGTTCAAGTCCTTTGTCAAGACCTCTCCGTCGAGAAAATGCACCGTTCTCGGCAAAACCGACGCATCGCTCGGCCGACGCAAGTTGGATTATGTAGCCTTAACGTATAAAATTTAAAGTTTTTTAGATTTCTCCGGGACCCCTAGTCAGATCCAGACAAAATTACCGTGGGACCATCTGGAAAGTATACCTATTCAATTAGAAAAAGAATTTTTCAAATCGATCCAGGCGTCTTGGGGAAATTAGAGAACATACATAAAAAGCCGCAGACGAACACAGAACCTCCTTTGAAGTCGGTTAAAAAGCCTGTATTAAACTAATTAATAGGTTAAATTTAAGGTTTTTTTTTTACTAAATTAAAAATTCTTTATTTTTGCAAGTTTGATGTAAAATAGATGACGAGCACTTGTGAACACATCTAGGGACACAAGTGAACAGTTTTCATGTCCTCTCCGTAATATTAAGGTAAGTGTCGACTATCAAAAGTGTTTAAAACTAAGTAAATGTTTATAACTATTATTTTTCTATTATCAGTTAGTATAATTAATTGTTAACTTACATTAACATTATTATTAAGTATTTATAACTATTATTTTTCTATAATAAGTTCTTATGTTAAATTTTTAATTACCATTATTATTTGCAAATATTTATTAATTATTTTTATTATTATTATTTTTATTTATTTATTATTTTTAATTTATTTATTTTTTTGTTACTAACTAGTTGTTCAACAATTTAGTATTATGTAATACTCGCAGAAAATAAGAAGACAAAATATTTTTATATAACTAAAAATAAAAACTTTTAAGTCATTTTTAAATACCTTATCATATTCTATATGAAGCTTGAAAAATCGTTGTATTATAAAATATGTTTTGCACTTGGTTGCCTTAGAGCTTTTTTCTTATCCATCTAGTCATCAGAACATGTTAAGAAACTTTAAAATTTGACACTGGTATTTTATTTGACAGAGTTATATTAGGATTTTTTTCCTTAATTACACAATTACAATAATATTTAAACGGACACAATATAGGTTACAAATACTTCATTAAAACTGATACATAGATATCTACATATTAAAAAGTTTTGCACTGAAATATGTCCGTATGTTTTAATCTTGTTCACATGTGCTCCCTCTCTGGATAAATGCGAACAATTGGAGACATTTTTTAAAAATACCGTGAAGTAAAGATATATATATATATATATATATATATATATATATATATATATAAATATATATATATATATATATATATATATATATATATATATATATATATATATATATATATATATATATATATATATATATATATATATATATATATATATATATATATATATATATATATATATATATATATATATATATATATATATATATATATATATATATATATATATATATATATATATATATATATATATATATTTTAATCGTTAAAAATTCTATGACACAAAAAAAAGACTTCAACTATGGGGGCATTCTTGCTTTAACAAATTCATGATATTTTATGAAAAACAAAGACATAAAAAAAAACCTCATGTGCTCCCTTTCCTCTACTAATGAAAAATGGGATTCACCACACAAATATTTCCAAAGCAATCTTTTCTATAATTTTCTTCTTCCGATATAGTTGATAATGAGCTTTCGTAATGTAGTCTAGTCATTCAAAGTGTTAATATTCAGGTTTGTAATGAATTTTAGGAAGCAATATTTGTGAACACTATTGCTCTGCATCATTAGGTAACGGATTAAAAATTTTTAATAATTTTAAAAGGATTTTTTATCTATAGTTCTTCAAAAATAATTTATGATTATAAGTGTACACATAATGCAATTTGAAATAAACTATGATCAAAATTCTGCTAATAAGCAACCATAATTTAATTTATATAGATATTAAGATTTAAATAATTTAAATAAATTATTTACATAATGATAAGTTTTTAATTTCATTTTAACTCCATAATGTAGGTTTTTTTCCTCAGTAATTACTATTCTGCGTAGATAAACTGGTCTATTAATTTATTTTAAGGTATCTGAAGTATTACAATTAGTTAAGAAAAGAACAGTTAATCAGGTCTTAGTATTCAAGCTTAGTATTCAAACATCAATAAATAGAGATGATATTAAATATTTATTCTCACTATTAAAACACTTTCCCTGCTTTTATTCTCTCAAGAAAATGAATGTTTTTTACAGAAATACGAGGGTAATTGAATAAACCAATGAAAAAAATTCTCTCTTAGAAGCAATTACAGAAACTTAACAGCTTTTTCGTTTCTTCGTATTTTTTACATTAAATACTTTAGACAAAATAAAATCAAGCAATTGAAGTGTTATACTTGTTAACTATTCCGCTTTACAGTTTACTTTTCTCTGCTTTAACTTCTTCCCAAGAGAGGTGTTTTTTCAGCTCCAGTGCTCAAGGATAAAGATTCGTACATTTTCCTTCAGAAACATTTTACCTCTTGAAAATGAAGAGGGTAAACTCGGCAAGGCTTCCGATAGAGTTTTAATAGTTCTTAGCTTTAACCCATCTTAAATCGTAAAGGAAAACATTTAGAGTACTCTTATTTATCTCTGTAGAGCAGTTTAAGAAACTTATGAGCTTGTTTTCTTCGCCGATGAAGATCTAAGGATCTATGTTTTCTCAAGATATAAAACCAGTTTTACACATATTAATATCGTGTTTGTTCAAACAATAGAAAATATCTGCTTTGCATATTTTATAAGTAAAATGCATTGGAGTTTTATTGAAATGAAAGAAAAAGTTATTGTTATTTTAAAGAACTTTAGCAATTAGTCTATGAGATGATACCGCCCACAAATGTTGTTATTGTAGATGTCGAATGCTATTATTACGTTCACTTTATCAGACGGTTAATCTATTTTGTTTTCTGTTAAATATTTAAAACATTGAGCGACAGAAATTAAATATACAATTTTATTTACAATATCAAATTACCTCTTTAATATCAGCATCTTTTCTCCCGTATATCAATGCTATTTACTTGCTAGATTAAATATTAATGGAATTACATAATAAAAGTTGAAGTTCGTTTTTTCTTTGCTTCAGAGCTCCTAAGTGATAAATGCAAAATGTCCGCAAGACTTCGCTGTGTCCATTTTAGGCTTAAAGACGGAAGGTTTTCCTGTCTGCAACAAATTACACTCTTTAAGGGGGGAGGTACAGGGACGTGCCCAGGGGGAAGGGACATCTGTTGACCCTGGCCCGAGCCTGAAGGGAGCTCGAGATTTTTAAAATAAGGGTTGAAATATACGTAGCTACGTAGTGGAAAATAATTTCGGGGGGGGGGGGGGATCCGTAAAAATAAGTTGTGATGAGCCCCAAAATTTCTGTGAAATGCCCTTAGGGAGATACGTTAGTGTAATTTTACCAGTTTCTGACTAAGGGTGGAAGAAGGAGCAAGAAGAGCGACTGTGTACTTTAATATTTTCATCAAAAATACTGTGACATATGACAAAGCAGGATAAGGTGAGGTATGAAAATAAGAAATATGGTCAAAATAATGAAAAAAAGTGTGATATCAATAATGGGGGGGGCGATAAATATTTATCTGTGAGTTTAAAAGCAACACCAAGTTTTTATAGCAATTACCAAAATGGCATGTTATAAAATTGTGAAATCAAATTACAGAATTATTGTATAGTACTTGAAACTTTTATTCTTTTACCGAAGCTTACAAGTTAACTCAAAAGTTAAAAAATAGTTTAAAATATAAGCATACATTCTGCCAAACATGTTGCCAAACTTTAATGCAATAAATATAATCATAAAAGAAAACATATATCCAGTGATAATCTTATCATAATTATCAAGCTATTGGAGTTCAAAACAATACTATAGGATATAATACAAAAATATCCTGTTTCAAACAGTATTTTTACCACTTTCTAAAAATTCTGTCTTTTGGTTTGAATATTTTCATCATTATAAATAATGCTAAAGTCTTGACAAACTTTAACTTTTCTTAGAACTTTTGGAGAAAATGAGTTTTATCTTTTCAGGTCTTTATAAAAACAAGTACTGAAACACATGGCGTTTAGATTATGCACATATTTTTTGCATCAAGAATTTCGAAAAATCTGAAATATTTGGATCAAACTTTTTCAGAGTTAGTTACGAAAATGTGGGCTAAACTATCAAAACATCCATAGAAAAGGTTTACATTATAATTATAAACTGAAGAAAGTTTCCTGCGTTTCTAAGCGCCGATATGATAATAGCAACTATATGCACTCATGTGATTTTTTGACGCAACCCATGTTTAATATTCATGGAATTTCTTGAGGCATAGAACGTTTTTTCACAGAAAGTATCTGGTTGTTCTAGTTTCATTTTAATAAAATGCGACTGATTTTTGATAAGAAACAAGTACCAGTATAACATTTTAATGCCTAACGAACTAAATATACTTATTTTATGAAATTGAAAGTTTAAGGGGTTTTGATTTTCTTTTACAGAAATAGGATATTTTGCGGTTTATGTAAAAATGTTCTTATCAATATAGATGCCAAACTCAGAATTTTAAGATTTATTCATAATCTTTCACGATTTTATGTAATGACATGATAAACCACATAAAATTATTTGCATATCTTCAATGTTTTTCAGTTGTACATCTTATTTTAAATCTGTCCCAATGTATTATGGATGTTTATAAGTAGTTACGACTATTTACTAATTGGTTCAGTGTTATAGCAGTGGTTAGACTATTTACTATTGGTTCAGTGTTATACCCAAAGTAGACCTTCTGAAAAGTTTTACCACATGGTTTACGGTTCTAGTTTGAACGATGAAAAACTCAATGTGCTGCTCGCTCCAGTAAAAAGGGCAACATTTCAGGAGCTTATCCTACAACAGAGAAAATTATTAAAAGGAACCACCAATGTTAGAAGAAAAGTCATTATTTATGAGTGAACCCTAGTCATCAAAGATTTGTTTGACAAAAACTAGAAAGAAGAAAATAAAACAGACGTAAACCCTCAATAAATAAAATGATACTAAAGAAAACGATGTTATTTGGTACTGTCACACACAAGTGAGATGATAAGATGGATAACACGAACTATATCTAAAACGCGGCAAGTGTTATTATAAGGAATGCGTCGGTGTGAGTCTATGATATATTTAATTTAGAGTGCAGTTACTTATTTATTTATTTATTTTTTCCATTTTGACATTTTTAAGCAATCTTAATGCATACATAATATAACTGATCTCAATTATAAATGTTATAAGCTTATTTTGATTATTTCAGAGTGTTTAAGTTATTAGGCCTTATTATCCTACTAGAGTATAATAAGGACTAATGAAAAGGTTTTAAAAAATATTTCATTTCATGCTTGTTTTCTGCAAAACTGACGATTTTCTGTTAGTTTCTTGTAGTAATTGATCTGTATGTTTAAGTAATATTCCATTTTGTTGATTAGGATACATAGTTTTTATTTTATTTCAAATATCCCTTAGGTAGGCCTTATTATCCGCACCTACCTTACACTGGATAAATACCTTAAAAAATACCGTATAACCAAATTTCATTAAAATGCATTTGCAAAATGTAATTTTGATCAACAAATATCGTTTAATCCTTATTAACTATATTTACGAAACATTTTTTTATCAAAAATTAGCGTTTTATTTAAGGTTTATATATCTTCTATGCTTTAAAAAAACAAGACAATTTTTGCAGTAAGTTACCGCCTTAAGCCGGGGCTAAGGCAGAAATACATAAAATATACCGCCAGCTCAGTTATTCCATCCGAGGACTGTAGTTTCGTGCTTTTTAGCACTCATCAGCCCGGAATAGGATGTAACTGAGCTGGGGGAGGGAAACCTCTTAAAGGAGCCAAGAGAGCCAAACAAACTGGTGACTAATGTAGAATTAACACACCAGAGGAGTGTTTCGTTTTAAAGAGCAATGTAACCGCTACGTACCCTAGCATTTTCAAATTTTTATCACCAAAAAAACATCCCGCTTTTTTGGAAATAAAAAGCCCATTTTTCATTTTTGCTTAAGTTAAAGCAATTTTTTCATCATGAAGGACTACTAATATCAACCTATTTTTTTCTGTGTTTCTAGTATGCATAACTAACTATAACAAGAAAAAAAATAGCTTCCTACTGTAAGTCCCTCACCGACTTTTTAAGCCTTAAAATGTCAAAAACGACACTTTTTCAACCATGATTTGACAACGGAAAATATTTTAGTTAGGCTTAATTTAAATGTTTGTTTTTTATGCACAAATAAAAAATCATTCTTTCACCCTTACAATAAGACTTGTTTGATCTTCCTACAAATTAGAATAAATTTGCTAGAGCTTTTAGAAAAAGGATCGAAAATGCCTATTTTTACTCATCTGCGGAGCAAAAAATTACCTATATATGATAAATAAAACTTTTCCCAGAAAAAAAAAATATAACAGTTTATTAGTACAGAAAATTGGTACATATTACCTACCAAATTTCATCGAAATCAGAAATGGTGCGGCACGGTCCATTTGTTGATTTAATATGGAATGGCCCTATAATACAGTATTTTAAGCAACATGTTGGAAAAGAAACATTATTCTAGGAACAGTTGCACTCAGACGATAAGTACTGACAAGATATTACCAAAACCAATAGCACAAGCAAGTACCCCATTGCTTATTCTGCAAATTCATGCAGTTTTGTAAAAATTATGTAATTTGAACAAGAAATTAAAAAAAATAAATTTTGCAACTTTTATCACATATTTCATTACACTGTAAAAAATGTTGTCTAAAAGGTACATTTTGCTGTGATTCGAGAGATATTTGCATTTGCTTTACAAAAACTTTTATTAAAAGTTATATTTTGATGTATTTTTTCCCTGATATTTTCAGATCCCGTTCGGAAATCACAGGTAGTATCCTGTTATTTAACTCTGGCAAAGCATACCCAACTTTGCCTGGGTCAATAATAATATTGAGAAACAATTTATACTTTCCTTAATTTATATATAGCTGAGCCCCGCGGTTTCACCCGCGTTAATAGGACAGTAATGTATTGAAAAACTTTTTTAAGTACATCACGCTAAAATATATATGTATGATAGATACATAGTAAAAATTTACACACCCTCATCCACATCGATGTTTTCCGTTAAATAAGAAAATCTGAAAAAAAATTAATAAAAATAATTGAAAGCCCTTGATTTATAAATTAATTCAATTTAAATGAGCCATGTAATAAATACAGTCGAGCCCGCTTAATGGAGTGGGCAACTTGCTAGGAAAAACTATTCTAATAAGCGGGATATTCCATTATCCGGGATAAAAATAACACACATCAACTGTGTAGTACATTGGAATTTTATTACATTAAGCGGGATATTCTATTATCCGATATTCCATTAAGCGGGCTCGACTGTACTTAAAATCTTCACACCCGTAGCCAGGCTTGACCCCGAGACCCTAGGGTTGCTGGGGTCCTGCGCGTTACCGACTGAACTATTTGGGCATCAAAAGCGCGAGCTATTGATGCAGCAAAAAAGACATCATGATAATATTTGACTTAATTTCAATTTATTGCTGCTCCACGCATATTA
The DNA here is from genome assembly GCF_026930045.1 of Uloborus diversus. Lineage (NCBI taxonomy): Eukaryota > Metazoa > Arthropoda > Arachnida > Araneae > Uloboridae > Uloborus > Uloborus diversus. Next base: position 216,810,526 of record NC_072731.1, on the reverse strand, counting down.
GTCATAGCGTGGTGTTACATAGCCTAGAGCCTTCCTCGATAAATGAACTATTCAACGCAAAAATAATTTTTCAATTCGAACCAGTAGTTTCTGAGATAAGCGCGTTCAAACAAACAAGCTCTTCAGCTTTATATTATTAGTATAGATAACTCTTGTCTGAGTAAAAAGTAAGTCGATGAGAGAACAGCTGCCTTCAGTTCGGTTTTTTACCGTTTCGGAGTAATAAAACCGTAACAAGAACGAAAATGCAGTCTCTGGATGCAATTCGAGCTGTTTTGCTATTTTGCATGCAGGCTGAGAATCTAGTGATACGAATAAAGTCTATTGCTCTTTGGGTAAAATATTAACAATTGTTCTTCATGACTATTTATCCTCGCCAATTGCATAATCGGAAACTTCTGCCGCGTAAAACCACATTCGATATTGCACTTAAAATTTAAAAATCTTGCAAATCAGGAAAAGTTTGTTTGGTAGTAAATGTCGAACCTACTTCTGAGTTTTTAAAAACATAAAGGAAAAAAACAGTATGAGTGACAATGTTTGCAGTTTTCTTTTATAATGCTTACAATTTTAATTTGAAGAAATCAAAAGTCAATTGCTTTTTTTTCGGGGGGGGGGGGACATCATGAAAACCGCATACATTTAAATACACTTGAACTTGCTAATCGCATAAAACAGGCATCATTAGCGGACAATGCAAATTATACGATTTCTTTCACCTTCTTACTGCTTAAATTCTGTATTTCTAATGCACTCTTTTCTTTTTAATCTCCTTTTTTTTTTCCTTTTTCAAGATATTTTCCCTTTTACTCTTTTGTAGCTCGAGGTAAACGTGATTCGTTAAATAAGTTTCTTAATTCAGCTTCGGATTCATAAAGTAAATGTGACCTCGTTTAGATTTTAGTCACGTCATTTACTAATTATGCAAAAAACTACCTTTATACTTTGTTAAAATATTTCTGAACGTAGGTCTTTTGGAAGCAAACTTGAATTTTTAAAGAAGAAAGTATTTGGTTATAGCAACAGCGCTGTAACGCATTCCCATTCACTGCTCCAAAAGGTTTACAATAAGTTTTCGTTTTTTTTTTTTTTTTTAAATAAAGTACATGCAAAACAATCACGCTTCCGCACATAATATATTATGTACCATTAACAGCACTGTACGGTATTTCTTTCTCCTTCAATAGCTAGTTTAAATACAATTATTTTTAGAAAATCTAAATAAATTGTCTATACTAATACATACATGCTAGAAAGTACAGTTTTATTTTATGAAATAACAAGTTATAGCTGACTCGGATAAGTTGACATCCGATGGGCTAGAGCTTAAACAGTTTCAACACTTGACGATTATTCTAAACATATTGCAATAATCACTTTTCTTTGAATATTTCGCACCACTAATACAACAGCGCTACAAGTCAAAAATTGTCGATTTTGAGTTATATGGTGCATGGTCCTATTGCATTTTCATTAGTTATTAAAATGTAAGACAGCAAGAACAGAAAAAATATTTTAACTGCATTTTTACATGGAGCAGTGTGCTATATAAGAATTTAAGCTAAGGCGCATTACATTTAAATTGATTTTTCTCGAAAAGTAGTTTTTGGAAATGTGGCAGTGTTGTACTTGATGTGCGATTCACGTTAGAAATAATTAAGTAATGAACTGTGAACAAATTCTGTAACGTTACATTTTATTTGAAATATCCCGGGATTTCATGCGTTTACACCATTTTCCTGGAAAAATCAAACATCTTTGCAAAAAAGTTTCCTGAATTGCTACAAGTTGCACGAATGCAGACTCTCACTATTGGGAAAACTTTGCTTGTATGCAATAGTTTCGAAATATACTCAGCGTTTTTATTTAGTGTTTCGCCCTACAACCATTCCTGATTGATGGAACCCCAACTGAGAGCAAAATGCAGTCTCTGAATTCTGCAGCTTTGCTAGAAGTGCAGGCAAATAAGCTGTTAGATATTTTTGCTTCCAATTCCGAATTCGCTTTGATCACATTATTCAATATGTTTCAGGAGCTTTCCTGGTAAAACAGGAGGGTGTCAAGCTATTTTTACAAACATGAAAAATAGCCCGAAAAAAACATTTCTGTTAAGGTTCCTGATTCATTCTAAAAACGTGGGAGAAATATTTTTGGATGCTTCAGCTTCAGAGATTCCTATATAATTTCAGGAAGGTTACTGATATTTGGCGGGAAATTTACCTGCTTATTTTCAGATGTGTTACTGGCAGAATTTAAGCACATCAGCTGCCCATTATTATCCGGGAACGTCTTTTTTTTTTGTTTTTCAATATAGCACAGATGTTTATCAAGTTTTATATAGGGTAGACCGACCAGTGAATGAACAGTTAAGCACCATTTCATTTTTTAAAAATCCTAGTAATTTTAAATTCTATACTATACAGATTGTGATAGCTAAAACATTTCAATTGATCTATGTAAATATCTCTAAAAAATCGCGGGAACATAAATGGTTCCGCTTCCGACTTTTTTAGGTGTTTAAAGAAAAAATGGCACAAAGACCCAGTGAATACACACCTCGAACCAGTAAATGAACACAAATTGGTCCAGTGAATGAACATGATAAATTTTGATTCAAAAAGAAACTAAGTTTCTTTGAAATCTATCTATCTATCTATCTATATATAACTACTATATCTATTTATCTATCTATCTACCTACTTATCTATCTATCTATATATCTATCTATTTATATATCGTATCTATCTATCTCTATGTCTATTTACCTATTCATCAATGTACTTATCTATTTTTCTATCTATCTATCTACTTATCTGTATCTAGCTATGAATATCTATCTATCTATCTATCTATCTCTATATATACTTATCTATCGATCTATCTATATACTTATTTATCTACTTATCTATCTATCTATATACTTATCTTTCGATTTATCTATCTATATAACTACTATATCTATTTATCTGTCTACCTATCTATCTATTTATATATCGTATCTATCTATCTCTATGTCTATTTACCTATTTATCAATGTACTTATCTATTTTTCTATCTATCTACCTACTTATCTGTATCTAGCTATCTATATATATTTATCTATATATATTTATCTATCTATCTACTTATCTATCGATCTATCTACTTATCTATCTATCTATCTATATACTTATCTATCGATCTATCTATCTACTTATTTATCTACTTATCTATCTATCTATCTATATACTTATCTATCGTTATATCTATCTACTTATTTATCTACTTAATTATCTATCTACTTATCTATTTTTCTAACTATCAATCTACTTATCTATCTATCTATATACTTATATACCTATATACTTCTCTATCGATCTATCTATCTACTTATTTATCTACTTATCTATCTATCTATCTATATACTTATCTATCGATCTATCCATGTACTTATTTATCTACTTATCTATCTATCTACCTATCTACTTATCTCTATATATATCTACTTATCTGTCCACTTATCTACTTATCTATCTATGTATGTATCTATATATCTAACTATTTACTTATCTATTTATCTATCTATCTACTTATCTATCTATGTGTCCACTAATCTATATACTTATCCTTACATCTAACTACTTATCTATATGTCTATCTACCTACCTATCTACCTATTTATCTGTCTGTGCATCTAAATATCTACCAATCTATTACCGTTCCTCCTAATCAATCTATTTATCTATATATCTACCTGCTTTTTTACCTGTCTATCTACCTATCTATCTATCTTATCAGCATATCTACCTATCTATATCTATCCACCAATCTATATCTAAAGGTCTATCTACCTACTAAAGATATATATCTACCTACTATCTATCTCTATATCAGTCTCTCTACCTAGCTATCTATCTCTATATTAGTCTCTCTATCTACCTATCTATCTGTTAACCACTACCTATCTATTTATCTATCAATAAATCTATCGATCTATCTATTTACCTGCCTATTCTATCTCTATATTTATCTACCTATATATCTATTTACCTATTATTTTTTATATACCTATCTCTCTATCTTCCTCTATCTATTTATCTATCAATATACAAACATACATACATATCTACCTATCTATTATCTCTCTTTGTATATATATATTTCTATTTCTCTATATCTCTATCTATCTGACTATCTATCAAGAGAGATAAAGATATAGAAAGATAGATGTAGGTAGGTAGGTTAATATACAGATAGAGATATAGATAGACAAAAGATAAAACTCAGTAAAAAGTGCATTGTTTACAAAGACAAAAATAAAGAAATTATAAAATAAATAATAAAATCTTTACTAATAATAAAGCTGAAAGTCTCTGTGAAAGGATCGCAGTGACGCGCATAGCTCCTAGACCGTTCGTCCGATTTTCATGAAATATGGCACAAAATTAGTTTGTAGCATGGGGGTTTGCACTTTGAAGCGATTTTTCGAAAATTCGATGCGGTTCTTTTTCTATTCCAATTTTAAGAACAAAAATATCATAAGATGGACGAGTAAATTACGAAATTATCATAACGTGGAACCGTAACATGGGCACAAGCCAATTGGCGAGATACGAAATTATCATAACGTGGAACCGTAACATGAGTACAAGCCAATTGGCGATAAAATTTACCGTACATTATTTGCAAATATACAGGCGAACCAAAAGACCTTTTAATTTTTCTATTACGGGCAAAGCCGTGCGGGTACCACTAGTACATAAATAAATAAGCATATAAAACTATCTGCATTACAAATAAGTAAGAAAATTAAAATATCTCAAAGAAACTTCAAATTTCTTTTTAAATCAAAAGAAATTTTGCCATTGTTCATTCACTGGGTTCTCGCAATTTTTCGAACCCAGTGACGGAACACCCCTCTACCTGAAAATCTACGCATTCTGCATTGACTGAAACAATTTAAATCCATAGCCTTAATATGTATACTTAATTTTTCCTTCGTAAAGTTAAAAAATAAAATTTATCAATAAAAATAATATTCATCAAAATAATTGCTTGCGCGAAACCAGCCTTATTATTTTAAAAGAGAAAAACAACGATTCACGGCAGTAAAACTTTCAAATTTTTTTCAGGAAAAAAATACGTATCCAAAGTAACCAATCAGGTGTCAGATAACTTAGAATATCAATAAAGAACACTTTTGTAGTGAATTTATTTAGAAAAAAATTTTGGAAGATTTTTTTTTTTTAAATGACGCGCTGTTCATTCACTGGGTGGTGTTCACTCACTGGTCGGTCTACCCTAGTTTTTCTTTCTCGTTTAGCTAATTAACAATACAATTCTTGTTTGCAAATACAAAAAAAAGTAGGTACAAAGAACACATGAGTGCCCTAAAGTGACCACATTTCTCAAGCTGCCAGATAACACGATTCTATCTTTTTGAAATTAAAATATGAGAAAAGGGAAACCAGCGAAAAATTTTAAATCGCGTGTTTCATTCCTTAGGATCTATATATGACTTGAATGCCACAAACTGCCATCCCTGCAATGAAATAGATGGACTCATTTCCGCTATAAACCAGGGGACTACTTTTCTATTTCATCGGTTGTTAGATAGTTATCTCCAATTACATAGATTGAAGAAAACGTAAGGTCAAAGAAATTGTGAAAGGAAGTCTACGGCGGATCTGCGTCCAGAAGACCCCATAGCACCTAAAGCTTTGAAATGTTGTACAAAATTACTTCGAGCCACGATGGTTTGTACTTGGAGGCTTGTTTTTTTCTTTTTTTTTAATTTCAAATTAGTTCTTTTTTTTTTTGTAATTATTTTTTAAGCTCAAATTTCACATGAATTGCCTATAAAAAGGATGAAAGAGTTTTCACACCCCTTAACATTATAGGTCATTCGAAAGAGATTTTGATTCTGCATCAAATAAAGCTTGTTCCAATTTTCTCAATTAGTTAGAGCAGTATATATAAGGGTTTCTATTTCAGCGAAAAGCTCTAGGCTGTTCAAGCCCGGAGATAAAGAGCAAAATATATTACTAGAGACCATAAATTTGAAAGCGACTTTTTAAACGTACAAAAAATTCAAACATACATGCGACTTTTCAAACATACATGCCGTTTTGCTATGTTCAGAACGCTCTTCAGCCCTTAAGCTGTGAAATTTGGTACAAGTTAGTTTTGACCTTGGGGAAGGGACGCTTTTTGAAACGTTTCTCTAAAGACGATTTTGTTTTCGTATTTTTATTGAGATTTTTTTTTCTTTTTGCTTCAGAATGGAGTGGGATTTCAATATTTTTCTATATTAAATAAGTCGTTTACTAAAACTCTTATTTTCTACGCAAAGGGGAGCGAAATTTTTATTTTGTTCTAAATGTAACGCGGATTGTAACTGATTCGTCTTAACAGAAGCTTAAAATCTTCCCAAACGAAATAAGATTATGAAGCCATCTTGGGGGGTCGATAGGCGACAATGAGCAGGGAGCGGAGTCCCCTAGTTAATTCTAAAATGGTAATTTTCAGTCTGAATCTGATAAGTTGGCTTCCGATGGGCTATGACGTACCGATTTTATTTACTAAAACGAGGAGGAGAAACGTGGGCTAGTGTTACGATAACAAATATTAGAGTAGTGCCGATAAAAAGAACTTAACCCCGTCCACCCAAACGTAAAAGAATCCACTTAAAGTTGCGCATCTTGTCACCAGAGCAAGATTCTGCTGCATCGTTTCCTAACAACAATTCTAAGAACAAACAAATCAAAACGCAATATTAAGGGGTGAGGATTTGGATGCTCTCGGAGTTTAACGAATTTGTGGTGTCTTGAATTATTTAATGTTCGCTGACCATTTTACGTTTGGGGCTACATTTCGTCTGTTGTACTACACTAAAAAGAATCCTTTTATTTCTGCCAAATACGAATATATAACAGCTACTGTTGCTAGTGGTATAAAAAAAATACGTTTTACTCACTAAATATTGTCAATAGCAACAGAAAAAGACTGATGATGAAAATCAACCATAGGGAGATTACTTTTCACTGTATAATCCACTAAGTAGCTATTTTTGCAACTATGTCAAACGCAATGGAAGAATTTAGTAATTATTATTGTTTAATAGGATTGCTGCAATTAAACGTCATCGGCGGCAGTTTAAAGAACTTCTTAGTGAAATAAACAAAAATATTCATATCCTTTTAGCAATGTACGCACAGGCGATGGTTTGTTGGAGTTAAGTTAATTGCTTTATAAATTTCGAATTAACACTTGTAAAAGCATTTACTTTCGTGACACGTAATTTTCTCAAAAATGAAGATATTAGGGATTTTGAGAGATAAAAATTTCGCGAATTTTATGTGACCAGAACAGAAAGTTAAAAAAAAAAAAAAAGAGAGAAAAAATCGCGAGACTTAAATTTTTGTGATTGGGAAAGCTTTGCAAAAATAAGTGCTTTTACAGTATTTTGTCCTTTCATCGCAGCAATCAAAGAGTTCTTCCTCGTAACATAAAATCTCATTTGTTATGACACTAGCACTGCGCAAAAATGCAAAACTGGTACTGCTACAGTGGTATGTGAGTAATCATTTTTAGTGAAGTTTTCAATACTCCCTGTTTATGAAGAAAGGATGGTGGCTTTGAAACTCATTCTTTTCCCAAAGCTAAAACCCATCAAAAACGAGTGAGTTGGGGAAAAATTTCTGTTGAAAACATAAATTGACTGATGAACTTTCAAATAATAACAAAAGAAATGCGGATATAATTTAAAGATGACTACTTTTGCGTTGATGTTGCAATTGAAAAGAAAGATCACTCTGATAAAGACCAAATGCACCTGAAATTGGCATTTTCGTGTTTCCTGTTGTTTCATGTTCAAGACAATAGGGGCTAAGAATAGCAAAAGTAGTCAGCAATATCAAAAGACTGCAAAGCAGTCATGAATACTATGAATCTCAGCTCATGTTAATATCGACGGCAACGAGCAAGCCGATTCTCTTATAAAGAAAGCAATAACTATTGATCCTACTCCCTTATCCACTACATCGTCTGACGCAAATGCAGTCGTGAGAATGAGACTTTGTGCTAACTCAATGAAGAAATACATCATTCCTGAACTAAATTTCAACAGAGACATAACTACCATGATCACCAAGCTTACGACGGGGCACGTTAAGGGCATGAAGATTATGCCTGATGGATCCAGAATCTTCCAAGAATACCTACACTGCCCCGGCAAAAAACTTGAGCCGGAACACATTTTCAATTGCCCGTCCATCATAGCAACCTTCTTCAAAATAGATGTGAACTGTACAAAGCGAACGCTCTATCTACAGACAAGGCCTGAGAAGTTGCCAAAGCCGTTTTTGAAGCTTTCGGCTCAATCTGACTCTCTTTTTTTTTTCTCTTTTTACCTTTTTTTCTTTGTTTTTGTTTTATTGTATTTCATTTTGCACTTGACATACGACAACAACAATAACAACAACAAAAGACTGCAAATAGTAGTAAAATGTTAAAGGTGTCGTAGCACACCATTGATGGGAGCTTGAACAACAAACAGTGCACACCTTAGACTCTGAAAGGTATTTCTTTCTGCTTAATAAACTGATTTAACACCTCATACTGCATTCGTTTTACTGTGACTTTTCTTTTCTTAGGAAGTCGTAAAAAATCGCAAAGGTGTGAAGTATTCTACTACAAACCGCATATGCATACTACAATTTGTTGCTTTTCTAGGATTTTTTTACATGTGTGAAGGGCTTTTCAGACACTCTGTATATTACAAACAAGATTTAATTCAGTTATTCAAAAATATATTCATATGGAGAATTTAATTTTCTTACTTAAGATTGTTAAACACGCTTCATGTAGAATAAAAGCATCAAATCATGCTATTTTTTAAGAAAAGCTATCTATTATCATGAATATTATTCAAGAATAAATTTTATAATAATTTTAAAATGGTAATATGATTAAGCCTTCTGAAGTTGACTTTTTTTTAGTTGATAAAGTATTACTTGCTTCAAAGCACTTTGAAATGATTAAACTTAAACGCTGAAAACTGAAAAAAGTAAAATTTTCTTTTAGAAATGTGGTATTAAAATGTTGGATTTAATTTATGTTTTTTAAAAGTGCATGGAAAAGCAAAGCGATAATTCTTTCTCTGAAAGAACTTACTTCAAAGAAAAGATGTGTAGTCAAATTAATTAAGCAAGTTTTCGAAAAGAGAAAAAGCGTACTTTAACTTTCTATACTTCTTAATATGCATAGAAAAAATTTTACTATTACTTCATTTTTATGTGTAATCGCCTTAAAGAAATGTGTAATCTTAAACTGAAAGAAAAGATAAACATTTTTTACGACAAAATTATACAATTATATGCACGACTTATAATTAAAACTTATCAATACGTTCTTTTCAATGAAAAGTCTCATCTTTATGAAATTAAAAAGAAGATAAAGCAAAAAAATGTATTTTGCATTTTTTTTAAACGGAAAAAGAAGGTTTAATGCTAATACAAAAATTGAAAACATTCAGTGTTTTTATTTTTAAACAGTCAGTGTGTAAACTTATACGCTTTTAAAGAAAAAAAATACGCTATAAGTGTTTTCCAATAACTGAATTTCTGTTTCGTTCCAATCACATCAACTTTTAAGGATATTTAAAATGAGTGAATTTGAGAAGCTAAAAAAATTAAGTTTTACGTATTTCTATATAATACGGTTTTATGTTTTGAAAAAAAAATACATAGTGTAAATTATCGAAAAAATCCAACTTTTTAGGGGTTTTTATGACTTTCTAGCCATGATAATTCATTTGCTTTTACTCTGCTAAAAAAAGAAAGACTTAACTGAAAGTTCAGCTGAAAACTTACGGAAAAACTTCTTTTTTTTTCAACGATCAAGACATTTTTTCAAAATCGATTTTATAGCACTACTGATACCGAAGCTTACACTCAAAATTATTAACAGAAGAAAAGCCGAAAATTACCTTACACCTAGAAAGATTGAAAGGACCGACATGGTGACTACCCAATTTATGGATGAATTCTTTTAAAAAATTCTTCCTGAGTGATCGACATGTCCGTTGCATCTTTTTTATGGCTAAATAAAAACTGAGTACATAAAGTAAACACACCAGCGCCACTGCAAGGTCTATATTTAACACTGGTGGTACCCGCACGGTTTTGACCGTAGTAAAAAAATAAAAAGTTATTTTGGTTCGCCTGTATATTTACAAATAATGTATGGCGAATTTTCTCGCCAAGTGGCTAGTACCCATGTTACAGTTCCATGTTATGATAATTTCGTATCTCGCCAATTGGCTTGTGCCCATGTTACGGTTTCACGCTATGATAATTTCGTAATTTACTCGTCCATCTTATGATATTTTTGTTCTTAAAATTGGAATAGAAAAAGAACCGCATCGAATTTTCGAAAAATCGCTTCGAGGTGCACACTCCCATGCTACAAACTAAATTTGTGCCAAATTTCATCAAAATCGGCCGAATGGTCTAGGCGCTATGCGCGTCACAGAGATTCAAACATCCAACAGACATCCAGACATCCTCCGGACAGAGAGAGTTTCGGCTTTATTATTAGTAAAGAAGATAAGGAAAAAATACGAAAAATAGGATTCCAGGTCTCCCAATGGATTCAAAAGTGCCATCAAACGTGCTGGAGATATTACCTCCTGCACGTTCGAATCCATTGAAAAATCCGGAATCCTATTTTTCAAACATAAACCTTGAAGTGGGCACTACTGAAGCACTATTAAGCACTGGCCACCACTGGTGTGTATACCTCAATTTCTGTCTTTTCTGTTATTTCTACACAGTTAGAGAAACGTATTTCCATCCGAAAAGGAATAAAATACTTAGACAAATCTTATCTCATCTAGCACATTATGCATTAAAGCTAAACACACTCACACCAAGCAAAAACTAAACACAGACTGACTAACTTCGAATTTACTTCTTATGTTGATCTCAGTATAAATTTCGGAAATATTTTAGCAAAATTTTCCGGATACACTGTAGCAAGTTCTAGGTTCTTATTACCATTGTCATATAAAAAGTTGAAGCCTAAAAATTTTCGCCAAAAGTGATGACAATTTGGCGATATCTCATTAATTTCCCAACAAAGTAATGCTGGTGCAAAGCAGAAAAAAATCAACATCTAGGTTCAGTTTCATAAGTAAGGTTATTTTTAGAGTTATTGGGACGGATACCAAATTTAGCAAGATTGCACAAAATAGGAAAAATTAAAGAGTAAAAATAGAAACTGTTAACAAAATTTGCATCAATATTGTTTTAAGTTCTCGTTAATTTGCAAAATACATAATTAGTGACTGTGAAAATATTCTATGAATGTTTCGTAACTTTATTATTATTTATTTTATTTTTTGCATTAGATATTTTTACATTAAAGTCGATTTTGCTTAAATTAAGAGATTAAGCAAAATTAAAAAAAAATACAAAGAAAAAAAATAAAAAAACTGCTGCATGTATGAACTAAAACCATTATACATTCCTGGTTTTAATATGTAGTTTTATCTGAAATGTGTGTCTTTTCTAAGCCAATCAGCCTATTAACAGTTTTTATTAGCATGCTTAAAATGATATTGCCTGCAATAGGTAATTAATACTTCGCTGGTAAGCTAAGTAATCTACATATTGAATTGGTAGCTTCAATATGTAGTCACTTCATTACTTGACGCCCTGGTCTTTATACATTTTTCGTGTAAACTTTTGAAAGATGTGTAACTAATAAATTTCAAAATTATATGAAGGATATAAAAATTATAAATTACTTTTGGCTACCTCAAAAACAAGAGCAAAAGCATAGATAAACTTTCACAAGACTTAAAAGAGTCGTAAAAATAATATACTAAAGTTGTCACTTTAAGAAGAACTGAATTATTAAGAGAATATTTGTACCTTACATAATTTTCAAGAAATAAACAAATAATTTGAACTGTTATGCGGGTGAAAAATAAATAAATGTGTTTCGAACTAATTATACTTGGGTCTAAGTAAGTAATCTGTAATTTATTCACCTTTTAAACTTCTTCCAAAACTGAAAAATGAATTATACCGATAATGATAGCAATAATGATAGCTAGCGGCGAAATATAAACTTGTGTTTGATTTTACGTTTTTGAATGCATTTCTTCTCTAGTCACATTGATTAATAAAATATTTCACTCTTGTTTGTCTTGATGAGTAGAAAATGTGTAAATTTAGATATTTCCTTGGCAGTCATTACGAACAAAGTAAACGTGCTACGAAGTTTCGAATCGCCATTGAAACGAGATAAAAGAAACTCAAAAAATTGTCGGAGGTAGGAATGTTTCCTTCAGAGTAATGACTTTAGAATGTGTTGTTTAAGGAAAGATTTGTCACAATTAAGAGTTTCGTTTATTCAAAATTATCGAAAGTTTGACTGATCCATTTAAAATAATTTATTTAGAATATGATGTTTATGGAATGACTTGTCATAAATAAGAGTTTCGTATATTCGAAATTATTGGAAGATGGAATCTTCCATTTAGAATAACGGCTTTGGAATATGATTTTCATTCAAAAACTTGTCGTAAAAAATAGTTTCTTGTATTCACAATTATCAGAAGTTGAAATGTTTTACTTAAAAAAATGGATTCAGAAAATGAGGCAGTGAGAAGCACAGGGATGCAAGTGGCAAAATTTAAAATTTGGAAATAACCATTACAAACGGTAGGAGAACCCCTCCTCTGTCTTGAGGCAAGAGATAGTACTAGTAGTCCTGGTAGGTGCTGCTGTACAGAATGATTTAGAAAAAATAATCAATGAAAGCCTACCTAGGATGTTATCTTTAAAGTTGATTTACTCAAAACTTGAAAATGCCCCCCTTCATCCCTTTGTTTCTCACTGCTTCATATGATGTTTATGAAATGACTTGTCTCAAATAAGAGTTTCCTACATTCAAGAAATTCGGTTAAAAATTTAAGTTCTTGAAAGGTAAAAGTTCTGAATAGTTTTACCACTTTTAAAACATACCGTTACTAAAGTATAATTACAAAAAAGAGAAAAAAAACATATAAAACATCACGTTAAGGGTAGTGAAAAGTTTTATGCCGATTATGTTAAACGGGCCATACATGATGGATCCGATTTCGATATATCATATTTTCAAAAAACAACTGCACATATTACAGCACGTCATACATGAATTTTTAAAGAAAAACACATTTTTCCCCATGAAGTTCAATTGCACAAATGTGTTATTCATAAACACTTTCGGCAAAATCTTCACCATCAAATGCCAAATGATGGTGTCTTTTGTTACACGACAACTGTGTTATCAACTCGTTCCACACGTTTTAGAATATCACACGGTCAATAGTTCGTAATGCTACAGAAATGCGTCTTTGATGTTTTTGTAGTTGTTCGACATCGGGAGTTGATAAACAATATCTTTGACGTAAACCACCCGGGGTTTGGAGCGAATAGGATTAGAGATTAGATGTTTGTCGTGCAACAAAAACGTTCAAACATTAGTAGCCGAAAAAAAATAATTGCTATATTTCTCTTTACATTTATGTATCATTTATTGTAATAGTCATTTTAGTAATTTTTTCAGTAATTTTAACAACATGAATGTTTTGAAATTCATAACATCAGTTGTGCTCATCTGTATATTTTCTTAAAGCTTGCTTTTGATACACATTTCAATCATTTTATACTGGTATAGTACAGCTTTTTTACTACGCTGAATGAGGGTTTTTTTTTTTTTTTTTTGCAAAAAAACGTACTAATTAATTTTTTTTCCTGACTTGTTCTCTGGCGCAATTTGAAAAATGGTAGTTATTAAATTTTTTTAAGAGACCGCTTGCATATTTAATGAACATCAACTTTAAGACTTCTAATGACACCCCTTTTGAAGATTACAGATTTAAATCCCATGTACACATTTAATGCCAAACATTCTACATTGTACACCAATTTTGAGTACATTGCTTTACAGTTCAATTGACCACTCTTTTTACTATAAACAAATCCAATAGTAAACAAGCGTCTTAAACGGTTGAATTTTAATTGAATTATTTTTGTAAATTATGAAATAAATATTTGAATTAAAAATATGGTTTGAGACATGAAGCTTTCATGCTGACATTCAGATTTTGAATTAAAATATTTCATTTTTTTACTATGCTTGAAAATGCATTTTCCTACTGTTTTAAGTGCCGCATATCAGTGATGAAAGTATAAAAGGTCTTTCTCTTTGGTAAAAGTAAGAAATCTTAATAAAAACTAGTATTTATAATGGAGTTACTCAAAAATCATGTTGTAAAACGAGCTAATATCATTTACAGTCGAAATTCAATCTGACCCCTTTTTTAAGGAATACAAATAACATCCATAGATTTTTGCTTATTTGTAGTAAAAGTCAGATCAGGAATCGCTAAAACTTTCTACAGACATTTTCCCCACAACCTTTACCAGCTTTATACGTCATAATTTTCAAACAAAATATCGTCGCTGCAAGGAAAGCAAAATCGTATAGAGAGGTGCCAAGATAGTGTTAGAAATGATATTTATAATTAGATAACAATGCTTTAAAAAACATATTTTTTTTATAGAAGATCTTTCAAAAAATTTCATATAGAGTTGTTTGGGGTAAGTGGGGCTCCTTTTTAGAACCGTTCGTTTTTGAAACCATACACGAAAATTTTGAAACAAAACATTTTAAACTGATTATCTTATTTTGTCTTGGACATTATTATTGAACTAAAGTTCATCATTATTTTCTAAAATAATGCTTTAAATATTCTTAACGATTGTAATTTAAAAAAATCACATGGGTGTCTCACTTACCCCATAATAAGAGGTAAGTGGGTCACCCCACATATTATTTTTATTAAAAACAAGCATACTTAAAAAAATAGGTATGGTATGTAAGTTTTTAGTATGATTTTTTTTTTTTTTGCAAACGCATGAATTTACGAGATAGTCATTGTCTTTTAAATCTGAATGACAGAAAATTTTCACACAAAAAACAAAACATTTCATCTATGAAATTTATTGAATGCCTATTCGTACTTATTTGTTTTTAACATATAGAGGTGTGTTCAATGAACGTAATACAGTTGATTAAGGTCGATTTCGGTTCATTAACCTAAACTATAAGCTGAAAAAGAAATTATAAACACTAAAAATGTCTGCATCTGTTTAAAGTGTGCTAAGAAAGAACTATCATCATACTGGACTTCATCCTGAAGAATAATTCAAACATGCTTGCACCAGGCCAATAAAAACTCACCATTTATATTCGTTCTTGCAACAGTACTTTTTTTTATTTGTATCATCAACTTCCAACTATATGGTTTATTTTGATATAAGTTTCACAAATACATAATTACCAGCTTTAGCAGTTCTTGTAGCTGAATTATCAATTCCTACTAACTCACCATAGGTGTCTTGTATTTCACTAATACAAATATTTAATCAGAGTTGCTTTTGATTTTGAAGTGCTTATTATTATAGGGGGACCACTTACCACTTATAGCAAAAACTTACGGGGTAAGTGGGACACATCCTCTTAAACAATTATTAATGATATTTTATAGAAAAATTCTTGTTACTATATGAACTTTAAATTAAACTACAGTCGACTCCCGCTACAACGCGATCCGACTTACGTGAAATGGCTATAACACGAGTTTTTCAGGAACAACGAATTTTAGAGCAAAAGCGAAATTTTCGCTCTCAACACGAAAATATTTGGGAACGAATCGTGATTTCGGCTTAGTTATTAACTACTAAACATTGACTTCGTGAATGTACTAGCATCCTTTCAGCATAATAGCTTTATTAGTGTGTACATATCACACCTTTTCATTTTTCATTTTTTATTATAAATATGAAAATTGATGAAATGTTGAGACACCTAGCCACGCTTTTGAAGACGGAAACAAAAAGCGAAAGTTAGTGACAATTTAAGAAAAGGTGAGCAACTAGAAAATGGGTCAAAAGTAGCTGGGCAATCAGGTATGAGTGAATCTTTCATACGTATAATTAAAAGTCAAGAGAAGGACAATCCGTATAAGTCCAGACCTTAATTTTAATATGAAGCTCGCAGAGTAGTGTTTAAGCAAAATGGAAACAATATGAAATTGGAATCGGCTCTTGTATTGTAGATTATAGAGACCCTGAAAGAGGGGTATTACTATGATTGTAAATATGATGTAAGTAAAACTACTGTATTTAAAAATATATTAGAGTGACGATCAGATTGCGCAGCATAAGTCATCATCTTCAATTTTTATGTTACGTGTAACTTATTGTATCTACTGTATAGTACTCTTACAGTGCAATGCTTTATATTATTACTACATACCGTACGTACCGTACTGTTTTATTTTTATGTCTCTCCCATTGATCATTGATTTTGTGCAGGGTAACCGTATTTCATGCTGAATAATGCAGTTTTTTTTTTTTAATTACGGAAAAAATTCAGCTCTCTTACGTAAGAAACGGTAATATATAGTTAAAAATGGTCTAAAACAATTTAAAAGGTATTTAAAAATGTCCAAAATGATTAGGTATGTATATACCAGCACTTTTCCACAAAGCAAAATTTCGACTTACGCGAGGAGTCTTGGAACACATCCCTTGTGTAAGTCGGGATTCGACTGTATTCGTGAAATATTAATTATCATAAAAATATAATGAAAACTAACCTGGAAATACTTCTTTGAAAAATGTTGCTTGAACTCGCAAAAAAACATTTTCGGAATTTTTTTTTTTTTTTTTGGGGGGGGGGGGGGGGTAAGTGCTATGACTTAGAGAAAAAAAATACGAAACCCAAATACATGCAAAACCAATCACTGTGATTAAATTAACCATGATCAGTGCAAAACTTGGAAACTTTGGGACAGTGGAAACTTTGTTCTTATTGCAGTTTTAGGAGAGTGAGCCACTTCCCCCAACCAACCCTACTTAAACATTGATTTTAATCGTTTTAACTGTTTTTATTATTTAGAAAAAAAATTACACGTAAAAGCAAAGCATTCCATTATCGTCTAAATTTATGTGTATGAAGATTTTTTCCACTCCAAGAAAGAGGAATTTTGGTTAAAATGTTGTAGAACAAAATCTAATTCCTAAAAAACCACTCTGATGTGTACACTCCGTTGGGAATTCGGAATCGCATGCCATCTTTCGGATGGGAAATTAAATGAGAGTCAAAATGGGCACAAATATAAAACAATAAATAAAATCGTAATTTAAAATGCACCAAGAATGTATCTGAAGAAAGAAAAGAAAAAAAAATTAATTTGAATTCTGAAATTTTGAATTCAAATTATGTTTTTCGCAATCACGAACTAAGACAGGACCGTACTCATTGGAGTTATTGTTTCTAGAAACGGCTCCTGCCCCCCCCCCCCCCAAGTCTGCCTCTCCTCCTGGGCGGTTACTTGTGCATAGTTGTGTGTGTGCGTAGACCTGTGTGTATGCACGTAGGTGTGTGTGTGTGTATGTGCGTGAAGTGGTGTATGTGAACGTGCGTGTGTGTAGGACATGGACACCTCCGACCAGGAGAAGCGGATAGCTCAAAACCGGAGCAGCCGCGCCGCCAGCAGAGGACGGTGGGCGGTGGTGCTGCAAAGGCTTCTGGTCCAAGTTGAAAAAAGCACGGACACCAAAAACGGTCAAATGAGAACAGTAAGCAATCGTGATTGCTCAAAAAGTTAAAAGATGTGAAAACAGCAAGAGAAAAATCAAGAGTTGGAAAAAAAAACACCACACACACGCACACATAAATTTGTAAATTTGTGCAAAGAAATTTCAAATTAGTCATCAGCAAACCAAAAAGTATGACAGCGCATTAGTATTTTTTTTTATTTTAATTTTTAGCATTAAATACTGACATTTTAATTATGTTAGAAAGTTGGAACGAACTTCAGTTTACGGGAAAAACAACATTTCATATTAATGCTTGAAAGGACTAATGCCGTCCTGAACTAGTAAATTTATGTCGAACTTTTGCTAAGATTTGAAGTAAAAAATGAAAACAAAAACTGATTTTTAGAACAAATGTTTTCTCTTCTTTCTTTTTTTTTTCTTATCATATCTAAGGCGCAGTGTAGTTTGGATAATATAAGTTTCTTCCTCCCTAAGATTCTCTCATCTAAAAATTGTTTCAAAACACAGGGGAGGGGGAGACAGTTTTTTATGGTGAAGTAATAATATGCGTAATTGTAAAGCTTCTTGCTTCAAAACCATTTTTTTTCAATTAATTCACAAGTGTTGGTCTACACACTGGCATTCCGAAAAGAGCACTGGCCCCTTTGTTGATTATTTTCTATCTCATTGCTCATCATAAAATCAAATTAGGCATTAAAATTAAATTTAACAATTCAAATTCATTTTAGTGTTACACTGTTTTTTCAATTCTTAAAAAAAAAGAATAATTTAATTTGAAGCCAAATGGTACTTTAAATGTTTCCCTAGTATAGCTCAGAAAATATGCTCTTTTTTTTTCTTTTATTTTTTTGTTACTTTCACGTTTAATGAGTGAGGGTTTTTTTTAGTTTAAGCGGACCCCCTCCCCCCCCCCTTCTTAAAAAAGCATGAATAAAATATGCAAATAATATGAACAAAGCGTCGTTTCATGTTTGCGAATGAAAATGGGGCTTCAATGGAAAGGCGCGTGAGTGCAAGCGACGAATAAAAGTGCATTTACTGATTTATTATTTTTTCTATTTCAATACATTTATCATCAATTTTTCTGAAACCTTATTTGCTTTGTTTCCTAAAAAGAATGACTTTTTCCAGGCGTCGAAAAAGAGAGAGAAAAATATGAATTAGAACTTGTTACGGAGGAAAAAAGAAACAGCCGCGAAATTTAGAAATTCCCCGATCCTGCATGAAACGCCACCTGGTGGTGTTTCTTATTTCCGCCTGTGATGAAAAACTACCGTTTTCACATTCACGGTTCTGTGACTGCACAGCTTTCGGTCGCCAATGCTCTCCGCTCTCGCTTTGCAGGATGGGAAATTGCCGGTTTTGTCACCAGGTGCAAAATTTGGTCTTCTAGTTCAAGAAGCCAAGGTCAGTGCGATTTTAGTTTTTATTTTAATTAGGGTAGTTTCTTGAAGACAGTGGAGTGGGAAAGAGGGATAATTTTGTGTAGCAATACGCTTCAATTTCATTGTTTACGAGCGAATATTTTGCTTGAATTAATGAAGAGATTAAATTTATGACTGAAAATGTGTACATAAAAATATATGGACAGCTTTAAATATCATATATATTTTCCTTTATGTATTTAAAAAGTTTTTTTTCTTAAACTTTCCTTTTTGGGTTTTCAAAATATATCTCTACATCAGAACCAATTGATCTTTATTTGCATAAACATCCCCCCCCCCTTCCCTCAGTGGTTCATTTTAAAAAATAAATAATTGCGCAAAATATTGAATGTTATCAGAAACATTACGAGAATGAAAAAACACATAGAATAAATGTTATAATAATAATAATAGTAATTAAAAAAAAAAAAACGAGAAAGGGAGGTCGGGAGGAGTTCTTCGTTTAAACGTAAAAATTTAACGCATTCCTCTATTTATCGTACAATCATTGCACATCATTTGGAAGTTAGCTGATAAAAATAATATTTTCGAAACACCGGATTTCACAGAGCAATTTTCTATGTCATGATACTTTTTTAGATTTGTATCGGTAGTGGTAGGGGATGTAATTTTTTTTTCTGATAAAGAAAAAAAAAGGTAACATGTTTATAAGTAAAAGACTGCATAGCATATAAACTGAATTACAGCAATAACTGAACTATTAACAAAAATCCAAACCTAATTGATTACTTCTCAGGAAGAGCAACACTACGCGAACGTTTCATAAACAAAATGTTAATCACTATTGCCTCTCTAAGAGACTCCACAACAGAGCACAGTTCTGTGTGCATTGTGAGACTGCCTTTACGAGGGGCATTAGGAGCACGTGTCCCAGCCTGTAAAGGGCCCCAAATGTATGAAATATAATAACTTTATATTTCTAATTTAGATACATGTATATATGACATATATCCGACATAATTTTCATCAAGCTTATCAGCAGTCCTAAAAATTAAATTTCAATTTTATTTTATTTCATTTGTTTTCTTTTTTTTTCTTAACTAGGCAAAGTTAAATTTTGAATTTATGTGTGATCCATGTTTTGAAAATGCTTCAGGCTGTTAACATGTTTCTGCCGTATAAATGATTATATTTTTATATTGTGATTTAAACAATACACATTAGCTGGAAATTGCCAACCCCTCGAATGCTTTGGGAGAGGGCACCGGGATCTGTAAACGCTGCCACTGTGTGCAGTACATTTTACAACATCCAAATAAGCGGACGATGATAGGATGATCTCTCTCTCTCTCTGTCTCTGTCGTTGCTGATCTGTATTTTGTTTTCTATCTTATGAATTCCTATTTTATCACATTCATCCCTCGAAAACCAGGGCTGCGGAGTCGGAGAGAAACCAGCAGAATTATACTCCTGGATTTTTTAAATAACGACTCCAACTGTTTTACCTTAAAATAATTTTGATTCGGTCTCTTCAACTCTAGCAGAGCTACTGACCTTTAGGAAGAATTACTAACTCCGACTCTGATTGTGCTGGAATTTTAAAACTTCCGATTCCTTTACCTTATACAATCAGTCCGACTTCACTGCCGTCGGCACATTTTTAGCTCAAATATGATTTTATCTTTGGAAAACTTGATTCCTTTCCAAGCAAAAAGGAAAAAAATATATATACTTACTATTTCTTTAACTCGATGTCTTTTGATGTGTTTTCTTAAATGTAATTAATTTCTTTTTCGATTTTTTTTTTTTTTTTTTTTTTTGAGGGAGATGTTCCTTTTTTCATTAAAATGTTCGTCGATTCATTTTCTTCCTTAATTTTTTCTTTTTTTTTTAAACTTCTTAAAATTTTGTTTTTATTTGATTTTTGAAACAGTAAATAAATAATTCTTGGGTTTTGCCATCGAAAGCTGATGGGTGAGGGGAAGGGGGCAAGTTTTGACATTGCCTCAAGATGAATAAGGTTCGAAGTACATCGTTTCTTAAATGTACCGTTAAGCTCCTTCAGCTCAGAATTAGAGAGTTAATGTGTCAAGCAGGGGACAAAAAGAAGTGAGTTGCAGTCATGTCAGGATTGTTGAAGTTCAGCTGGGATATTGTTGACACTTTTGAAAAGCGGCCAAGAGGTTGGGCACCAGCTTTGCGCCCCTTCTGATTATTAGTTACAATCCTTCTAAAAGTACTTTTTGGATTGCTTAATTTCTGTACTATTCAAGGGATTATTGAACATACACTATAAAGTGACACTAATGATTCCAGTGACACATTTTCATCTGTATCAATTTTCGATGACCATTCCTTGCTGTCCTCTTCACAACCTTTTGAATTCGATTGGATCCATCTAAATCCCTTTTAACGGAATGGAAGACTCGTCGTTCCGTTGAAAAATAACAGCGGAATCTAGATGCAACAAATTCCAATACAACGAAATTTTTGTTTTAGAGAAATCAAATTTCAGTCACGATTTATTTCTCATTATAATAATTAATCTCAATTACCACGCAAATGCCGGTACAACGAACAACATTTGGAGTCCATTTAAGGCCGTTGTAAAAGGATTGTACTGTACAAGGATTTCATTTAAGACAGGAATAGATAAAACTGCTGAAAAGCGTAGTATTATGCAAAGTAAAATGATTTCCTTTTGGTCAATAGAGCGTGGCTTGCACGTGAGACTGAAGTATGGCTTACGAAATTGCCTATCACTAAGTGATAGGAAGTCTTCATAGATGATCGGAAATCTCGTTTAAAGAAATCTATTGACTTACCAGCAAACCATACTATAGTGTAATAATGAAAAAAAAAATCAAATAAGTTTCAATCAAAAGAGTATCATAAAAATAGTTTCTTGACTCAATAATTTTTTACCCTTGTGTCCCCGTTGCCCAAAAAAAAAAAACTTAAAGTCAGCCACAATTTTGAGAAAAAACACCAAATTTAATGGGTTTTGATCAGTAACGAAAGCCGCTTTGTCCCCCACGCTTTGCAGACGGATGTCCTGCCACATGTAGACATTGAAATTGTAGGGAATCTTTCCGCCAAGTCTTAAATTATGACGCTTTTCATAAAATAACAGCCGACTTCAAGAACTTATGTATCGATAACCGGTGCACAAAGGCGAAATTTTTTTGTGGCAAACAAAGTTTCAATATGCTCTTCCGATTTCTACCTATTTTATTGTTTTTCATTATTACATTATTCGTGTGTTTCCCTGTTTTGGAGTAGTCAACTATAAAACAATTTGATGTATTCTAAAGGTCAGATGAACAATTGCCTTCTAATCGACTCGATGGCATTACTTTCTCAACAAATCTTGCATGCATATTATAGATACGAAGAAACGCTATAACCTGATTATGGGAGAGTGTTGTACCTTTGGACACCGCTTACTTCTAAGAATCTAATTTTAGCAGCTATGTTTTTTGTGATCTCTAGTAACCTTCACCACTAAATGGTGCCATAGTAACAATCAGCATCAAAAGAGTCAAATTGATGATTTTGTGAGAGAAAGAAAATTTCATGACTCCAAAGAAAATATTTCTTCATTTGTATTTCATTTTCTGTCTTTGTATTTGTAAAACTAATTAACATAATTTTATTTTGTTTTAAAGGAGAAATACTTTAAATATTTTGGTTAGGAGAAAATAATTATAGTGCATCTAGTAGATTGAACACCATTTTGGTTTTTCTTAAACAACGTGGTAATTGTACCTCGGGGCAACCAAACATATTGTACCTTAGGACACGTCCTAATAAACAACATATGCATATTTAGAAACATGGTAAAATATTCAAATATGATGTAGTCTTTTAACGCATTTAATGTGTGTGTGTTAGATATTAATTCATTATTCATGATTCATTATTCATCATTCATGAATTAATTCATTACCATGAGGAATTTTTTTTTTTTTGGTTCAAAAATGGTTTAAGTAAATGACTGCTCCCTGAATCATGAAGAATATCCGATGGTACAACAGGATGTGTGCCAAGGTGCAATAGGGTGTTGTACCTTATGGCGGTTTGGAACTTTTACTTTAAATGGCTGGCAGTATTTTATTTTCAAACTGTTTGAGTTTTTAAAAATATATTGCAGAGAAGCAAGTTGGGTATTTTATATGCCTTTTAGATTTTAAATTTGATTTGAATAATTGACATTAAAAATTTAAATGTGAAAAGTGTCCCATGGTACAAAATTCTCCCCCATTAATATAAATGAGTGCTTGTAGGAAAACTTACTTTTACACCTCCCCTTCCTCCCCTCTGTTTTATTTGACCCTCTCGTGATCGAAGAAACTGAGATCATTTGCTTCAACATAAGAACTTTAAAGGAATTATATGTCATCTATGAGTAACTCACATATATTCACGTTTCTCAATGAAGAATTCCAATAGCTGAACTAGAAATAATGTCAAAGGTTACGTTCAATGCGATCAAATTATTTTTCTGAACGTGATATCATCGTCATATGGTAACAGCAACAAATAAAAATGGTTGCAATGCACTATTTAATTATTTTTGTTCTCTCATGCGTGATGTTTGCTCTATTTACTTAGATTTAACCCGCCATTAACCAGTTATTTCTCTCACACGAAAATATGTTTCCCCCGCTTTCTCTGCAATTTCAATGCCAAGGAACGCTCAGAACTGCAGGAGCAATTTGTCGGAAAAATATCCATTGGACTCGAGTAAATGCGGTGCTTATTTCTGCCGTTATGATACACACTACTCTGTTGCTATAAATGACCGATCACTTTAGGTTGTATACATTTTGTCAAGTACGTAAAAAAAAAAAAAAAAAAAAAAAAAAAAAAACACACACACACACACTTGACGGTTTGTCCTGAAACTTTACGCGTGTCGAACATATGTAAGGAATGATAATGTTCGATCATGGATTTGTTTTAAAAGTGAAAAGGGGACGAGCAGTAAGTTGCAGGACGTAAAAATAAGATTTAGAATCCCAGTACTATTAAAGATAATATAATAGAGCTCCGTTTATCCGTCCCTCGTTCGTCCAGATCTTCGAATTATGAGGATCAAATTTGTAGATTTAAAATTAAAAAAAAATGTGCACACAGATAATTTAAAAATAAGATTATTAAGGATGTAGCTATAAATAC
Source organism: Uloborus diversus (assembly GCF_026930045.1). Taxonomy (NCBI): domain Eukaryota; kingdom Metazoa; phylum Arthropoda; class Arachnida; order Araneae; family Uloboridae; genus Uloborus; species Uloborus diversus. Next base: position 216,786,297 of record NC_072731.1, on the reverse strand, counting down.
GCCGAACATTCACTATTTATTTTGATTTAAATGAGTATTCTGCATAGATGGTGCAATGAATTAGGGTATAGGGTTGGTTGGGGGAAGTTGGTCACTGGGGTCAGTGGGTCACCTCCCTAAAACTGAAATATGGATATGGTTTTTTTTACTTGTTTACGCTGATCATGTCATATTCCATCACAGTGATTGATTTTGCATACATTTGGGTTTCGGGGGATTTTTTTCTAGGTCATAGCATTTAGCCAAAAAAAAAATCTGATTTTTTATTTTATTTATTTATTTATTTATTTATTTATTTTTTCGAGTTCTAGCAACATTTTTCACAAGTGTTTCCAGGTTAGTTTTTATTATTTTTTTATAATCATTAAACCTTCATACATAGTTTAACTTAAAGTGAGTCAACAAAAAAAGAACTTTTTTTTTGTTGCATGGAGAAAAATACTTGATCTTAGTGTAAAATAATGCGCTGAATTTAAATATGCAAGCAGTTTTTTTTTTCCATCAACCACACATTTTTTTGTAACACTAGACTAAAGTTTGAAAGAAATGCGCATATTTGCATGCATGATTAATACAAAAATGATGATCAAAAATTTAGTTATTGTTCATTTCTTTCTGTATTTCGCGTCAGGGTCCTTCGTGTTACTGCCGTGCTAAGCGCAGATGTGGTGTCAGCAGTAGAGCTCAAAATGAGAAAGTGATCATTAAAGTTTTACAAATCGATTCTTTGATTTTTTGCCTAATTATAAATGTTCAACTCTCGCTGGTCGTTTCGTAAATAACCTATCTAACTTACGCAAGAGCACGTTTTTGTAAAAGTCCTTATTTAAAATTAATAAAAATATTAAACTAATAATTCTTGTCACTTTAAGGGGTATCTGCACAGATACGACAAAAATAACTTAGTAAAACGCACTTAATGTATCATTAAATGATACTGAAAACATCTGCTTTATTTGAATTAAGCTGTCGCTGTATTTCTTTAGTAAAAATCTAACGGAATCTGCCTTCTGAAAAGTTAAATTTTCATAATTTTTTTACATTTAAAACCGTAAACCATAATAATTTTCTGTTCTTTTTATTCAAAGAATGTGTTGATGCTATTATTTATAATGTTTTACTTTATAGATTCATTATTACCGAGCATGAAAATGGGGTTGTTTCCTTCAGTCAAGAGAAGTACTTTTTGTCACTGGAATTGATAGAATAAGCAAAAATAATAACATGCGCCCAGAAAATACTTTCATTTTCCCAACAGTTATTTTTTAATGAATTTTTTAAAACATCTGATTTTTCAAACAAGGCGTGATCTTTATGACGTCACAAATGATGCACTTTGCCGCATCTTTCTTCCGTGATTCCACGTTATGATAATCAAGAAGCGAATTATACATTGCGATCTACGCTTGCTATCAACCCTATCATTTCCAATACTCGTGAGTAAAGATATGAATTAAATATTTTGCTCTGTGAATGGCAACACAAAATGACATTCCATCATTTGTGATATCATCGGCAAGAAAAGTAAACAATAAAAGCGCACCGATTAAGGTAATTTTTTAAAAATATTAAACTTAAACAAATTATTTAAGAAATGATCAGATCCTATGTTTTTAAGCATGTTCTTACAAAAAAAAAAAAATACTTTTAAAATTTTGGAAACGACCCCATTAAATTTTGACAGCAGACGATACTTAAACAAAAGTATAATTGGAAGTGGAATGAATTGAAATGATATATGTATTGATTACTGAAGAATTCTAAACTGCGGCAACCCGGGCCGACTTACGACTGAAAGTGTGTTTTGGAATTTTGAAACTTCTTGTTGAAAAAACTTTGCCTCAATAGCCCTACATGTATCACAAAAATAGTTATCCATATGGAAAAATATTTAGACGTCGAGCAAGAGACCTAAAATTTGTAATTTTCTTCAAAAAAGTGATTTTCTTTATTTATTTCTTTTTTTTTTTAATGTTAGGTAAATTTTAAGTAGTTATCAAGCTGAAAAATATAAACAGTAGAGTCGATAACTTGCGTTAAATAGCAGTTTTTGTTCGCTTGCTATATTTAAGTCTCCCACATAGTACTTAAAATATGGATGTATTCAAATATAAGTTAAATTTTTCATTTTAAATATTTTTTATTATTCATTTGCAAATGTTGATTTGAATATGTTCGCTAATAATTTTTAAACTTGATATTTTATTTAAATGTATTTCTAATTTTTAAAAAGTTAAATTTTAAAAAAAATATATTTTGAAAAAATATATAAATTTTAGGCCTCCCGCTGGATACCTAAATATTCTTAAATTTGGATAAATATTTTTGTGGGAATATAGGGCAACGTTTTATCAACGTGATATTTCGAACTTCCATTTTTTTTTTAAATTCTGCCTAGCACTCAGGGGTTTACACTTTCAGGCGCAAGTTGCCGTTGTTCATGTTATGTGAAACTTTTTTCAATAAGGAATGATATAGGAGGGGAGGGGGCTGTGACTTGATAAACCAATTTTTTTTTCTTGGGACATCCTTTTATAGTATATATACTCTCACCTTTAACGGTTCCCCTAATTCATATTATTGAGATAATTTTGTAAAAAAAATATTTTTTTTTTAAAAAGTATTAAATGTTTTTTTTTTTTTTAATCTATATGAAAATTATATTATCGTACAACAACTTGCATTATCAAAGATAGACCGGATTTTAACACACAAGGATGGGGTGAGGAGAGAAAAAAATAGCATCGGAATTTAAATTTTATTTTTAAAAAAAATTGTCACTTTTTGCTGCAAATTTCAATTAAAACTTCCTGAAAAGTTAAAGAAATTCAATTTTTCATTTTTTTCCGAATTGAAGCGGTTTATTCTTCCGAAATAAACCGCTTCGAAAAAAAAAGTTTTTTTCGTCTTTTTTAAGGATTTTTCCGGTGTTTTTCTGACAGTTTTCATCTCTATAATCGACCTAAATCAACTAATTTTAGTACTATGTAACAATACACTGCTACATTGTTAAATATTGCTGCTATACTAAGGTATAAAAGTTGCATCTACATAATTACTAAAGGAAAAAAGGGTAACAAACTGCTCAGATACCACTTTAAAGGTTAGTTAGTATTTATCACTTACGTTCAACTTGCTTTAGAAAACTACGCAAAATATGCAGATGCCACTTTTTTGCTATAGCTTTTTTAAATATTTGTCTTTCACAAATCACCAAAGAACTTGAGATTTAGGTAAACCAAATTACTAATGACAGCCCGGTGACAATAACTCAATTTTGACAAATTGTGCAGATACCACATCTGTGCTTAGCACGACAGCTTAAGTGTCTAGCATTAATCAGCAAAGATTTATTCACTTTGCCAATGGGGGGTCCTTTAAAGATAAGTTTATTTAGCTTTACACTAATAAAATACATAGAAATTCCGTTTTTAAATGTTCAAATTCAACACCAGTGTTATAAAGTCTCTACAAAGTACACTGTATTTTAAAATTCCCTCAAAAAACGGAAAATGTACTGGCAGCAGAGTTGCCGACAATTTTCCGTTTTTTACAGAAGTGCTGTTTTCCGTTTTTATCACGGATGCTTTCCGTTTTTCCATACTGACACTTTCCGTTTTTATCACGAACACTTTCCGTTTTAAAACTGCTATTTTCCTTTCTCAATCGGAATATTTTCCGTTTTATGAACTGATGTTTTCAGTTTATAACATAGATATTTTCCGTTTCATGAACTGAAGTTTCCAGTTTATAATATAAATATTTTGCGTTTTATGAACTGATGTTTTCAGTTTATAACATAAATATTTTCTGTTTTATGCACGCATATTTTCAGTTTAAAAAACTATTATTTTGAAAATATAGCTGGGCAATTAAAGCATAATGAACTAATATTTGCAGATTTTAAAAGCCCATATATTTTTTCTTTCTTTTTGAAAAACAGCAAAAAAAAAAAAAAAGAAAAGAAAAGAAAAAAAAATAAACGTAGTTTTATTAGAGCATTTGCATGAATTTCTTCATTAACTTCCAAAAATTTGTGAAACTTCCTAAAAGTGAGGAAACACATTTTTACTATGCAGAAACTATCTTTCTCTTTTGAAGGTATAGAGGGAAGATATAACAGCGATCTGGGAATGTATTTGCTTTGCATTTATTGTATTGAAATCTTTTATCAACAAACAATTGCAAAACATATGAAATAAACGCAAATCATACCAACTGTTTTTTTTTTCTTTTTTAAATCAGTCTTCACAAAAATACTCTCCTCCCCCCCCCGGCAAAAGAAAAAGTTCCTGTAATTAACTGTGCGACGTTTTATTTAACAATAACTGCCATAAAATTTAACTTTATCAAAATTATTGAAACTTATCAATTGTACATAGTTAACATTGTTTTCAATAAAACAAAACATTTATTACAAGTACAAAATCATTTATTGCAGATCTTGTGCTACACAATTTTTAAAATTATTTACTTGTGCCATTGTTGAATTAATAGTTTGCTTTGCTGTCATCATCAGTACCATTGTTATTTCCGCACTCATACATAGAGATCAAATAAGATTCATAGGTACAACTGGGCCATCTTTCGACGATTCCAATTTTTCACAATTAATGTCACAAACCTAAATTACAAGAATAAAAATATCAATGCATTATATCAAAAATATTTAACACATGAACTTTTTATTGAGTAAATTACCAAGTGTCATGTCATAAACATGCAGATGAAAACATCAATTACCTACGGTAAGATATTTGACTACAATTTTTCTTGACAACGAGGTAATACGCTGATGGCAAGCGAAAAAAGTAGTCAACAGCACTGTCGAAATTTGGAGAGAAATTAGGCATCTTACTTCAGAAACAGTTCATTTGTAAAAACCAATGCATATTTTTTTTGCAACAGTATTTAAATTAATATTTTCAATTTTAAAGACAGTGTGGAGTAGTAGATATGTTAGAATTGAACGTGCCAGCCAATAGCTCAAAAACAATTCTCGATCTCTTATAATTCTCGGCTAGCTATAGTTTGGGGTGAACCTAACCTGGCAGCCAAGTAATGCTGAGCTTCGGGTATGCTTAGCTTTCACAATGCTTCCAGGTTAGGTTTGCCCTAACTATACTAAGTGCAACATTTTATTTGCTAACTCAATTTTTGCTCTAAACCTCATTACTTGACTCTCCAGAAACAAAACAAAACTTATCCATGAAAAAATAATATTTGAGCAGGTTATAAGAATTATTTCGAGCATATTATTCAATAACTTCAAAACAATTGTCATGAAAGGAATCATGAATTGCTGAATCACAATAAATATCACGGAGTTATACCTGGATGTTTTTCTACCATATTCTCCCCCCCCCCTCAAAAAAACCTTATTTTTTTATGTTTATAATTTGTCCTTGTACTGTGTTTTCAGTCTCCTTTTGCATTTATGTGGAAGGATGCAATAATGCACAATTCCACAAAATCGTATAAAATTGCATCTGGTGTGGAAATAATTTTAACTACGAGAAGACAATTTTTTCAATGTATATGTTATAGTTGAACTCAAGTCAACAAGAGCTAAGGTTAGTCCTTCTTAGTTTGATCGCCTTAACCCCTCCCCACATAAAACTGTAAAAATTATATTATTCCGATTCTGACTTAATATACACCTGAAAAACTTTTCATGGAAACTTTTTTTTCATAAAAAATTTATTTTAAAAAAGTAAAATATTGTTAGGCTTTATTTCTCAGGGCCAATTGGGTTTTTAAACTTAAAGTATATCCTTCCGCAAGTGGAAAGACTTCTGTTTAACATCAGTTACTCTTTAATTTATCATTGAATTTGGTTTACAGACATTCTGCATTTTAGAACAAATTGTGAAGTTTGTTGGGTTAGGATAGGCTGTCTGCTTTATTAGTTTTATTTGCTAAAGCAGCTATGTCGTTAAAATTAGATTACACTGCAATAATTAAAAATTACTTTTGTTAGACTTAAAGCAGAAAATTTTCATGCGTGTAAATTTTGTCGTCATAATTCAAGTAATCTAGTAACTGATAAACAACCAGCCATTTGTGCTGAGTAGGGCAATGTGGGGTAAAGTGAAATAGTTAAGATAACTGAGCTTTTTTAAAATGAAAAAAATTAGAAATTTATTTTGAAAATTATAGTAAGTAAAGAAAGAACATTCTATTTAAAATAAAACTAACATTGAAACTGTATTTTTTAATTTTGGCAGTAAATTTGCAGTTTCAAAAAAAAAAAGTGGAAATTTTCAACTTTTTTTTTTTTTTTTTTCATGGAGCAAAGTGAAAAATGAAATATTTTATTCAATTACTAGTGGTATTCGCACGGCTTTCCCCGTAATAGAAAAATTAAAAGGTCTTTTGGTTCGCCTGTTATATTTACAAATAATGTATAATGAATTTTCTTGCCAATTGGCTTGTACCCACGTTACGGTTCCACGTTATGATAATTTCGTATCTCGCCAATTGTAGAGGGATTATCTGATCAACTTTGTTCATCAATATATTTTTTGCAAAAAGGTTTTTAAAAACAATTGCATTTACTACAAGTTTTGGGAAAAGTGAAAGTTGTTCGTTCGCTTATGATACTTCTTTACAGACAACCCCGCTTTTAAATGTTCGGGAAGAGATGATTTTTTAATTTGCCGAACAATACTCTGAATTTTACCGAATGATAAAATACGAGCATGAGGCACAAACGTGCATCTAATGAGAAGAGACATTAAACATCACTATTTCAAATTTTCAAACAGTTTTGCAGTGAAGTGTCCAAATTTACAGAATCATCAGAAAAAATTGTCGACGTAGAACACTGTTGGTAGTTCACAGTGACCTCCCATCAGAGTGCCGCTTCCAGTGGCGCTTTGAAACAATACAGATATTACAACGGCAATGATCGTAGACCGATGTTCGTACATTGGCACTTCGATTTGCAGTCAGTGCGGAACCAATGCATTAGTTAAGAGAAAAATTAGAAACCGATTTAACAATGCAGGATTTACACTGGGTTTTGGCGATGTATCAATCCAACGTCCTGCCCTAATGCATATGTAAAACAACATGTTTTATACTTACAATTTGCGTATTCGCGGTGAACTTCCCTTTTCTGTTCAAGGAGTTCTGTTCACTCAGTTGCACAATTGAACCCGCATTCCATCAATAAATTCTCCGGCTCACTTTGGAAGGTTCCAGTGCTGAGAGGGTTCAAAGTGGACAGCATCTGGAATGTTAAATAAAGTGTTTAGAATAATATGATTCAAATTTCTCAAAATAATGCTTTTTTTAATGATTGATACATATTTTTTATATTCATTTCTCTAAAAAATTATATATTATATTCATCAATGTAGATAACAAGCATTTAAAAGTTTGAAAGAGAGGGGGGGGGGGGATCAATATTTAAAATTGTTTTCTTGAAAACCCAAGTAGTTAACTAAAACTAGATGTTTCAACTTGTTAATTGAAATCTAATCAATTGCAAGAAGCAAGTTTATACATAGTTGTTATTCATGGAAATTAAAATAAATTAATTTAAAAAAATAAAAAAAGAACAGTAGTATTTTAAGTAATAAGCAATATTTTTACATTAACCTTACATATAGGCAGAAAATATTCTTCATTAACAATAAAACAATCAAGACTCAATGGTGTCCCATCTAACAATTACTTAGTTATTCGAGACAATTTTGTAAAATATCCCCTTAGCAAACAAAAGTTTTTAATATTATTAGAAGCTTTTTAATTTTAAAAACTTGTCAAGATGTTTAAAAGTTTAAACAAAGGTCTGTGGGAAATTAAATGTTCAAACTAGATAAAAACTTAATTTTAAGCAGCAATCATCGTTACAGAATTCAAAAAGTAATTATTTGTAGTAAAAATGTAAACACTCACGAGCAATCAATCCCGGATGAGAAGATACCAAAAACTTCGTCTTCGGCGATAATGATTTCTGACCGGTACGGCATCCGCCATTGCTGCAAGATCAAAAAAAACCGTAGCCTACGAAACAACGCTCTAAGCGTTTCAGTTAAAATCGGTAATCACTACTTTTGAACAAAACAATTAGATGTTGATGGAGAAGAGGAAAAAGTTCGAAAAATGTTCAGTATACAGCTATTTCCATGCACGAAATAAACAACGTGCTTCGCCGCCATTACTCATTTGTTGTCATTAGTCAATACTAAAAAAAATCTTCTACGCTGGAGATATTCCGTTTTTTCACGGATAAAGGCTCCCTCTAACGATCACATACGGAGATGTTCTGTTAGTGAGCTAAAGTAAAAGAAAATTTTCAGTAATTCCATGAAAAGTTCCGTTTTCAATCCAGAACGGAACTTTTCCATTTATAAGGGGAAATTGTACAGTAAATTTACGGAAAAGCATTAGTAAATTAAATGAAGCAATTTTACAGTGTATTCAAAGGCCTAATTTAATATAAACAGCCTAAAAAAAAACAGGTTCGTTCTTTTGTTATTCTTGAAAAGGCAATTTTGACCAAAAGTCACTTTTTCTCAAAGTGACTTTTAGTCATTGAACAGTCCTATTTTTTAAGATGAAAGAACTTTTTGGATTGTTAATCTACGTGAGTTAAAACTAAAGTTATAAGCATTTGAATACTAAGTGTCTGCAGTGTAACACGTGTTAAGTCTAATCTCTACTTACGTTTTGCAAAGAATGCAATTTTCGTTCGATACTGTTTACAGAAAACATGATTTTGCGAATTCTTTTCAATATTGAAGCATGGAATTTTTCATGCCTGTCTTGTAATTACTTGTGAGCGTAATAGAAAGTAGACTATATAAATGATAAAATATTTTTTTGATTTACTGCCTTTTTACCAAAAAAGGGAATTTTAGAGAAATTTCTAGATAAATTCACGTAATTTGTCATCAATCTTAAAATACTTGAAATATTTCTTTACCTGCGGTATGTTTCATTTGTATCATTTATAGATGTAAAATAACCTAAGCAAGTTGTATGTAATTAGCTTTTTTTTAATACAGTGTTTCTCCTAACTGGTAATGTTCTGTTATTTTTTAAAGAAAAATCACCCATCAAAGAAAAAAAAGAAAAAGGAGTAACATTATGACTTATTCTTAAGCAAAATACATGTTTTAAGATCCTTCTCTTTCTAAAAAATCATTAATGTTATTTAATAATGAGGTTTAAAAAAAAACTGCTCCGAGCCTAGTCGGGTTCCTTAATATTAAAATACCAACATATACATTATAGAGTCAATACTATTACATTATACTGAGGCATTTTCCTTAGAGTAAAAATCTATAATTTCTTTATGCTTGCATTCAATTTTAAAAACACAAAAAACGATCAAATTCAGGTAGCGTATATCACGAAAATAGGTGTCATTAAGACTTACCACCATGTTACCACTGCAGTAGTAACAACTTAAAACCTATGATTACGCAAGAACTGTGGGTGATGGAAAACTTCTGAATGGATATTTGAAATCGGCGTTGAAAATTGCCCTAGAATCACTATAAATGTTTCATGTAACAAAATCTTCGTTTACCAGTGTTATTATTAATAAGTGTTTAAGAGGAGGGATCCCACTTACCCCGTAAATTTTTGCTATAAGGGGTAAGTGAGTCCCTCACTAGGGGGTTCGTGGGTACCCCCATAACCGTAATGGTGAGGGTTTTAAAATAAAAAGCAGCTCTCTCTCTCTGATCTCCTTTCAAAAAATGCTACAGGTGAAACAAAGAACATTCACAGATTGACGTGTTTCTAAAAGAAAACTTTTTTTTTACATCTTCTTTTGGCATTATTTAGCTGGATGCTTTCTAAATCGATTTGTAGCATGATAGTATTCACCAAGAAGTATCTAATTATGGAATTAAAATTTAAAAAAGAAACTTTTAAAAGACCATCAATTAATCAGGTTTTGAAACTAAACCACTGATATCAGTGGGATATTTTTTTTATTGTTCAGTAGGTGTTTGTTTGTACAGTCGAGCCCGCTTAATGGAATATCGGTTAAAAGAATATCCCGCTTAATGGAATAATTTTTCAATGTAACTGACCGATGTAATCTCTGATTTTGATCCCGGATAAAAAATATCCCGCTTATTAGAATAATTTTTCGTGGCAAAATAGCTGTTCTATTAAGCGAGCTCGACTGTATTACAATAGCACAAATACTCAGGTAGTATAATCTTATTCAAAGCATATTTCTTAAGGTTTTCGTACATAACATTTTCTGACAACATGCAATGTTTTCAGCAAAAATGTAATGTTATTTTCGGCAAACTTGATAAATTGATGCGCTTAAAATAAAAAAGGATTTTAAACAATGGTGAGTAAAAGCCGGTGTTGAAGTGCTCGATTACTTCACGAAATATTTGTGGTGGTTATAAGCACCCATGCCACAAGAGGGAAAATGAAAAGTTGGATAGAAGAAACGAATACCTAAATTTATTCATCCGATTTCTTAAATAGTAGAACGGAACTATTTTCTTATGAAGCCGAGTTTAGGATCTGAGTAGAAATTTCACCGTTTATAGAAACTGGTAAAATATTAATAATAAAAAAGATCTTTTTTTTTTGTGCATTGGATATGGAAAATATTTCTCTCAAAACTAAATAAATAAATCAGAGTAGAATATTTGTACTTCTGAAATGCAAACTTTTCCTTCTAATTTGGCACGATCATATCTAACTTTGAAACATAGTTTTACTTTTTGTGTGGAATTTTTAACACTCGATCATTATATTAGAAAAAGCGCATATGATAGTATGAATGATATTACACTTTGCACCAAATTTCAATTAAATAGGAAAAAAAAGGCATCAGTAGCAAATTTTGAAATTTCGCTCTCCACCCTCATTTAAGATCCGTACTAATTCAAAAAAAAGAAAAGAAAAGAAAACCACTGTTTTTTTTAAACCAAACATGATTAAACTGCGCTTGCGCAAGTTTTATTAACGTTTACTTAAACAACTTTCAAGGTAAATGTAGCGAACTACTGTTGTAAGCCAATCCTATTGACATTGTGAGTTTAGAAAGTTATCGGGGGTTTGCCTGTTTTTAACAGCAGTAAAAATTTGACTCATTATAAAATGGTATTTAACTGGAATTATACAATATTTGCATGTTATTATTATGATTTTCGTTTATTTTGGCGGGTTTGAACCTGCGCATTTGGGCGTAAGAGCCGTACTCCTAACAAAAACTTTACTCTGTCGGTGGTATTTTACTTATTTGATTATTTGACGGGTTTTTTTTTTTTTTTGTTTATATATTTGTTTGGTGATAAACTAACGCTGTGAAAAATTCTGCGTAGTAAAATTCAGAATTTCTTCACCCATTATGTAGTGAACTTTATTAGCAGTGCCACATCAAAGTTATAATTTTTAAAAATGAGCTAAAAAAAATAAAACAGGAATATAGTTAGCAACTTCAAAGTTCTACAAATAAAGTTCAAAATATTTCCAGAAATATTTATCAGCAAATTTAGTCGAAGAATGCATACCAAATTTTAGTTTGAAAATGGAAAAAAAAATGTTATAAAGTTCGCGTTTTGGATAGAGAATTGTATGACTACACATTATGGTTCGCTTTACGTCATAGAGCTGACAGATTAAGCTTCAACCAACACAATATTCTCTTTGTGTTTACTCGGAACACATCGTGAATGGTAGATTGGACGAAAGGAATCGATTAATCCCAAATAATAGAAACAGCTTTACTGTCCAAGTTTCGCTTTGGATTTATGCCAAAATATTGTTAGTCTAACAGAAAATGTGTTTTGCTGTTATGTGGTCAGAAACATAGTTTTAAGGTTAAGAAACACATAGTAATTTCTAACATACATATGCATGATATTTTGTTTAGAATAGTGTTTTAATACATTTTTATATGTTGCATCAGTTTTGTCTTATTTGCAGCTGAATTATTGATGGAAATTTTCGCAATATATCGTTCAGTTCCACTAAGATTTGAATGCATGCAAATGTTTAAACTTTTAATATAAATGTTTAAACCTATAATAACTTTTGAGGGAATAACCCGCTTCGAAAAAAAACTTTGTTTATTTATTTTTGTCATAAAGATGTTGGCCAAGAGATCACATTTTCACATTTCATTTTTCTATTTGAATGTTTTTGTTTAGTAAGGAAATTATTCAAATAACCTGATTATCAGCATCTACAAAGACATTTAAGGCATATTTAAAGAACTTGAACTATAAAGCTGCTTTGTTTCTAAAAAAAAGTTCATAAAAGGATTTTTTTAATTGGATGTTTGAAAAATGCTTTTTGAATAATTCAAAAATGTTAACATTTGCTTCCAAGAGAGAAATTTCAACTTCTTTACATAAAAAACAAGGAAACAAAAAAATTACTTTTATTCTCTTAAAAATGTGTAAAAAGGGATATTCAGAAATATTTTTAGCTTCTTGTGAACAGAAATAGATAATAAATTATTGATCGAAACATAAATGCCAGTAGAATTAACGTTGGTGCATATTAGAGATTATTTAAATGAATCAGTTAAAACAATTATGTTTTTACTGTCGCACAAATGAATTTCTAGGCAAAAGTTTTCTATGACTGCGTAGCAAATCTATGCTACGTTTTCAAAATATTGAACTTCGTACTAGATTTTCTCACCAAATTACAATCTGAAATAATACAGTATTTTTTTTTTCATTCAACATTTACAAAATTTACAGTTTTGGCCTTTTTTAGGCTTTTTTTCAGAAAAATCAGAGAAAGAAGAAAAAAGCATGAAAGAAGGCTTAATGCATCTTAAAAATATCGCGAAAAACAAAAAAGAAGTCAAAAATAAATAAAATAATTAAGTAAATATCGAAAAGTTAAAAATTGGAAAGTAGAGTATCTTAAACAGGGGCTACTTGGACCAGAAATTTCATTTTTTGCGAGTTTAACACTGATTTTTTAATTTAAACTATGATATGCACTGATAACATTGTTTTTACTACTTTTCAGACGTTCAGCTACCACCTTTGGCCTTTTTTTATAAAACAATTTTAACTCTTTATATATTTTTTCTATTTTTAAAAATTGGATTAAAGTGGCCCCGCACTGGGGCTACTTTACGCGCTGCAAACCCATAAGAAAAAGATGTAAAACAGGTGGTAGTATCAAGAAGGACCAATGATTTTGAAAGAAAACTCAAAACGTACATTCTAGTGAGCAAACCATTTATATAAATTGCAAATTATTTATATAAATTAATATAAAATCAACCTATGCATAAAATGATACTTTTGAGCAATCAAAATTTATTAAATATAAATATAATTTAACTGCAGTAAAAAATAATTGAAATGCTCTTTATTTAAAAATTAGAAGGAATGAAAATTCCTCTCTTTAATGGCTTGGGTGGATTTATTTTCTCTGATATTATTTAATACCTGCTCTTCTCCTCGCTACTAAATACTGCAGGATGCCCAGACTAGTTTTGTGAACGATCTTTTAATTTCCTTTTTAGAGTTGATATGCTTAAGTCAAAATGGGCTGATGCTTTTCTCTAATATATTTCTCTGGAATTAATTGAATCTGGACACAATTGTAATTTTTCCTAATCATAACGCGCATCATTTCCTACTTCAAGGGGTTCTGTTTTACTTTTGGACCCTTTTTATCCCCAGGTCTGCAAATAAACGATATAAATAGTCACTAACCTCTTTATTTTAAAAGATTACAAAACTTACTTAACATAATTTAGTGATGAAATGTGGTCTGGGGCTGCTTGAACGCTGGGTTCAAATAGCCCCATTTTATGGCAACCAGTACACTTTTACTAATTTATATTAGTTACTGTGTTTACTATATAGCTGTAATCTTAAAACACTGTTATTTCTTTAAATATAATGCAAACATAAAATTATCTTTACCTTGATAATAGCAAATGTTTCCATGAACTTACATGCTAAATTTTGCGAACGCTAAAAACAACTGTTAAGACAATTTGTAATCATAACCTCAATCGGAAAAGGCGGGAATAGCAGAAACTTTGTTTCGTGCACCAGCCTCGGTCTAGTACTGCTACCCAGGGCTGTGGAGTCGGAGTTGGAGTCGGACTGATTTTGAGGTAAAGGAGTCAGAGTCGGAGTCGTTGGAAAGCATACAAACTCCGACTTCGGATTTCTTTTTTTTTTCGTTAATATTCAGACTCTCCTTGCATTATTTTAAAAACTCACAACTAATTGGTTCAGTTACATGTATAAAGCCTACTAATATACAGATAATAACTGCCATAGGCAACCAACTGGCTTGATTGTTAATTGAATTTTCTGCTACCTACGCCGTCCCCTACCTTGCTTTTTTTAAACTCTCTTTAATAGCAATTGTCCGCAAACGGTTTTGTTGCATAACATTTTCTGAATAATCACTCTTAAACTAAAATAATATAATTTTTTACTTCTATCTCAGTTGCAAAATAGTTAAAGGAATGTATCTCTTGAGCAAGTCGGGGCCCGTAGCTCGAGAGGAAACTTCTGAGGTTGTTCGGTAAATTCAAATAAGTGTTAGTTCGAAAGTGTGAATCCAAAAGATTCGATAAAAAATATCTGTTTCAAAATTTGAAGACTCTATCTATAAGCTTGGTCCTCACTAAAAAGTAAGAAATAAAATGAGAATATGATTTCTAGGTTACAACACTCAGCAATTTTTTGTAATCTTAAAATGTTCGTATTAAGCTTAATTCCAAAGCAGTCATTAAAATTAAAATTAAAAACTAATCGAGGAAGAATTATAGGTATAGAAAAAAACTATTCGTACAAAGCTGTGTACCGCCACATTTAGTGTAAAATTTGCTCCAGCCTAACATATACCCGGCTTCTCTTCGCAATAAGGTGCTCTATTTATGTTTAAATTTTAACGTTCAAGATTTCATTTAAGATTAATTTAAGATAAGAAATTTTTTAGAATTAAGGTATTTATGTTTTTTATAAACTCTAAAATTAACTTAGGGTGTCACCCAGCAGATGAGTGTTACCCGGAGCCGACCTATACCACTCAAGACAGTTTTTTTTTTCTTTTTGACTTTTCAAAATTGCTTTTCTCCCCTTAAGTTATAGTTTTCAAAAATTGAAAGCACACGATCTGATAAACATCTATTTTTTAAACTTTGAAGGGGGCAAAATAATCCTTTTTATTTTTTTTAAAAATGGGACTTTTGAGCAATCTCACTTTTAAAATCGTAACTATTGCAAAATTTGATTCTCAAATTGAACTTCTAACGATGTATGATGCATCTTAAGTTTACGATAAAAAACACAGCACGAAATTTTCATGAAAAGGAATTAATATTTCAATCTTTGCTTAGAGGTTTTTCCCCTTCCCATGGAAAGGGGGTTGGAATTGAAAAAAATAAATAAAATAAAATGAATAAATAAATAAATAAAGCCGGAATCGGAGTTGGAGTCGGACGTTTCATAATCCAGGAGTCGGAGTCGGAGACGGCCATTTTCCTTCCTACTCCGCAGCCTTGCTGCTACCTGTCATGGAGAAGGTTTTTTAAGAGCTTACATTGATTTTTATAGGACCAGGACGGATTTTAAACACGTTTTTCTCAAGGGTTCAAGTAGCCACTGGAGGCTCAGGTAGCCCCGGTTTACGGTATTGAGATTAGGAAAAAATGTCTGTCGGTCTATCTGTCTCCCCCCCCCCTCAATAAATTTTGAGTGAATAGTCCGATTTAAGCAATTTCTTTTGTTCGAAAGATCTCGGCGTGGACATGTCATTACTATTTTTCACTTTTGAATTTGAACAATGTTTTGTTCAATTTTGAACAGTTCAAAAACATATAATTTTGGCGCCTACGGCAATCTCAAACTTTCAGGCGAATTTGCTTTGAACAGACTTGATAGGAAAAAGTTTTTGAAGAAGATCATAGATAGAAAATTATCTTTTTGCTTTGAACGATTTACCGTTCAATTTTGAACAGTTTAAAATGTTTAACACTAGTGCCTTTGGCAAAACTAAAAGTCAATGTAGATCCCGAACGTAAAGGCGGATTTACTTCAAACAAATTTTGTTGGAAATAGCTGTTGATAACAAACTTCCGACTCCGACTCCTAGAATCTTAGGGCAGTCGACTCCGAATCCAACTCCTATACCCGAAACTTTGTCGGACTCCGACTCTAATACGGTAGCTTTGGCAAAAATTGAGACATGGAGGCGAAATGGCTGACTCCGAGTCTTGGAAATTTAAAGCGTCCGACTCCGACTCCTTTATCCAAAGTAAGTCCAACTCCGGCTCCGCAAACATTAGCAGAGTTGAGGACTTTAGAAGAGAGAAAATGACTGATTCCGACTCTGAGTCCATGAATTAAAAATCTTCGACTCCCGACTCTGACTCCTTAACACCAAAATAAGTTTGCCTTCGACTCCGCAGCAATGGTCTTTACTGTGAAATAATTATTGTTGATATGATTTTTTTTTATTTTCACTTTAAACTTCTAATTTAAGTATTCAGTTTTTGACGGAGAAATTCGGAGTCATTTATGTTTTAACACAAAAATAAACGCAGACGGTTTTTTTTTTTTAATTTTAAATAATGAAAATTGACATTTATTTTTTTTTTTATTTTTGAAAGTACATTTATTCTTTTTATTTATTTATTTATTTATTTTTATTTATTTCTTTTTTTTTTTGGCAACAGAGGAAAAACAAACGCCTGTTTTTTGTATTATGTATTTAATTTAAAGATGCTGCTACTTTATTCGTTTGTTTATTTATTTTTAACGCATCTATATATTTGGAAGGACGAGGCATATTTTATTTCTACAAATCAGTGTGAAATGTTAAGAAGTTATGCTCAAAATAATTCGCAGTTTTACATAGTTATGAGATAACTGATCAGATACTAGACGGGCGATATTGGTACACGGGAAAGCCGGCTTGTTTAGTTCTGGACGGAACTTCTTGTTACATTTATTTACACGAATCAGTAACAAAAACTGTCACTAAGACTTTAAAAAGAATACAATTTCTAAATTACTCTTTAGATATTTCACCAGGTAAAAACAAATTATTCCCCCTAAATTAAGTGCCAAAACTTCAAGAATACTTTAACAGAAACCAGTGTCATTATTCGATAGTGTAACGGAAATAAGTGTTTAAGCATGCGTTCTCCAATTTCTGAAGTTCCTTATCACAGGACAAAATATTTTAACGAGGGTTTGCAAAGTGATAAACGACCCCGCGCCTGCTGGAGAAGCGTTATTAACTTTAGTTCTAGAATTCCACTGTCCATCAAACCTGGAGCAAGATTGTTTTTCCAAAGTAGATTAGTCACGTAACTACTGCCAACTTACAATCTATAATGATACATATTTTCAGTATGTTTAAGTTTCCTTTTCGCGCGAATTTAATGAGAGACCTGCTGTCAGTAATTAGTTGCTGAACCGCAATTTTCCAGATGAGGAATTCGTTATTGCAGGACTTGTTTATAGTGTTTCCAAAATGAATATAATGCTTTTTGTTGATTTTTATTTCGAAACTTTGATACAGTTATGTAAAACTGCTTACTTCATAATTTTTAAATTAGCAATGAAGTCTATTTAAGAAAGAGTGATTAAAACGTGTTACAGTTTTAAAACTTAGTCTCTTTATATCTTCCATTAATACTCTCTAGACATACTAAGTCTTATGCATCTTAAAGTAAAGTGAACTACAATCTATTTTTACTAGACTTCAATATGCGGTTTTAATTGGGAAAAGTTAGGTAAAATCAGGTAGACTTTTTACTCCAGGGTCCTCCGTAGCTACCACTGTTTGTAGTTTTACCCGTTGAATGGGACCCCGAAGACAACTCTAATTTTTTTTGATCCAGGCCAGAAGCCGAGCAATCCCAGGTCCAGCACCTCGAGAGGTATCATTTAACTTGGAGGATATTGTGACCAGGAGCATAAATGAAGTCCCCCTGTCATTTTAATGAAGACGGCGGATCTTTGACCGACTAGAATTGAAACCGGAACCCTCAGGTCACAAAACTGTCAAAACATGGTGCCAGCGGTTTTTATCTAAGGTATTTTTGTCATTCAGCACAAGACAAACTAACTAGTTCCAGACAATCCTAATGCACATTGAATTTCAATAAAAAGTCTTGTTGGCTTATTGTTTGTGAGACCCAAATCTTCATAAAAGCGTAGAAAAGCATTGTTTTCCAGCAGAGTAATTTTCCTCTGCAGTACCTAGTTGCTTGAAGTTTCTTTAAATTTATTTTTAATATTTGATGATAACTCATGTGTCCATTTAATAAACCAGTTTTAGCGTTTCGAGTCAAGTAAACTTAAACTTCTTTTATGTAGAAAAAAAAAAGAAAGAGAAAGTAGAAGAAGAAAGGGGTAAAGCTCAAACTACTTAAAACTCCCAAATAGTATTATGTAAACGGGAAATCACATTGAATCCTAAGCTGTTGAAATTCAGGATTCAACAGCGTCTTCAGCATCAGATGAAGATCACGTGGTTATGACTCAACCTGTTTCTTGCGTATATGCTCCAGATAATGGGCGTAAGAATAATCTCCTACCTCCACCTCCACGCTCCGGGTCCAAAGAAAAAAATATCTATAAATAATGCTAATTTAATCTCGCATCATAGTGAAGACTAAGCAGATTCTATTCACAGTATTATAACGCTGCTAGGTTAGTTTTGTTTTAACTGCAGACCAATGGAGCCCGTTAACATGACCAAAAAAAAAAACGGAGCATTGCAATTTCTTTAAAACCGTGATAGTTTTCTCAAAAATTGCAGGCTAGTGGATCATTTCAATTAGAATTTTTGACTTGATCCTTTCAAGAGGCAAAATGGGAAAGCTCAGAGGAGGTACTGGTCAACTGCTGATTATAATGTGTACGACTGCTATCGAAAATAACCACTTCTGGGACACACACAAAAAAAAGACCTGTCCTTGAAAATAATTAGCAGCTAGTATGCCTAATTTCTGCCAGTAATATATTCGGCAAAAAAGCAGGAGAGTTTCCCGCTGAAAGTAAGTAACCATTCCGAAACTAACCTGGAATCTTTGTTTAGTATCCAGAAGCAAAAACAGTAACGTTTTCATAACAAATCAGGAACCTTTCAAGAAAACTCAGATATTTTTATTGTAATATAGCTTGGCATTTTCCTTATTTACCAGGAAAGTTCCCAAACTAAATATGGCTGAAGCTAAGGCATACTTTCAAGCAAATACCGAACAACTTGTTTGCAAGCAGTTCTTGCAAATCAACAGTATCCGGTGACTGCATCTCATCTTCTATAGGGCTCAATCAGTCTACAAAGGGTAAAACTGAGCTAAAAGCATCAAATAAATTCGATAAATATATATGTATCTTTACACTGACAGCTAAAAACTATTTTCTTTATAAATCTTGTAGCGATTCAGGAAACGTGTCTCAAATATACTTCTTTCGCTCAAAAAAACTGGCGGAAACCCGTAAAATTCCGGAACGCGTTCTGGAAATTTTCTGTGACATTTCGGAATTGTAATAAGCTTACTCATTGCATACCTATTGTGAACGCGTCTCTTAGATAGATGTATCTACTCAACTGTAAAGTATGTTCACCTAAATACAGCACCAATGCAGACGAGTATAGTTGAAGATTTATTATTTCTTTCTTTTATTAGAATTTATAAGTAAAGGAGTATTCTCACATTTTGTTAAATCTGATAGCACTTTACCTAGACAGTTACCTAAATCTCCCTAATTTCTAAAATGTTTGCGTTCCTTAGTGTCGAAAAGTCATCGATATAATTTAATGTTATGAAAAATTGTTTTAAAGGAAAAACAAATATTTTTTTTTTTTTTTTTTTTTTTTTTTTTTTTTTCATACTTGCATTCAATTTTATTGGCTATGATCATAGAAAAATCGGAATTTTACATGCATCTGAAAAAATATTGTCTTTAACTTCAGAACCTTTTTTTTTTCCTGAATACCAATTTTATCGACGCTGCATGGTTGCTTAAAATAAGAAAAAACAATTTTTTCGTGCTTGAAGAATTCAAAAAGATTCCAGTTTACTTGTAGAAAAGTTAGTGACTTCAAGGGAGAAGGCTCTCTGCTTTTTTACAGTAAATGGAAAGTATTCGGGTTGCCTTGTACGTGGTATTTCTTGATAACAACACAAGCTCTTTATTTCAAAATACCATCACTAATTGCCTGATCGTTGGCTATTGTGTTTCAAATGAAATTCTTTTTTTTTTTTTTTTTTTTTTTTTTTGTATTCAGTTCAAAATACTGGTTATAATTCCAATGAATTCTTCTTAAATCGTTTCCAATACAAAATTTGAGTTTGATTTACAAAGTATTGCCTACTTCTTGATTGACTATCAATTTTTGTCTTCATACAATTACGGTTAAACTTAAAATTTGTTTGCGAAAATATACCTGTAAATTTGTTTTAGTATTTCATCATTTTATTATTTGAATAAGTGCATTACGTACTTAATCCTCCATTATATATTTTAAGAATAATCTATTTTCAATAATTCTTCATAAGTATTATATAACTATTGACTTTGTTTCGGCAGTTCACAAAGTTTAGTTGTTAATTAACAAACACAGACGATGCACAGAGAACTCACCTGTCCAATGAAACTGTTTGTTCGAGATTACTAACGCAAGCCTTACTAAATCAAAAAATAAATAAATAAATAAAAAAAATAAAAATTCCTTCATGTTTCGGTATCGATGTATCAAAATATCGTCATATCGTAGTGGATATTTGATCGTAGAAGAACACGTATCACTTTTTGAAATAACTCAAGTTCCAAAAGAAAAAGTAGTTTGAGAATATTATCATATTTCATACTGTAAAAAAAAAAAGAAAAAAAAATCTTTTTTTTTTCTTTCAGCAGTAAAATTTGTGTTTTCCAGTTTGCTCGAAATTTATAACACTAAAACATTGTTATTAAAATTTTTCAATATATACATATATGTTTGTCAAAAGAAAATTCCTAATGGAATTCAGCGATTCGGTCGAGATAATCTTTCTGTTTATTTGTTGTCGTATGGCAATGAAAATGAAGATAAGAATTAATAAGTGTAATTTTGTGACATTTAAAATTGCAGGATTTGTAATTTTGTCTTTACGAATTTACAATTTCTGCACTTATAATAACGGTGCAATATAATATGAAATGTAGCATTTCACATCTAATTGGACATTTTTTTCGCTGGTCTGTGATTTAGAGCGTCGGGAGAGGACTATAGTCCTCCTGGCTTTTAGAAATCAGTGTATATTTGCATACATCGTTGCCCCAGAGCAACAGTAGGATATCGTACAGTTCTTGGATTTCGATATCTAACTCTTGCTCTTAGGCAACTTTATGTGGGCTCTTGAATTTGTTATTTAAAAAAAATAAATAAAAAAGTAAAAAAACGCATTGAGATTCTGCCTTCGTATCCCTTCAATTGGTAGTTTATGAAATAACGTTCCTGCTCTATTTTTTACTCGAATGTACTATTAAGTGACATTTGTTACTTACGCTACGTTTCAAAAAACTTATAAATTTTACTCACTAATTTAACATGAAACATCCTTCGGATTAAATAGTTTGTAATTACTATTGTACTTTTCTTTACAAAATATCAGCTCAGGCAGAATTAATCAAGAATAATAATACCCCGTGTGGGCAGAACAGTTTCATCGTTTTGTGACATAAAAACAAAACAATTGGGGCACAACCATTGTGGACCTTGAAGGAGTGAACTTGTTAATGGTGATGAAATGGAAAGCGAAATGCAGCGCTAACGTATCGAACACACGCAACGAATAAACTAACAAAGAAGCAAAAACTAGGCGTGGCAAGTTTTGCATCCAATCACTCAGAAGCAACATGTTGACTTTTTTGTTGAAATGGTAATGTAAATGACTCAAGCTCATTTTATTCACTTTTATTCTGATCCTAACAGTGCTAAGAAGTATAGCGGATCATTTGTGTTTCATTCGTTTTTTTTAATTTTCAGTCGGAGATAATTATTCATAGCGGTCCATTATTTAAAGCGACCCTAGAAGTCAAACTTCCAAATTAGAATTGTTACTTTACTTAAGTAAATTTAGGAATCAGAAATTGGATAAATATTTTGACTTTATATAAACCATTAAAAACTTTGAACTGCGCACCATTTATGTTTTATATATCTACTTCACAAATTATGTAATTTAAAATTTAGTAAACAAATATTTTGCATTTAAGGAACTAAAACCTAACACAGCGGGTCGTTTGTGATCCGAAAGTTCCAAAAAAACCTAAAATTTTGGATTGCCGTTTCCGAAAATTTTGTGCTGAAAACACATTCTAAAATAGAAAAATAAAAAATAAAAAAAAGAGAAAAATGGTCCTACTTGAGTCCACTATCACCCCTGACGGAAGGTGCGCTTTTCATTTCTGATCTTTCTAGTGTTTTGACAAAATAAGTTTTTTTCCCATTATTTCAAACCAAAGCTATTTCTACTAGAATATTTTCAAGACAGTGTTCTTATTCTTTTTTTTTCTGCCTAAACTAAGTTTTTAATAGGAAAGACATATAGTTAATTTCTATTAGCACTATCTCAAAATATATTTCCTAATTAAATGGATGATATCCATAATTATGTGGGAGTACTACTTTTCATAATAAGAATATTTGAAACTTACTAGCGCTTGAAGTAAACCATAAATCTGAGATATGAAGGATAAGTAAATCTTATACCTTTCTCCGAACCATTTAAGTCCTCCAGCAAAAATTAAACCAAAATCAAGTGCCATAACAAAAAGTACACTTTTCTGTTTTCTCCTTTCCTCTTTTTCTTCCTTTTTTTTCTTTTTTTTTCAATGTGGAATCAAGTGAGTGTTGTACATTGATGAAATACGATCCGTTGACGGCGAGATTTTTTAAAGCACTGCATCTATACAATTCCGCATCCTTTCAGAGAATACATTATCTAGGAATTATTCATTTCAAGTCTTCGAAAAGTATTTTGAGTGAATCATAAAAATCTCCAAGTATTTCTGTTTGGAAAAAAATGATTGATTGCCATCTTAAGAAAGGCAAGATTTTTATGGTAAAGGATTTTATGGTAAAAGGTACAGCCATCATATATGAGAGTCCTTTTTAGTCTAACATTTCTGGAATTTTGATTAATGTACCAACTTGTAAAGTAACAGCCCAGTTGAACATTTTTACACTGTTTGTTTTGTGGTATTTTTAATCTGATTTTTTTTTTTTTCAATTTTGCATACGCCTTTAATTTTAAGTCGCCTCAGAGAAACTGTAAAACATCCTACTGTTGCTTTGAGGCGAAGATATAGAGTACTTATCTTTTACAGTTGTTCAAAGGTAGCTTATGTATAAAACAAAGTTAAATCATTTGTACGAGTATTTAATTTAACGTGGGTAATGACCAAATGTTTTGCTTTGATGATTATTTTAAATGCCATGCCCTCACAGTATTTCTGTGTATGCTATTGTTATTGAGAAATGAACTGCAATATATAAACTTCTACTTTTTCTTTTTCTTCTCGAGTTTCCTTTTCGTTTTTTTCAAAGAACATTTTCAGCTATATGAATGAAATTAAGGATCAATAAAGAACGGCTAAGTAAAATAGTTATGAAACCAAAGGCTCTTTTCAACTGTTACATAAAAAGGATATGGAAGGAAAATGTATTTTTAGATTTTTTTATTTATTTATTTATTATGTTTTTTTTTTTTTTTTTTTTTTTTTTTTTTGACAGATACAATTGACCTTTTTTACTTCCTTTTACAAAAAAGGAAGTATTGTATTCGCGAAAAAATTTTCACTCAAAAATCGCCCTTAATTTCCATTTTGCTCACCCCCAAATGAATGTTGAGTTTTTTTTTCGATTCGACCACATGCGGAAAAGTGCCTAAGAATGTATAGACACGCGAAATATCCATTTTGACCATCACCGAGGTAATTACAACGACTTTTCTCGTGACGTCTGTATGTATGTGCGTATGTGTGTATGTGCGTATGTGCGTATGTGCGTATGTATCTCGCATAACTCAAAAATGGTATGTCCTAGAAAGTTGAAATTTGGTACATAGACTCGTAGTGGGGTCTAGTTGTGCACCTCCCCTTTTGGTTGCTTTCGGATGTTCCTAAGGGGGTCTTTTGCACCTTTTTGGGGGGAAATCATTGTTAATTTCGATGTAAACTCAAGTGGCGTTATAATTTGTCGGACACTTGGCGATATATCGCCAGTCTTTTGGTCGCCAAGTTTTGTCGCCAACTTGGTGACAAATTTGGCGGAGTTTTTTTTTTGGTTTCAATTTGGCCATTGTTGGTGATATTTAGAGAATAAATATTGAATCACATTAAAATAGCGAATAATGGGGAAATGACATTAAATTGGAGTAAAAGGAAGTCATGTGATGCACACATCAGCTCGTTTTCTTAATGAATGAAGATGTTCAACTGCTACATTGTTAAAGCACATGAAAATTTGAGGTAAATATTACCTTAAAGTTGAGTGTTTACAGTAGAGAAAATTTTTGCAGCAGATTTTATCGGAAACATAAATGGTTGTGGCGCTAATTGGTACACCACTTGACTTAAAGGTGCGAAGCATATGATTCCCCATTTAAACTACCATGTCGAGTCCCATTCAGTATAGAGGCTGCGAACCGTGTTTTAACACTGTACCTAGAATTAGAATAAAATCATATTCTTCAAAACATTATCTAATTAATTTCAAAAAAATATTCAACATTAATTGAGTCACAATGGTGTAAGGAAGGCTTAGGGAGCATGGCATACAACTTTGCTAAAATACGTCATGTTTCGTAGACCGCCAGAAGGTAAAATAACTTTTATCGGTATTGTTGTTCATAACAAAATATGTGAAACCAAATAATCGTTTTGCAACAACATCCATCTAAAACTTATTCCATTTGATCTGGAAATGAGTTTACTTGAGCCTTTTTAGAAAACTTATAAGAAGGATAGTCGAACTTAATACATGAACGTGAATTTTTGCTTTAAATTGCAAATATTTGTCTATATTAGCGTTTCTTATTATGTAGATAAATAGTACCAAGTGTTATGCTGCATAGAAATGTTAAAAATAAATAAAACTGGTTTTTAAGCTGAACTCTGTATTCTGTAGTGTAATAAACATTTTAATATTCACAACACGGTAGTAAATAAAAAATAATCAAATACCTTTGTACAGAAATGTAAAATTAAAAAGAACAGCATTTTAATGTACGTAACTTGCAGATTAATGCATATACGTGTTTTGATGTTGCAAGGAACTCCTTTTTCAATGCAAAAGACGTGAGCTTATGGATGAAAAGATATCCGACAAAAGCAACGAGGTACAAACACAAGCAGCTTAAAAATTTTAAATAGCGGATTAACTAAACACCAATGAGAAAATTTTAAAATAATAAACGAAGCTTTTTCTCACAGGTATGAAACCTACGCAGTGAAAAACTCGAGCATTCGAGTAGCGTAAGGTTAAGCAAATTATGCTAAAACAAAAAAAAAGACAATTTAAATAACCGTAAACCTCTAGAAAAGTAAAAAAATAGACAGAATAAAAGGAAATATTCGAGAAATCAGAAAAACATGGTTTGTTCATCATTGTTGTATGAGTTGAAGCAAAAAAAAAAGTTTTTAGTGATTTCAAAAGTTTTTTAGCCATAAATAAAGAAAAAAGCGCGGGTGTGCAATGATTTCTAGAAGTTTTGTGATTTAGATATTAGTGAGTTTACTATTTTTTATAAGCGTTTTGTATACTTCAGTGTAAATCATTAAAAGACAAAATCGTACATAGAAATATTAACTTAAATTAATTACCTCTGAGATACAGATAAATTGTCTGTGGCAATAATGTTTCGTAGAATACAGATCCGTATTACTTTATAACACCTTCAACTGAACAAAGTTTTGTTCTCTGACTGGCTTGCCTTATAAATTACAATTGTTCAAATATAGAGCACTTTTTCCGAGAAAGTTCTTACTTTAAAAGCATTAACAGCATTAATTTTAAACTCCAAAGCTTGTTCAATTACTCAGCAGTTTTCTTTATTTTCTTTAAACGAAATTCAATATTTGACTTTTCAATTTGTTGAGATGCTCAAAGGAATAAAGACAAAATACTCTCGAGAGACCAATAGAATGTTTCGAATACTTAATTTAATTTGCTAAATCACATTACAGGCTGTACTTTGTAAGATCTTTTCTAAAGCAACATTTTTCATTTTCCGTTCTGCGGGGAATGAAATAAATACCAACTTTTGCTGAGCGAATCTCGCGAAAGCTTAAATAAATCTAGGCGAATCATCCAATTAAATACACAATTCGTTGAAAAATGAAGTTATCTTATTTTCTTTACTTTTTACAAAGAATGTTTAGCATCCGCCTAATTGTGCCATTTCTCTTCATTGACTAAGTTGAAAGCAAATTTGCAATATGTATCTAGACTTTGGAAAGATACTTCAGAAACAGACTCATATAGATTTGGATTTTGATAAGAAATAAATTTTATTGGTTTCAAAATGGCTACCTTTTGCAGCGATGCAGAGTCTCAAATGCATATTGAAGTTTTCAGCAATGAGTAGCAAATCGTCCACCTTTAATCGATCTCACTACCACAAAAGCGGTTGCATTGGAGAGTCCAAACCTTTGTGTGGTTCACTATAGAGTTTGCACTGCAACGTGGACCACACATCGTAATCAATGGGATTGAGATCTGGTGAGTAGGGGGTCAATTCTACGGATGGTATCATGTCCGGGAAATGCGCCTTGTACCATTCGTGTCATTTTGGCCTTGGGAGGTGGTATAGAGTCTTTATAAAATTTTCAGTTTGCATTGCAGGACTGGTTTTTTTCTCCAGAAGTGCAACAGCTTGCGGAAGGTCATACTGGTAAACAATGTTTAATTTATTTTAACGTCCTTATCCGCAGGAATAAGAAAAGTTTTGCCTCTTTTCTTGGGTTCAGCTCAAGTGATGAAAAACTTTGGATTTTCGTGGTGCTGAACAACTGCCAAGGTACTTAGAGCATCTAAAGATTATATCCTATCATTCTGAAAGTTATGGGCTTGTTGATTGGTATAGAGTTTCTTATAAGTGAAAAGAAGTCTCTTCTAGAGTTGACCTACGGCACGTCTCAAAAGTTTTCATCATCTTTGGAACCACATGAGATATATTCTTCAGTGAGAGACTAAGGGTCTTGAAAATTGTAAAGTAGGCCCGTCATTTTGAAATTTTCCAGAGAAGAACAACAGTTACTTTTGGCATAGACAAACTTAATGAAAATCATGCAAAAATAGAGCAAGCAAAAAACTTTAACGTGCCACGTACTCTAGCTTCAAATTAAAGGTTTGTGCCTTTCCACGAAAAATTCGCCTCTTTGTCCCGCACGTGACAGCTCATATATTTTATTAAAAAGTAATAATTTCAAAAGGTAAAGACGATATTTTTTGCTTAAAAAATCGTGGTGATTTCTTATCCCACAAAATTTAGTTCATTACCTTTTTAAATTATTATTTTTAATGAAATTAATGAGACGTCAAGTGCGAGAGATACAAAATGGCCATTTTCCGTGGAATAGCCCTTTTAATTTTGTTCATGATTATGATGTTTATCGCAAAGACAATGGATCCAAATTCTAAGTTTTTTTTTGTTTAGGAAGAACATGCAATACCCTAGCTTGAACGTCCTAATAAAAAACTCAATTTAGAAAGAAGAACCAGAAAACAGCTATACTCATTACTTTTTCAGTGTAATATCGGCAGTTGAAGCGCACATTCACAAAGCTCCAAGATACGAATGAGTTTTACTTTTAACTTTTAAGTATGTGTACCAAACTAAAGTTTCTAAAAGAAAGTACGGTGGCTGTTGTCTTGGAACAGTATTAAAAATTCAAATGGTAAGTGTTTTTATTGCATTTGCCAGTTCTTGCGCTCATTCTTCGATTTTGCAGATCCAAATCAAAAAGTTTTCAAATAAAGGTTTCTGAGAGCTATTTGCAGTCTTCAAAAAGAGAATATATGTTTGGATTTAGAAGTAAAATTAAAGAGTTTTGTACTTGGTTCCCATTGAGGAAGATATTTTTTTCTCCAAAAACCATATATTTTTTCCTGCGAAGTAAAGTTTTGCTGGCTCAATGTTCAGAGTTATAAAAAGAAATGAGACAATATATTTTTTGATAATATCCCGTAGAAAGTGAATATTTCATATCTTTTTAAATTCAAATATGAGTATTTAAAACCTTTTAATGTGCATCGGGTGTCATTGTCCCTACTAGCTAGCTATAGTTGGAGATAACCTAAACCGACAATGTCTTTATGCTGCAATTAGTATTCGCGTATCCTTCACAATAATGCCAGGTTAGGTTTGCCCCAACTATAAAAACTTCCAAAAGTGTGTTGCCGCAGTTTTGAATTTGTAAAACATTTTATAGTTCTTTTTTAATTGTTATTATTAGTCCAACATTAATCATTAACGACAATAGTTTGTAATCATTAAACGTTTAACCCTAGAAAATTTCTACAGTCATATTTGTAAACTGCATTATGAGAAATATACTTTGTTTCTAGAATCAAATCTGTCTTCATAACATAGCACCAATTTACCCTCTAAAATTTAGATGAAACATTAAGCTGACCAGCTGATGACAGGAATATGTATATTTTCGGTTCTGTTTAGTCAAGGAACTGATAAAGTAATACCCCGCTTGTTTGAATAAAACCTTTTGTAATTTAAAATTTCCGCGTAGACGCAATGCTAATAGTCCCCGTTTAATAGAATAATTTTCGTGAATGATGCAAAAAAGACTCGTTTAATGTTGCAATCATTCTTCTTTCAAAAATTGCAAATTAAAAAGACGAAAAAAAATTCTTGAATAAATATCAGACCAGGAGCGTAAAATTTATAGAATCTTAAGCGATTCGCCGAGATAGATGAATTTTTCACCATGTGTACTCAAACAGCTGTTGTTATTGAGTAATACACCTTTAGGCAACTAAATGACCTTTTTTGCTTTTTTGCTAAAAAGTATACAATAAGTTCTTCTTTCTCTCTCCTTTTTTTTTTTTTTTTTTTGTATGTTTTATGCTGTTATGTTAGACTTTAAAAGTAGAAAAATAGGAAAACGAAATAAAAGAAAAAAAAAAAAGCACACGCACTCACAAACACAAATTAAAACTTAGGGTTGTGGGGGGCAGTGGATCACTGGGGTAAGTGGGTCACCTCCCAAAACTAAAATATGGACAGTTTTTTTTATATTTTTTACACTGTTCATGTCATATGTCATCACATTGATTGGTTTTGCATATATTTGAATTTCATGAATTTTTTTTTTCTGAATTATAGAAATGAGTCTAAAACAAATCATAAAAATATTTTTTTGCGAGTTTAAGCAACGTTTTTTAAAAAAGTGTTTCCAGTTTTTTTTTTGGAAATTTCATGCATAGTTTAACTTTATGTGAATACTGTAACAAGGAGTTTTGCATAAAATGTTGTTAATAAGTGTTCAAGAGTAAGGATCCCACATAAAATTTAAATATTCGCAATAAGGAGTAAGTGAGTCCCCTCACTATGGGGTAAACGCTCCCGCCATAATTGAAGATTTTTAAATCAAAATAAATTCTGATGAAATATTTATATAAGTGAAATATAAAAAAACTACGATGCCCTATAGGAATTGATAATTCAGCAGCAAATACTGCTGAAGTTGATAGTTATGAGTTTGTGAAACTTACATCAAAGAAAATCACAAGTATTATGAAGGTCTAATGTTAGAAGTTGATGATACAAATTGAAAAAAAAAAAATACTGCTGAATTTGCAATAACACACCAAGTGACACTATTTATTGGGAAGGTGCAGATCATGGAATTGTTAATGAGGATAAAGTGATAATATTTCTTCCTTTGCCCACTTTAAATAGACGCAATTTAGTGTTTCCAATTTCATTTTCAACTCATAGTTTTGGCTAATTTACCACTTTGGCTAAGTTACACTTATCAACTTGACCCAAACGCCGCCATTACTCAAAAACAGTGAAAAACAGCTGTGAATATGAGCAACTTCTCTGAGATAAAGCCATGCCTTCTAGTAAATGAACATAGTAGTATCTTGCCTAATACGATATGATAAACACCCTATTCTGCAGTTGAAAGAAAACCATAGAAATGTATCTTGGTGTACAGAAAACGATTCCCTTAGGATTCTGTAGCAAAAAAAAAAAAGATATTTATCTCGAGTACGCAAGTCAAATCATCCTAAATGTGCTTACTCACAGTTCTGGCAAGTGCACACTCGATATTTAATGCTATTGTATCAACTAAACTTTGCAACAACTGGACGCGGTGTCCTGTTCCAAGTTTCTGCGTTTTTTCAACACCTACTGCTTATCTAATAAAATTGTTGGAACCACTGAAATTCATGAAAACGGGAACGACAGCGTTTGCTACGTACCAATGAAGGCCCTGGTGTAAAAAGAAAACAGCTCTACTTTTCGGTGAAAAAAGAGTTCTGGTACACAAAAAATATTTTTTCGTGGTTACATTACACTATGACAAAATTCTAATGAAATTGTTTTATAGAGATAAATTTTAACATAATACTGAATATAAATAAAGACTTTAAAATATGAAGTTTAAAAACATTTGTTTTTGCTGGCGACTCCTAAAAATTTGTTTTTGTATTGAAAGATGACCCCATCTCGCACGAAGCTCTTCAAATGTAATACAATACATTAAGAAGTTACATTATATGTTTTACAAACATGCATTAGGAAAATTAAAAAATAAAGATATTGACAA
Source organism: Uloborus diversus (assembly GCF_026930045.1). Taxonomy (NCBI): domain Eukaryota; kingdom Metazoa; phylum Arthropoda; class Arachnida; order Araneae; family Uloboridae; genus Uloborus; species Uloborus diversus. The sequence goes on along the minus strand of NC_072731.1, from coordinate 216,755,509 downwards.
GAAGAAAAACTTTCTCCTTGTTAAACACTTAAGAGCTAATCAAAGAAACAAGATAACAATATTGTTCCTATCCATGTATTCGTCCGTTCACCTTTTCGTTCTTATCTGAGCTGTTTGTTTCCCAGCGTCTTCACTTCACGCGCAGTGATAACGGAAGTTCCAACTGTTCCGAGCATTATGTCAACAAGTGCGACAGACGGAACGGAAATTACTGGATGTTGTCGGTCCGATTGACCTACTAAAATATCTTCGTATGGAAGGAAGCCAAAAAGGCCTCCCTTCCACTTTTAATTTTGGGTCAATTGAACAACGTGTCATTCATAACAATCAGATTAGGAAAGCTCCCTAGTGGGTGGCGGATTTTCTCGATAACGAATAAAATCGTGACAGAATCCACGTGCATTATAACTTTACTGAAATGTAACCAGCACATTGACATTGCAAAGAGTTCTTGATAGATGTTCATTAACGATTCGATTAGAAGTTTGAGTGTAAAAAAATGAATAATTAAATGCAAAAGTTTCAAAAATTAATATACCCGTAAAAACTTATTTGTACTATTTAAACACCATTCTTTTGGAAATGTTACAACTATGCGCAGAAAAGAATTTGTCTTCCTGTGTGTGCATATACACAGAGACAGACACAAATTGTAAAATATTAGGATGAAAAAATCCTTTTTAAGTGACAAGCAAATTGTTTGGCAGAATTTCACTTCTTAGCGGTCGAACCTATCCTACTCAATACGCAACTTCAACTAACAATTTCATATCACAGTCAAGTATAATCGGGTTTATCGTTAATTAAGGAGGATTAAAGGAAAAGTCCGTGCAACATGGCTTTTGAAAGATTCTTGTTCTGTAAAATGTCGTTGTCAAAGCATACTTCCAGTCCCCGGGCGACTTCATACCCGCCGGGTACTTCTCATTCCCTGGTCCCTGCATATAAATATGAAAATTTTCGTATAACAATTATTTTCTTTTTTGGATACTTTGGACATCCCTTTATTAATTCCTTTGTATAGCACTGCGCTCTTGTTTAACCTTCCACCCATGACATTTTAATAGCTGGTAATGTGTCGGCCTGTGTTCTGTAGGGCTCTGTTCTAGCTGCAACCTTGTTCACTTCAAAGTTTGTAACATCGTAGCTGGGATATTCTGTGTAAAATATGCATCTGAGTGATATGTTCAGTTTTGAAAAGAGAATATAAGATAACCATTAGGTCATTTTTTTATTAAGGATTTCTATTTCTCATTGAAATTAGGAGAGAAAATTTAAACTTGTGCTAAAACTGTTAACTAAAACTAACTGTTAAATTTCATATTTCAATCATAACTTTTTCTGACATGACATTTCATACTGGTAAAACATTTCTTATAAAACATTACTGTTTCACCTAGTTCTCTCTTACTGCATGCCTTTTCTCTTTCCGATTGTTTAAAAAATACTCTATTTGAAACTATTTGTAATCACTGAAAAAAAAGTACTAATAACGCTTACACATCGTTTTAAACAGCCAGTTTGTTTATTATCTCACAACAGAAAATACTTTGTATAAAGCAGAAAATAAATCTCCTTCTAGTGCCGCAACTGTTAAAAATAGTAGCTAACGCATGAAATTCTTCTTTTATCTTCAACAATAATCGAAATAAGAAGCGATTTTAACATTTTTTCTCATTTATGCTTTTTATTTCTTTATTTCCTCCACACTTTCATGTCGTAAAATTCTGTCAATTGCCTATTAAATGTTTCGTATTTTTTTAAATTAAAAGCCCTTTGTCAAAACTGGGAAAGAAATCAATGCTTCGCCATTTAACTAAAATACAGCACAATGGAGTTTTTCATAATTAAGATTTTCACTGCAAAATTTTACTTAATTAATTGCGTTTGCATTAAAGACCTACTAAAAACATATTCCGAAGCCTCCTTCTCCCCTCCTCCTTTGAAAAAAAACACTATGAAAATAAGCGAAACGTTTTCTGTGCATTATGATATTTTTAAATTGATTAATCGATTTATTTTATTAGCACAGTGGTCAATTAAAATACGTCATGGCTAGGGTATTTATTCATTCCTTGTATTCAGGAAACCGAGTTTAGTTGATACACATTTTGCATTTCTAGTTATTGATTGATTTTTCTAGTTTTGTTCGTAATGCGTTCACCACCAATACTGGCATAAATCATTTCATATGCTTTTTTTTTTTTTTTTGAATGTATTGACTATAGCCGACGTGAGTCGTTGATTCACTAACGAATAAGCGGTAACGTTGATGAACTGAAGTTTTTCGAGTCAGTTTTAAAGAATATAATTTTACAAAATAATGAAGTTTCAATCTGAGTTAGATTACAAACGTAAATTTGATTAACGGTGATAAAACCATAAGTATGTCTATGAAATGCGCACGTTCAAATATTCCAAGAAATATTTCTTTCATTTAAGGTGTTTTTTGAGCAATTATGATTGCTTATTGTTCTCACTTGACCGTTCTTGGCGTTGTGGTTCCTTTTTCAGCTTGGACCAGCGGTCTCTGCAGCACCACTGCCCACCGGCTTCTGAGGGCTCGTCAGAATCCGCTTTTCCTGGTCGGAGGCGTCCATGTCCTGTACACACACGTGCTCACACACATACACACGCCTATGTGCATACAGACAGGTTTACGCACACACACAAGCCTACACATGCATGCACGCATGCCTACGCAGACACACACAACTATACACACGTAACCACCCAGGAGGAGGGGCAAGCTTGGGGGGACAGGAGCTGTTTCTAGAAACAATAACTCCAATGAGTAGGGCCCTGTCACAACTCGTGATTGCGAAATACATAATTTGAATTCAAAATGTCAGAACTCAAATTATTTATTTATTTATTTTGTTAGTTTTGAACATTTCTGGAAAAAACATCATTTAAAATTTGTGAGTTAAATTGTTACAGCATTAACTTGACCCAACTAAAAAACTGGAAATTCGGCTTCGAATATGAGCAGCTGTGGCAAATGGAGTGTGATAGGCAAATGTGTTTTCTATCTGACAAACGCAGTCGTATCTTGCTTAATGTGACACACATTTTTTTTTCGTATGACCCTGAAAAAAAAAACAGTTATTCCGTTTACGTATGTCGAATAAGAATCATTCGATTGCTTCTCCATAGGACTCTCAATTCCGGAAACATAAGCACTCGAAAATTAATCCATTGTATCAACTTAACCCTGTATCAACAGAACTTATTCTCCCCTACCTCTCTCTTACAAGAACATTTTTCTTTTCAAAAGCTAAAGTGATTTCCGTTGAAATTCTTAATATGAAATCCTTCGTAGTCATAAAACTTTAACTAGGCAAAGTAAAGGATCAGAAGACACAGAAAGTATGACAGTGATTTTGAAACTTTAATGTGTCCAAAACATAAATGCATGGAATTATCATATATGGTTGTAATTTCTTATTTGTTTGCAAAAATTTGTGTGATCTACAGTTAAGTCTTATTATAGTGGCATCATTTACAATGAACAATCCGTTACAACGTCAAAAAAGTTCAGTTCCATCATTCGCCCATTAACAATATTGATAGTCGTCTGTATCGTCAAATGGATTTTGCGACGATAAATATGAATGCCTCTGGAACGTCAATTTAATTTCATTTTACCTATATGTGCAATTATCATAAATTATGATTAAAAATCAATTCCAAATTTATAACCAAAAATTAATAACCCATGTTCTTCGCTTACAGTTCATATGTTTGAATTTTAAACATATAAATAAATAATAATTAAATAATTTCATCGTATGAAAGTTCGATAGAACATTAATAATGAAAACAAAATTCTGACATACCGTACTGTTTGAAATGAACTAATTATGAACTTTAGACAAGTTGCTGTTTTTTTTAAATAAAATGGCTGATAGGAAAGTGCCAATAATGTTTGGGCCAAAAAAATTTGGAACAGGATGAAACCCATTGGAAAAGTAAGAAAATATAATAAAATTAATAGGAAAAATAATTTACGGGCGATCTGTGTTCGGGAAGGGAAGAAACCGGTTTATCACGATTTCCGGCAAAACTACGAGTATTATCAAAAAAAAAGTAAACGACAAAGTTGTTCGCAATAAAGAGAACTACAACTTTTGTATTTGCACTTGTTTTACCTTGCGAAAAATTCAAAAAACGATTTTTTGGTTTTTTTATTTTTATCTCCACCAAAAAACGAATTTTTTCACGAAACTTGGTGAAAAGTTACTTTTTTATGTCTCAAATACAAATTTTATTAATTTGAAATATTTATTTTTTCTTCTATTTTTGATTTAATATTAAAAAAGCATCATAATTTTCAATCGAAAACTCTCACTTCAAAATGTATGATGCTTTTAAAAAATCGGTGCATGTTTTTTTCGTTGGAATCTCTACGTACTGATGGTATTAAAAAATATATATATATACAATAGTGTGGGAAATTTTCGCAAAAAATGAACAAAAATAAAAGTTCGAATCTGAAAATATATATATATATGTATTATTACGTAAAATTTTAAGCTATTTACTAACGTTAACACTTTAGTTACTTAAAAAATTTAAGTTTCCATGGTAAATAGCTAAATTGAAAATCCATGGAAAATTGAGATTTCAAAAAACACGCGAAAATAGCTATAAAAAACGACATACAAGCAGTATGATAATGCGCTTTTACTGCAACTAAATCAGGCACATTTCTCAAACGAGTTATAATGTTTTCATCGAAATCATTATGTGTGTTTTATTTTTGAATATGCATCAATTTGTAATGTATTATCTCTTGTATTGTTATTTTGAACCGATCTTTTTTTTTTTTTCGAAATATTACAAAAATTAAAAAACATGAGATTAGAAATAAACTGTGAGAGCGTCTTTAATTATTTTTTTTTCTTTCCTTTGATTTTCTCTGCCTTGAAGTACTAAACGTAGCTATTGCAGTCTCATCATTGTATTGACTTTTACAGGTTTGATGAATTAATGCTGAAGTTAAATTCTGCAATTTTTTGAGTTTATTATCGACACTTTTCTTCAGAGCATTAGTCGATCATTGTAATTCGCTATTCTATATGTGAGGATAATTTATATACTTGAATGGTCTATAAAACATTGTAGCCTTTAAAAAATATTTCTTACAGAAGTGGAAAATGGTCTAGAAAGATCTGAGCCTTACTACATGCGGATTATTTCGTAGCAACTGCTAAGATCGTCCGAGCAATGAACAACAATATTTATAAACATCCACGTGCAGGCTAAGTTACTTAAAGTAAATCGTGACGAATTTACTTCTTTAAAATAAACTTTTAGGATCTATCTACATAGTAAGGTAAATATATATACTACGTGTATTTTAATTTGAATCAATCAGCTATAAAATAAAAATACTATTATTTTATTTCATAAATAGGATGCTTAACGTAACATAACCTTTGAAAAAAGGAATGCTACAGAAAAATGGTCGTTTTTTAATCAAAAATTTCTTTTATACTTTTCTTTTTAATACAGCCGAACATTGAGTATGTGAAGCTGTTCAAAATAACAATGCATGAGATTATATTTTACAAATTACAGCATATTCAAAAACAAAACACACATAATGATTTCGATAAAAACATTATAGCTCCTTTGAAAAATGTGCCTGATTTAGTTGTAGTAAAAGAGCATTATCATACTGCATGTCTGACGTTTTTTCTAGCTGTTTTCGCATTCTCTTTGCTCTATGGATTTTCAGTTTAGCAATTTAACATGGAAACTTACATTTTTTGAGTAATTAAAGTGTAAAGTTATAATAATCAAATAAATAGCTTTAAATTAAACATAATGATGATTTTTTTTTTCAAATTCGAACTTTTCAGTTTTTTTTTTTTTTTTTCTGTTGATTTTTTGGTTGAAAATTATAATGCTTTTTTAATATTAGATCAAAAATAGAAGAAAAAATAAATATTTTAAATCAAAAAATTGCAGTGTAATTGAGACATAAAAAGGTAACTTTTCGCTAAGTTTCGTGAAAAAAAATCGTTTTTTTACGGGAGATAAAAGTAAAAAACCAAACAGTCGGTTTTTTTGAATTTTTAGCATAAACTTGGAGATTATATAAAAAAAGTGCAAGCACAAAAGTTGTTGTCCTTTTTATTACAAACAACTTTGTCATTTTATTTTCGATCGGCCTCGTAGTTTTGCCGAAAATCGCGATAAACCATTCCCCCCCTTCACCCCCCCCTCCCCCATCTCCTACCTTCCCGAACTCAGGTCGCCAGTAAATTATGTTTCCTATTAATTTTATTATATTTTCTAACCTTTCTAACTGGTTTCATCCTGTTCTAATTTTTTTTTAACTTTTTACCATTTTCAAAGGTATTGGCTGTGGCCTATGACTCAGTATCTAAATTGAAAGTTAAAAAGTGCTCAACCAATAGTCTTTTTATTTATTTATATATTTATTCATTTTTTGTGGAGGGGTGGCTTTTTTGTGTATTAAAACGTGCCTTAAGAAGAATCAATTTATGCTTGTAAGAAAACGAAAAAAATCTATAATGGCTTCAAAGAGTGAAAGAAAAAAGGATAAATCCTGTTATTCTTTATCATTACCGTTCTTTAAAAATGGGAAGGTTTTTTTTTCTTCCATAAAGTAAGTACTCGGGAACAAAGCACGCTCACTTTGAAATAAATTACGATAGTGAAATTGCTTTGAAAAATATTCTTTGAAAAAATTCTTGATTAAATTTATTGGTTTATGAAAATTATGAAATTATCTGTTCTATTAAGTTTTTTTTTGGTAGGTAGCTTTGAAAACCTTAAAAAGAGAAATGTCGCTATGATATTGTTGGAAATTCAATTATTTTTCAAGAATATTTGAAAGATTTTTATTTTTATTTTTATTTTATTTTTTATTTTTATTTTATTTTTTTTTATTAATTAATTAATTTATTTATTATTTTTTTTTTTTGCGTACACAGATGAGCGAGCTCTTAATTTTTAATACTTCGTGCGATAAAAATAAAAAATGGCAGTTTCCTTAAAACTAATTTTTTTTCAAACAATAAGTTGCAAATGAAATCAATACATAAGAGATTTCAAATTAGGAATTTTCTTTTTATTTATCGAAAAGGTTGTAACTAGAAGTATACCTCTTTGAAAACAACAACCATTTTTAAATGATTCAGAAAAGTTTTCGCGAAGTGAAAATGGATTGTTTATTGTGTAACTTGCGAAAAAAGACAAAAAGGAAATAAATGATTATTGGAATATACATTTTTCTTGTAAAAAAGCTCCAGGGCAAAGCGGGAGAAAATCCAGAACGCGTTAAAAGAAATAGAGATTTTTTATACGAATAACAGTATATTTTAGTTACAGAAAAGAATTCCTGTGTAGTATATAATGATCATGATCACTGAACGTTTAGGATCGAAAAAACAAATAACCACCATTTTGATCCCCCAATTTTTTCTCTTCTACACTCAACCTTATTTTTTCCTCCGATGTATGACTCTTTTATTTAGTTTATCTTTACTTTTCCTTCAATTAAAGATAATTAAATCTTTCATCAAATGTTATAAAGACCTGAAATAGGTTTGCGACTTGGATCCTACTATTGTTACGCGTTTTAAGTATATTGGCCGTTCACTTTAGAGACTAACAAGTCACAACAGCGTAGCCAAAGTTGACTTCGAGGATGAGGCGTGGAGGTTTCTTCGGTCACAACAAATTTTATATGTCTAGTGCTGAGAATATGTCTCGTACAACAAAGGGTTCTTGAGTGTCGACTTCCAAGCAAGACGGTATCTGCGTCCCCACAGAACCTAGCAATGCGGGAGCCCCACGTCCTTAAAGTGCCCAACGGTTCAAGAAATCGAAAAAAACTAGCACTTAGACTTATTAAGGTTGCAAATATACACTGCTGGCGTCTGGGGAGAGGATCTACAGATTTGTTTGCAGGGCCACCAAAATTTTCAGAACCGGGCCTGCCTTCAAACACTTCTACCTCTTTGTGTTCTTTGTGAATCAATAAAGATACTTCCTCTTCCAAAATTAGTCGATACATTTAGTTCGAAATTTTTCTCTCTAATTACTTGTTCGAATTTAAATAAATTTTTTTAAGGTTGAAACTCATGATTTTATGTGTGTAGGTAAACGACAGTATCTGCAGAGATGAGTTTTCGAGATATTTGAAGATACGTATTTTGTATTCAATACTAACACTAGGAAAATGTTAGACTTAGACAATTTTTCGCACTTTTTTTTCTTAGGGAAACCAAATGAGCAAGCTTATACAGTAAAGCTAAATTATAATAGATGACAAAAATTCAGAAAAAAAGAAAAATTTAAAATTTGAAGCTACTTTTCTTTACCTGCCCAAGGCAATATGCTATCGATCAACACACCATTCTTCTTCCCTTTTTATATACGTACCAAATTAGTTTCAAAAATAAATGATGCGACACTCTTAAGCCACACCTCATTTTATAAGAACTCCTACACTGTTAAAAATGCAGGGAATTTTTATGGTAAATATTACTGTAAAATGGAACGTTTTCAGTACAGAAAAATATTACAATAAATTAGTAAATTGTACCGAAAAAAAATAAAGATTGCGTTTCCTATTGATACACCACGTGTCTCAGAATACAAAGCAAATAACACCGTATTTCCCCTGACTCGATGTGTCTCAACTGATACGGTGGGCCGCAAAGCCGCGTGCTAGCCCGAGATCAAACCTGCTGCTCGCATGTTAATCCTTTTACGTCTCGTTAGTTCTACAGTAAAATAGTATTTCACGGTAATAGTTACTTGCAACATGGATGCCGGTAACTTTTACTGTAAAAATTCAGGATTGTTTTAAACAGTGTACACAAGTTTTGCTGAAATTTTTGCTGTAATAGTGGTAGAGCCCTTACCTAATGGCACATGGCTAAAGACAGCGCGAACTCTGAACTTCTCAAACTAACTTTGTACTGGTTTAAGGAGGGAAGGAAAGAATGCTTGGTAACAAGGTTTCTGGAACATCACAGTTCTGGTACTGCTTTTTTGGAAAAAAAAATAGTTTTCAATTAAGACATAAGATTGTTCACTGCCTAGGACACAATTAAAGTAATCTCATTGACTTTTCGGTACTAGAAAATTTACGAACTCATCCCTGCTTGGTAAGAAACTGCTCCTAACTGATAACATAGCATCCTGATAAATCTAAAAAAAAAAAAAAAAAAAATCTTCAGTTTCAGTAATTAGTACGAATTATTCAAATATAAGATGCAACTTGGGACGGTTGAGAGTAACAAACAAATTATAATAACTTTGGCTTCCGAATAAATTACTTTGCATTGTTCAAATAAGTTATTGGCCGCAAACATACATTATTTGGTTCCTACGAGTTATGTACTAATTTAGTCTGGATTGCTTTCTGGCAATTACAGCAGAAGACATTACTGAAACATATTTGAAGGGACATTGTTATGTGTAACATTCTATTCCAAGTTACAAATCAAGGATTATGAAACAGTTGAAATAAACAACACTCAGTTTTCAAGCAAAGTAGACACACATTACATGCTACATTAAACAACATTTCAAAAAATATTTCCTGTCGGCTTAGAAAACCGATTATTAATCATATCTTTTAAAAGGGTATATTTATATTTCTGCATCAGTTGATTAACCACACAACTATCTTACTCTCGTTATGCAACTTTTATTTAGCTGCCATGTAGTTTGAAAAGAATAAGACTTTAAATATGTTGATTATCTTTAAGTAACTCGCAGTTACATTTTTTTCAGTACTGTCACGTCATTCAGCAGTGCTACTCGGCTTAAAATTTCCGGAAAAAGTATTTTTAAACTTAAGAAAAAATATTGAATAGTTTGGAATTTTTAGCTTTCATTTCGGGTCCATTTAAAAGTTATCTATATATATAATTCTCTTACGTGCCGGCAAATGAAGGGGTGAATTTCTAAACCTCTGTTGGCAACACTTCGCCGATAAATCATGTAAACAAACTTCTACGTTGTTTTGAAATCTTGAATCACAGAATACTCAACGAACTTTTTTTTTTTTTGAGATGAGTTTGAGTCGGGCTGTGGCCCATTTCAACCTTAATCAGCAAAGAAAAGCTCAAAGAAGGCAGGAAACCGTTCTTGAATCCAATTTAAGACGAGCCATTTCCAGAGTTGTATTCTCTGATTCGCTGCCGATAATTTTTAGCGGCTGGGGAATTTTCAGTCAGCAGTTCCTTCAACAGATCAGGTGCGTCACACAATGCCGGTAACCGCACCTTTCCGTCATGGCAACATTTAGTATATTTATTTGCAGTATTACGCTCTTTCTGCCAATAAAGAGCACCACAAAATTCGCATTCTTCACACATTGCTCCACAATCATGTTCATCGGCAATGTTGTTTTGAACGCGTAGGCGCTTTGAGCGTCGTCTATTCTCTGCTTCAGTACGACAGTTCAGTTCAAAATGAATAACCGAGAAAGAATTTACTTTATTCCTTTTATTCTCAGCTGAAAGGTTTCGCCAAATTTGTTTAGGGTTATAGTAGTTTTAGTATTGTGCAAGCAAAGTAGCCTTGGCGAGTTTTCGCGTTTTTAGTTAAACCATTTTTTGTTCGTGACGTGGCAAGGATTCAGAATAACAACAAGAAGGACAAACGTTTGAGAAAATATGTTTGGTGCTCTCTGAGCCTGTTTTTAGTCATGGCCAGCTCTATGTGGCATTATCAAGAACAAGATCTTTTGAAGCAGTGTCAGTTGTGGCTCCCAAACGGGACATTTTTAATTGTGTATATGAGGAAGTTTTCTCAGATTAGAATATATAAGAGTGTAAATATGTAAATATATAAGAGTGTAAATAATGTAAATACATCCCTCGGGGGAGCCTGTAACCCCTAGAGGGCGCGTCCCCAGGTGGCGGATAGGGGAATGCCTTCATTGGTTTTCCAATGGGTGGTAGAAGGGAAATAAAATACCTTCCGCGGACCAACAGGTAGAAGTGCAATCTCTCCAAAGCAATGACAGACACTTTTGTATCTATAATGGTAAAGTTGTGCACATTGCCAAGGCAGTCATCTTACATACAGCAAAGTTAAACTGTCGAAAATCTGGCTAAAGCAGACAAATTAACATTAAGAACGTAATTTTCATATTGGTTAAATGGATGGTGACCTAAATGCAATTACCAACTTTAATTTTTACGGAAAATTTTAGCTAGGCTAATGTATTGGCATACAGCGAGCGAGCGAAGCGAGCATGGATCGCGAAGCGATCCACAGGGAACTGCGTAAGCAGTTCCGGGGGTTGGCGAGCGATAGCGAGCAGGGGGCGATAGCCCCCTAGTACTTTATAAATGTCTTATCAAAATTATGGTTTCAGCTTTTTTGTTTTTTCTTTCTTTCGAGTATTAATTTAAATATAAAAGTACATTTAAATGTAAATATTCAAAAAAAAAAAAAATCCTACGAAAGTTTATATTTTTAACACCAAAAACATCAAACAAAAAGCTCATGCAACACATTCAAAAATGACTATCACAATAACATTAATAACGTCATTCGCTATTCTTTCATCATCACAATCTAATCTGTGAGCAGAAGGTGGCTTAAAAACTTACAAGTAAAAAACGAGTGCATGTTGTACATCTCTTAACAAATCTTTAGAATCAAGGGGCTATTTAGTAAATAACATAAACTACGACGAAGAATAATGCATCTATTCTTTTTTCAACTTATTTGCTTCTTCATTCATTCTATGTTGGATGAAAATAATCCTAAAGGGAAACACTTTATCAGAATATAAGTAATTCTTGTAAACCAAACTTCCAAAAAAAAAAAAAAGAATGTGATTAATTTTAATGCCTCTTTAATTGAATTCAGTGTTGTATTTATCGTGTTTTTGTTCGTAAAAACATATTATTTGAATGAAAAATAATATAAATAAGCACTAATTTTCAAGAACTGCTGCTGAAAATGTGTTTTTTTTTTTTTTTTTACGTTTTTTGCCTTTGAACTATATTTTATTTAAAAAATGTTTCTTTGGTGAGCGTTTTCTTACTAATTCACGCTTTATTAACGCTGTTTCTCATTACAAATATATTTTAGTACGTGACATGTTAAAACTTTTTTTCATTTCTCTGTAATACATACGCTTATCCATGATAAATCTGTAAATAAATCATTTGACGGCTCAGACATCACTAAAAGGATTCCGTAAATATATTTTTTCAAAAAAATGGCGTAATGCTTATCGATTTTAAACACAAGTAATAAGAAGGTTTTCCGAAAGATTCCCGAATATACTTTCAGTCTTCAATATCCTCCGTCTTTGCCAAGCGATAATCGACTCCCCAAACGAAGAAGTGAGAGAGCAGAAAACATCCTGCCAAAAAATATGAGTCGACAAAATTATGGGCTTTGAATCGTAATCGAATGACAGATGTCTCCTGAAGATATTTGGGTTGCCTGTAAAAGAGAGAAAATTCTCTATAAATATATTGAATTTGCTATTCGAACTTCATATTATCTTGAAAACTGTCATGCTGTCAAAAGTACCTGTACTTTTTTATTTTAATAATTGACATCAACGGCTAAAAATGATGCAAATTTTACCTCCATAATAATTTTCTTCCTTCATTTTTTCTTCAACAATCAGCTGATCAATTACAAGATTTTGTTATGAAAGTTAAAAAGTGATACACGATTGAAACAAATAAATTTCGAACATTAAATTGTAATTCTGGCATTGTGGTCTAGTGGTTAGGTGTGGGTCTCTGACGTCTAAAGTCGCACGTTCAAACCTGGATCCAGTTTCTGGATTTTCGAGACACAGATAAATGTCAGGACATATTTATCTTTGACTTGCGTCAAGGTTAAGTCTCTGAAATATGGTATTTTGATTTTCATTGAAAAGTTTTGCTATATTTCTTGGGAATTAAAAGTTGAGAATGAATTCAAAATTTCCATTCTTTTTAAAGTTTTTTATTGTGAAAAAATATGTTTTTGTGTAGCCGTTATCGTTGGAAAATTGTGAATTTTTTAAACAATACCCATAAAATTGCTAAATCAAAAAAAAAATATTTTTAGTGCATGTTTTTCATCAAGAACGTTATCCAACAAAGTTTGTTTGAAGCAAATTTGCCTTTAAGTGTAGGATTTTTATTTGCCTTAAATTTCCCCGTGGATGCTAATGTTAACTTTTTTAAACTGTTTTAAATTGAACAAAAAGTTTCTGAAATCATAAAGTGAATTATAGGAATGAGGTGTTATCGCAGAGATCTTTCGAGCAAAAAAACGTTTGTTCAAGCTGGACTATTCATTCAAAATACAGGGTGTCCGAAAAGTTCTTGACACATTTACAAAAATCATAGAAAAGCATTAAATTGTCGTATGAATATTCAGTTGGCGCCATAATACTTTACAAGTTCAAGAGCGTTTTTTATGACATCATAAAAAAATGTAATAATAAATATTTAGTTATAAATATTTAATAATAAATACCACTGCCGGTTTAAATATTTTTCATATTTCTTTATTTTTGCTTTTGAAGAGCACTTTCAACAACCTCAGAAATAGTTTACAAACAGTAACTTTAGGATTATTGAATGCTTAAATATGCACAGCAATGTCAACCTTTTTTTGTGTAAAATACAAAGTAGGGTCTGGTGGGGGAAAGTGGTCAATGGGGTAAAGTGGTCATACGTCAAATAAATGACTATAGCTTGACAATAAATGTTCGAATGAATGCGAAAATTTTATTTTAGGTTCGGTGAGTTAAAAACTACATTTTGAATAAAAAATTTCAAAACTGGCAAAATTTTATTTGGTAAAAAAAAATATTTTGTGTAAATATGAAAATTTTAAAAATCTAAACACCTCTTTAAACTTCTTTGAGAAATTTTGTTTGTTAGAATTATGAACAGATTGACGGCACAGGAAGCTCCCTACATGTCTTAAGCTTGCATACTCATTAGCAGTTAGCTGAATATATTTTAGATAATTTTTTAGAACAATTTCAGTAAGATGGGGTAAAGTGGTCATAATATTAGGTTTAACGAATATTGTTCTCCTAATGTCACTTAATAGTTAAGTATAAGGGAGATATAAATTAAATATTAATTTTACTTAATATGTATTGTTTTTACAGTAAGTAGGGTTAAATATACGAGTATATACGTATGCATACGCATATACTCGTGTAGGCGCGTACATAAACGTATTCACATAAATGCATCAGTAAATACGTATACGGGTATCTGCGATATAGGTATTTTTTATCTATGCAGATATACATTCGACTACACACGTATATACTTGCTCTTACCTCGTATGTGTACGAACACATATATACTCAGGTAGACACGTTTGTACACTTACGTACTCGAGTAGACACTTACATACAAGCATACGATATACAAGTATACAGGGTGAGTTTAAACTCTTGGGAAAATTTTTAAAAGGTGTTAGAGGGGAGGATAAGAAGGAAGAATCATAAGGAACGTATGGTCACTAACACAATGCTGACGCACTACATGCACGCAAAGCCAAAGACTGATGGATACAAAACAGGTCACAAATTTGTTACACTAAGACAATTTTACACAATATTTTAGGTCGTAAGAAAGTTTTAAAGCGATTGAAGAAATTTGTGGCCTACAGCTGTAATACAGGCGTCGTAATCACAAAGACTTCTCTGTTTTAATAACGAGACTTTTGAAAAACTTTCATTCGTCGCTGCGCCTTTGTTGCGATGCGTGTATTCGAACTACTACGGGCCGTAACTTTTAACAAGTGCTCTAAATATTTCTGAAAACTAAAATTTTGAGGAAAATCATCTTTGTGTAAAAAAATTTGTGACCTGTTTTGCATCCATCAATTTCTGGCTTTGGGTGCATGTAGCGCGTCAGCGACCATAAGCTCCTTATTATTCTTTGCATTTTATCCTCCCCTCTCACACCCCTTAAATTTTTGCTCCAGAGCTTGGATTCACTCTGTATGCATACATGTATATAAGCGTATATGCTCGTGTATACATATATGTACTGGTGTATACACGTAAGTGTACGTATATACGTCTTTTCAGGTATATAATTGTGTTTACGCGTATACATACGTATATACTCGTGCTTCCATATATACATGTATATACGTGAGTAGATACGTACAAACACGCACTGGATACATCCAGGAATTAACTCGTGTATATCCGTATATACATTTATGTACACTTGTGTATGTATCCACATGTACACCTGTATATATATGCGTATATGCGTCTACTATACACGTATATATTCAGGTATGCACGTGTATACTCGAGATACAAGTGCATACATACATATGACGTTCATTTATACGCATATATACACGTGACACGTATATAAACATGACACATATATACTCGTGTAGATATGTATAACACTCCTTTAGGTAATCACGTATACATGCTTATATACTCGTGTATGCACGTATATACTTGAGTAGGTACGTGCATGCATGTAGCTGATGTACACATGTATCTACTCATATATGAACGTGTTTACTCATGTTTACATGACACGTATATACTCGTGTATACACACATATATTAGTGCATATACTTGTAACCATAAAAATAACTGAAATATACAAATATTAGGGTTATTTAATATGGTTTTGCATTTATTTTTAACTATGACCACTTTACCCCCAGGCAATGACCACTTTCCCCCATCACATGGGGTAAAGTGGTCATAAATACAAAGGGAAAAGAAAGTGTTATAAAACTAATTAAATTAAAATATTTTTTTCTAAACTTCAATGTACTGTGTTCTTTAATAATGCAATGTAAAATAACAACAAAAAAAGTTGAAGTGTTTAAATAATTTGTTGTATTTATTATCCACCAAAGTTGAAAACCTACGATTTTATGACCAGTTTACCCCCACCAGACCCTACGAAACGTATTTCGTTGCCTTACCGGGAGAGTGTAGCACTTGGTCTTTTATTATTACATTTTTTTATGATGTAATCAAAAAAAAAAAAAAAAAAAAAGAAACCCTGAACTTGCAAAGTATTATGGATCAAACTGCATATTCATACGACAATTTATTGCTTTTCTATAATTTTTTTATGTGTGTCAAGGACTTTTCGTACACCCTGTATATTTGAAGGAGAGCAGATATACATAAAGGCACACAAACACAACTTTTCCCGGTCTCAAAATCCTTATTTTCTCATCTTTAATTTTTCAATACGCAATTATTTTATTTATTTATTATTTTTTTGCCACGCTTTTATTAAGTCTTCTTTCATGCTTTTTTTCCCCCTTTCTTATACTTTTATGAAAAAGTAGGCTAAAACGTGGCATAAATGAGTACAGCAAAACATAAAGTGAAGATGAATCCTTTTTAGCCTACTTTCCCAGTAAAAGTCAGAAAAAAAAGAAAAAAAGCATGAAAGAAGGCTTAATGCATCTTAAAAATATCGCGAAAAACAAAAAAAAAGACAAAAATAAACAAAATAAATAAATAAATATCGAAAAATTAAAAATTGGAAAGTAGGGTATTGAGATGAGGAAAAATGTCTGTCGGTCTGTCCCCCCTAATAATTTTCGAATGAATAGTCCGATTCGAACAAACTTTTTTTTGTTAGAAAGATCTCGGCGAGGACACCTCATTCCCATAATCCACTTTTTGATTTGAACTATTTTTTGTTCAATTTTAAACAGTTCAAAAAAACTTAACATTAGCGCCTACGGGGAAATTCAAGGCAATTCCGAACTGTCAGGCGAATTTGCTTCAAACTTTGTAGGAAAAAGCTTTTGATGAAAAACTTGTATATAAGATATCTTTTTGATTTGAACAATTTTCCGTTCAATTTTGAACAGTTCAAATCCCTTAACATTAGCGCCTACGGGGAAACTGAAAGTCAATGTAGCTTCCGTACTTGAAGGCGGATTTACTTCAAACAAATTTTGTTGGAAATAGCTCTTGACGCCAAACTCCAGACTTTGACTCCGAGAATGTAGGGGCACTTGACTCCGACTCCGACTCCTGTGCCCGACAATTAATCGGACTCCGACTCCCCGACTTCGACTCTGACTTCGCAGCTTTGGCAAAAATTTATACACGAAGGACAAATGACTGACTCCGATTCTTAGATATTCGACTCCGACTTCTTTACCCCAAAATGAGATTGACTCCGACTCCGACTCCACAGCTATGGTTTTGACTGTGAAATAATTATTGTTGACCTGACTTGTTTTTATTTTTACGATAAAGTTTTAATTTAGGTATTCAGGTTTCGGCGAATAAACTCGAAGTCATTTATGTTTCTACAGAAAGATATGCGCATACGATTTTTTTTTTTTTTTTGGCAATGAAAATTATTTCTTTAAGTTGACATTTTAATGTTTTTATTTATTTTAGTAAGTGCATTAATTCATTTAAAAAATTGTTTTTGGCAACCGGAAAAAAAAACGATTTTTTTTTCATATGATGTATTTATTTTAATGAGCTTATTAATTTTAATTATTATTTTTTCGTTTTGAAAGCTGTTAAAGATTTTTTTAATGGAAAAAAGTGTATTAGCTGCTTTGTTTAGAAGTTGCTGCTATTTTATTTGTTCAGTTTTTCTTTTTTTTTTTCTTTTTCTTTTTTTTTTTTTTTTACGCATCTAATTTTTTAGATGAGTGAGAAATATTTTATTCCTAGAAATCAGCTTAAAGTATTTTAAAAATATGTTTGAAAACATTTGCGATTTTAGCTATTTTTGAGAATATTGATCAGGTACTAGAAAGTAGTATGGGTATACGGGAAAGTAGGCTCGTCTAGTTCTAGACAGAACTTCTTGTTAAACTTGAAACTCATATAAATGATAAATATCGAACAACACATACAATTGAAATGAAAAAAAAAATTGCAAATGATTAATGACGCTATCGAATAACAACATTATTAAGAGAAACACATTCAATACTCGCAAAATAAGTGCTTTTACTGTATTTGTAAACCGCGGCAATGCTTTTTCCGATTCTTAACTGCTCATTAGTTTCAAAACCGTAAACTAAAAGTCGAGCCTTACTTTCATCTTTTAAAAGTGTTTATATAACTCCGTGCGTGACCGAAAAGGGCAATTATATTAAGCATCGTACAAGAAGGAAAGTATTACGCTGAATAACTAAATTTTCACAACAATTTAACACTAAAAAATAACCAGAACACAAAACCAAGCTTTAGTAAATGGAAAATATGCTACAGATCGCTGCTGTGGTGCTAAGAGCAATCAAGATTTAAAAAAAAATGTTTGTAACATGTTAAAGTTTTAGATATCAAGCACTTACGTTTTCTCCCCCACCAATTAACACTTGCCTAAATAAAATTAAACGAATTTTCGTGCGCTCTTATTTCTCCAGCAAAATGTTAAGTCTTTCAGGAAAATTGTATTAGATGCACTCTTATCTTAAGTAATTTTCAAATATCGATCCATCATTTTAAAATAGACACTTTGGAAGGATTTCAGAAAGTGTCGAAAACTTGAGGCCTTTAGGAATTTGCTGAAATCTCTAACAGACACGCTTAAACTACTCTAAATTTTATATTTTTATTCTCGTATCAGTGGTGTCAATATTTGTTGTAGAAATGGCGAAAATTCATTTATGCATTTATCATTGTTTTAATTATTATTTCTTATTGTTCATGTTCTGCGAGTGTACTTCTTTTTCGAATTTTATTTATTCTAGTACAAATTATTCGACGCTCAAATTTAACGTAAAAATGGGATAACGGTGTTAGGGTTATATTGCCGTATGCAGGTAAACGGCAGTGTCCTCAGAAATGAATTTTCGAGATATTTGAAGAAATGTGTATTGCATATACGTGTTTCGGGGTTTCAAGGAACCTTTTTTTTTTCATTGCACAGAAGTATGAGCTTTAGAACAAAAAATCATACTTGAAATCATACTTGGTTCGGTTCAACTCAAATATACCTGCCTTGCCTTCAATATTCGAGTTGAAGCGAACCATTGCTTCGGTCACTCGTCTGGTCAGTGCTAATTCTGTATTAGCTACCAGTTTGTTTGGCACTCTTGGCTTCCTTAAGAGGTTTTCCACCTTCATCTCAGTCCCATGCCGGGCTGATGAGTGCTAATAAGCACGAAACTGCAGTCCTCGCCTAAAATTGACTGAGCTGGAGGTGTATTTCATGTAAAGTATTATTTCCTTAACATAACAAGAGTTTACTATAAAGTTCTCAATTATTCTAATAAGTTTCACACCTCTGTATTTGTAAAATTAACATTTCATTGAAGAAATGTCTTTTCTGAATAAGTGTTAAAGCAAATTAGTGCATTTTGATTAATTTTTGCGAAATACTTTTTGAAGAAATCAATTTGAATTGGATGTAAGCGTCTAAAGGTAGCTTCCCGCTTTTATTTCATTTAAGAGTCATTTAAAAACCAGAAAATTATGTTTGATTAAGAAAATATAGAGAAAAATTTTTTTTTTCGGAATTCAACAAGTGACGCCCCCTATTTTTGTGTCACTATAAGAAAAGTAACGTGTGCAAAATTTGAACTCGATCGGTCAATAATAACACGTGCCCCTAGGCCGTTGAACTTTAACACTTTTGATAATTTTCCCACAAATCTTCGAGTTTTTACTTCAGACCCAGAACATCGTTTCTCCTAGGTTTGTAAAATATTTTTACAGTGAGGTAGCACTAAAATTAATCTTTTTAATTACTTTATATCATCTAAAGAATGAAAAAATGCTTTAGAAACTTTCCTTAATCGTACGCTTTTCTCAATGTACCTCGATAGTGTGTATTATTTTCCTATAGTCTTGGACGGTCTGTAAAATAAATTGCTTCGTGGCTCATATTTGTTAAATTAGTTGTGAAATTCTTCGATTAATTGTACTTCTCTTTCAGTTGTATCATTCATAGTTTTCAATATTTTAACGACTCGTAATTGATTCTATAAAAAGGAAGATCTTTACTAATAAAGTATTCCAAATCATCTATTGTTATCTGAAATTTGGGAAACAGTCATCAGACACGTCTTCCTTATCACAAGCATTTTTTGGACTAATCTTTTCCTATCTTCAAAGTTAATTCCTTCATCCAATACGGACAAAGCTACTAGTTTATCCCCTAAATACCATAAGTTATTTATGAATTCTCCAATCACTGCTTCTGCTGCATGTTCGTCTTCATTTTGTACGCTGCTAGCTTTTCAGACACATTATACTATTCAAAAGAGCCTCGATTGGGTTGCTGCGAAAAACCATATCTTCATACAGCATTTAATTGTAAAACAGCTTTGTAAAACAGCATTGAAGAGCTTTCTTTTTATGTAAGGTCAATTTAAATTGTTTCCTAAATATAAAAATTTTCAAAAAAAAAATCCTTTTGCCACCCATGTGGCTCAAAGAAAGTTTGCCAGAAACATATCCTGCAGGAGAAGATTCACCAGGAAATATTATTACGAGTTATGAGAATTCTCTGTTATCTTTCTCAATTCCACTTTTTACGAACAATAATATGTCATCCACTTCGTCTTTTAGAATTTAAGTGGTATGTGTACTTGATTAAAATGTTATAAGTTCTGAATGATGGAGATCTTTCCACAAAATTTTGAAACACTTAAATAATTGAATATCTGATCCAGAACTAAGAAAGACAAGAATTTCTTTAAGGTCACACTCTGCAGTACGATTTCAAGTGCATGATGATGGCAATCCGAATGTAATATATCACTGTTCAGTTTTTGCTCTAAAAAATTGCATAAACAATTTATACGGTTGGTATTGCAAGTCGTTGTATCAAACACTACTGCTAGAACAGTTAGCAAAAAAGAGCTAATATCTAAGATATCATATAATACAACTGAAGAAATATCTAAGGAATTCCGAGTAACTGTTCAATATTAGGACCTGAAGCTATCACGGTAATCCTGTAGGCGTTCTTTTTCTAGTTACATCTGGATGTAGCTTTGTATTCCAGTGGATAACTACAAAATCTAAATTTAAATTCATAAAATTTAATTTTACCCCTCGAAGATTTTCTTTTGCTCTCTTAAGGAATATACGATTGATCACTAGGTCATTTGGATTTAAATTTACTGCATCTACATAGGCTGTAAATAAATGAACAACATCTTCCTCCCACATATGGCATTTGTCTAACAATGACGAAAGGCGAGCAGATATCAATAGTTGTCAAGCTTTTTTGCATTGTGGTAGACCAGCTGTAGAAAACAAAAGTTTAACAGGTTAAGATCGATACCCATTTCGAACTCTAATCTTGTGAATCGCAAGAATTTGATGATAAAAAGGACTATGTACTGAAATAGAAGAAAATTAATTTAAGGTATAGATTTCTACATTGTTTTGATCTGGAATTTTTTTTAAATTTATATTTTAGCTATGGAAAATACAGTATATTTTTATGTCAGCAGTAATCGATGATTTTTCGAAATTTATATTTTAAAAATTAAAAATTGCATAAGCATTTAGATATATTTATAACTAAAGAACAGGAATTAAAATATAATTGCAATTACTTATATTTATAGCATTGAAACCTTGCGACTCTATTTGACACACATACTACATACACAGGAAATTTTGTAAATCAACACCCCCAAAGCCTGGAGGAGGCAATTTGTTGTTGTCAAAGATCGTTCATTAATGGCCTAGGTCATGTATTAATGGACTATAGAATCCCTTGTGTCTATCTTGATGAGAAGAAACGCTCCCTCTCCACTTAGTTGGAACAAGCGCAAAAGAGCGGTACGCTGGACTCCAGGCCATTGGTGTACATTTGTAACATGTTAAATTTTACAGAATGAAAGTGAGAGAATGGTCGATCTGGAAGTAGCAGCACCTATTGAGGTTCAAAATTACTTTAAATATAAAACGTTAGAATATTTTTATATAAAAATGAGAAAATCCGCAATTTTTTCTTCGAAACTCCAAAAAGGGGGCCCCAGGGGCACGTGTTAATATTCATGGATTTACTTTAAATTTTGCAAGGATCATTTATTTGTACCATGGAACAAAATGAGGGGGCGTCGCGTAAAATATCTGCAACTTCAAAAATAAGGACCACCCAAATAAATAAATATATATATATATATATATATATATATATATATATATATATATATATATATATATATATATATATATATATATATATATATATATATATATATATATATATATATATATATATATATATATATATATTTACGCTTTATTTATCTTGTTATAGATATAATTATTACTACTACTGAATTTTTGAGTTTTCCGTCCATTATACGGTAATCTCAAAAAACTTTAAACTGAACTTTTTCCATTTGTGATAATCCGCACTGAAATGTATTTCTTAAGTTACGAACATAATCCGAAGATCCGGGATTATTTTGAAAACAATTTTCTTCCAGTTCACTTTTTTTACTTGGGATGATTCCCAGATTTCTTCTTGCTTTAGAACCATCCCTTACGTTCTCAAAACTAAAGCTCTTTCTCTTACTCTTTTGTAAAATTTGTTAAAAATTTACCGATCCTAAATGTCATCTGAAATGCTCAACTTTAGAGCAAAATCTTATGATTTTCCAGTTAAAAAAAAGACTAAATCGAAACTCTAGTAAATGTCTAATGAAATCCTTAACATTTCCCCCGTGCCCAAATCCGTTTTAGACACTGGCTATTATTTGAGCAAGACAAAAGCTTAGAAATTGAAAAAAAGGTAGTTCAAATGCGGTGCTTAAAAGGAAATTTGTCTTTTGCTAATATGTTTCTTGGTAATTTCGCTAAATTCCGCAACGATTAGTTGGTAAATTTCTGGGTGTAATTCTTCGTCAAAAGTAAGTAAGTATGTCTATATATTTTTTGAAAATTTAGCGACAAAGAAATTGTGAAATTCTGTCTGTGGTGGGTCTGCATCCATGAAACCCCATTGCACCTACAGACTTGAATTTCCGTACAAAATTGCTCCGAGCTTCGGAGATTTGTACCTGGGGTTTCTGATTTTTAATTTCTAATTATTCTTTTATGTAATTTAATTTTTTAGCTAAGATTTCACGTAAATTGCCTATTAAAGGAATGAAAGATTTCCCACACCATTTAAAATTCTACGTCATTCTAAACAGATTTTTTTCTGCATTTCATATAATATGTTCCAAGTTTCCCAATTAATTAGAACAATAGCTATATGGGTTTCTTTTTTAGTTATAAGTCCTAGGCTCAATCAGTTCAAACCCGGAGCTAAAGAGCGAAATGCATTGCTAGAGGTTACAAATTTGAATGCGACTTTTGAAACGTATAAAACTGTCGTTTTTCAGTGCTCGGTGCCTACTAGCACCTGTGGCTCTCTAATTTGGTACAAGTTAGTGTTGAACTAGGGAAAAGGGTGCTCCTCAAAGCTTTCTTTAATTATTATTATTATTATCTCGGTTATGCGTATGTCTATCAAGTTCTTTTTGTCTTCTGTTGGTTGCAAGATTGTATACTAATTATGAGGTCTTTACTAAATTATATTTTCTACGGAAGGGAGAGGAGGATTTTCATTTTGTTCAAAACGGAACGCGTAGCGCGCTTTTTAAATCTAATTCTTTCTAATAGACGATTTAAACCTTTACGGATCAAATATGAATGAAAAATAATTTTGCCTTAAAAAAGCCCCCGCTCCCTTCTTTTTTTTTTTTTAATGATAAAAGAAACGACGAAGAAATATTTTTTTACTTATTCTGTCGTAATAAGCAATTTAAAGCGCAATATTTTATTCGCTGCTGGGGATGAATTCACTATTATTAGATCAAAATTGAGTTTTTCTCGTAGAGGATTCTTTGATAGAGGTACACCTAACCAAAAAGTTTAGTTTTTTTAGAGGGGGGGGGAATTGTTTCTTAAAAGTGATTAAAATACTAGTAATTTCTATGAATGAAACAAAGTTATCTATAGAGTTAAGTGGCCATGCATCAAATAGATAAATAGATGTCTGTAGCTTGAAAAAAAAATGCTCAAAAAACCTTTTCTTTTCTTAGCTTTTCTTTTCCTTTTTTTTTTTTTTTTTTTTTTTTTTTTTGACTTGCATCTGGGAAGTGCATTCTAAATTAATTCAAAAATTGTATTACTGGCAGTATTTTATTTAGCGAAAAAAAGTCGTTTTGTGTGCATATGAAACTTTTTAAAATTTGAACAACTCTTTCAATTTCTCTAGGACATTTTGTTCATCAAAATTTTGAACAGATTGACTGCGCATAAAGCTTCTCATATGTCCCACGTACACGTAGATCTTAGAAGCTAATACATATTCATTGTATATAATAAAAACAGTGTACATAAGATGGGGTAAAGGGGTCATAAGATTAGGATTTACGTATATCATTCTTCCAGTCGCTTAACCTTTATTTCTAAGGCAGATATTAGTTAAATATTAATTTTACTAAACCTATATTGTTTTTACAGTAAACGGGATTAAATATAACTATGCTTACGATAATATACTTGTTATACCAGAGGAGTTTATAATCACTTTACCTCACCAAACCTTACCTTTTAGCTTCAATATACATTCTTAACATTCTTAAGAATTTCGTAAGAAGGAAATGAAATCGTTCAAGTTTGGAGTTTTAGAATTTACAGAGAAAAATTTCCCATTTTATTTTACAAATCGTATTAAAAATAGTAAACAGCAAGACGGAAATCATTCACTTTACACAATTGAAAAATCGATTTCAAAATCGTTGATGTAAACTTTAAAGTTATGAAACACTGGAAAAAAGAGAGAAAATACCATATTCAATATGTTTCCCGAAGCGTGAAATTTCTTTGACATGTGAAACTTTAAAATATCATTCTTCAGCTCTCACCCGTGGCGAGATAAATTCAACTCATTCTAGCCTTGACTGACGTCCATATCTAGCATTTGGCGAAGAAATGGCATAAAATGAGAAAACAAAAAATCTCGGAAGTTCTCAATGTCTTTAACTTCAGTAAGATTCTACAGCGCCGAAGATAAAAGTATCGGAATATTTATACTGATAAACGTCCATTACGATTTCATTTCCTTCGGCATTGCCATTCCTTTTCACCGTCGTGTCAGAACTTTTGAGTGATTTTGAATTTGGAATATTTTTGACTAAATGGAATTTTCATCATTGTAAACTGAAATTGAGACTTCTTGATTCGGTTAACATTTTTTTTGGAAGTTTGATCAAAAATAATTTGATTTTCTTCGGGTGTTTGAAATTTGTACGACATGAAAATGATTTACATTCCCTTTAAATCTTGAGTTAAAATAATTACGCGAATATTTTGTCTGTAAATTTTTTTATAAATTTTTAGTTACAGCGAGATTTTCACATTAACAAATATCTAAAAGATACACCCAGTGATTATTTATAAAAAATAAATACAAACTGAAAAACAAAATTCCAAAAGGAAACTAACAGACGTTTGTGGGAAATTTTCCAATAATGAATATGAAGTATGCTGCAAAAAACGTATCTTAATGTGCAGAATGTATAAATTATGTTACAGTTGCACTTGGTTGTAACGAGCGCAAAGGGACCACGGTATTTGTACGATATAGTGCCAGCAAATAAAAAAAAACATTTGGTTTGCAATTAAAAACTTTAAATGCAAACTCCTTGTCTTCGTTTCACTGTCATGCTCCCATAGTTATTTGGCCGAATACCAAATATTCGGCTGCAATCTAGGCTCTGAATATTCCGTATTCGACCAAATCACTAGAGAACATGCTAATTAATTCCGGACAAGAAGTTTGCATGCAAAGTTTTTAATTGTCAACCAACTGCAAAGTTTTTTTCTTTTCTTTTTTTTTTTTTTTTGCCGGCACTGTACAATCGAGTGCTCGACAAAAACAGGTTCGTTTAAAATTATAAAAATGCATATATACTTTCTTCGATTTCCATTTTTGTACATCACCAAAGAAGTTTTGTAAATTGCTTTGATCGGTCTAATAGCCCCTTTCTTATGTCACGTTCTTTGAAAAAATATTTGTGGGCTAATAAGGCATTATTATTTCCACCCCTGGCTTCTGAAAAATTTGAAGATTTCTTGCTCATGCATGAGCTATTGAGTGTGGGGGCACCCAAAACTAAGATTTTTGTACGCGGAGAACTTCCCAGCTTTCCGAATAGAACTTCAAATTTTGCAGAATTAGAAAAGGCGGGGACACTTAAGTACATCTAACGAAAAGGGACATTCGGGTATTAAAAACTGCAATAATATAACAATACCCTCAAATTTGCCGAATTTTTCTATGAGGGAGTCCCTGATGTAGGGTGTGGTTAAGATTATAATTATATGTGTCGTCATCACCGTCGTTTTCTTCATGTTTTTAATATATTTTAGCTTGAATTTCAGTTAAAATACTCCAGCACGTAGAAATTTTGGAAGTGAGTGATAACGCTGTTGTCAACAGAGGCACAATTTTCAACCGCTTCCTGGCAGTCGTATTATGTACTAGGAATTTTCACGAGAAATATTTAGCTAACACGGAGTGGTGGAAGGTTAAATGGACTTTATTAATCGAAAAAACACTGCCCGCAAAAACCGAATTTTCTCGTTAAATGCAAGTTTATTTCAGACAGACACTCTCCCACCCCATTACCAAGCATTTTTGACTTCCACTTTATATCCGCGGATAATCATACAATCAAGGCTACTTATTGGCGAGTTTGTTTGGCCCACAAATATTCTAAAAGCAGGAAATAAAATTTTCAGCTCAGTTTCAACATTTAACTGATAAATAGTTTCGTTAAATATTTCGTCCTTTTATCCCCTTCTATAGGTTTACTTTGTTATGGGTTATTTTTTAAGTATTTATACCAAACAAACGTTACTCTTTTTGTTTTCTGATAATCATTTGAACAATTCAATTCATTTACAAAAAAAAAAAAAAAAAGATGAAATTATTTTGCTTTCATTGGTTCATTATTTTTTTTTTTTCTTTCTTTCTTCAGATGAGGTGACATTTTTTTTTTTTTTTACATGAAAGAAGGTTCAAATTACTTTTTGTTAATCCGCTGTCTAATTGGTCAGACACTTATCTGATATGTAAAACAATATTGTTTTCCGTTTGATTGTGTTTTTCCGTGATATTCAAGCGTCATTCTGAGTCTGTATTACAGTGTTTGCCTTTCCGGTGCCTGATTTATGTACCGACAAAACCAACAAATTTGATTAATGTAAATCCGCAACGAAAAACATATGTTATCCTTACAAATACAGAAAATAATGTGTCTTATTCATAAAATGAAAGGTTGCACAAAGAATTTAATGATATAAATATCTCTCGAATATAATTTCCCTTAATGAGTTTTAAACCAATCTTAACTAATAATAAAGCTGAAAGTCTTTCTGGATGTCTGGTTCTCTGTCTGGATCTATGTGACACTCATACCGCCTAGACCGTTCGGCCGATTTTCATGAAATTTTGCACAAAATTAGTTTGTAACATGGGGGGTATCCACTTCAAAGCATTTTTTTTTTCTTGAAAATTCGTTTTTTTTTTTTTTCTATTCCAATTTTAAGAACATTTTACCGAGGAAATTATCATAGCATGGACAAGGAAATTATTCTCACATGGACTAGGAAATTATCATAACGTGGAAATTCATCATTATTTGCAAATATACTGGCGAGCCAAATGACCTTTTAATTTTCTGTTACAGGCAAAGCCGTGCGGATATCACTAGTTGCAAAGTAAAAACGCAATGAAATGAAAAAAAAAAAAAAAAAATCATACAGAAATATTCAAAGATCACAGCAAATCACAATCCCTAAATAATGTGCGGACTGTACAAATATGCTGATGCTAGAATAAAAATAACATATAATCATATTTTTAACTTTTTGTTCCTAGCATTGTATTGCATGCCCCTTTAACCTGCATTTACTACACGTGTGTCTTGACTTAAATAGCTCGTGCAAGTAAGGACTTACGTTTATTACTCCAGCTGTCACCTGTTCAAAGCAACTCCGAGGAGCTGTATCGTTTATTTCAGACTTTTTCGTATCTCATCTAGATACTTTTATCTCCTTCTCCTAAACTTAGTTGTACAGTCAGGGAAGAAAAAAAAACTAAACACAGTTCGGTATTTAAAGGCTATTTACACTGGAAAGTCATGATTGATGTCAATTTTTTCAGGAATGATGTACTCTACGTAATGTATTATTCAAATGTTGTTAAGGGATCGTCTTTATATTAAAATTAGTGGTATCCGCACGGCTTTGCCCGTAGTTGAAAAATTAAGAGGTCATTCGGTTCGCC
Source organism: Uloborus diversus (assembly GCF_026930045.1). Lineage (NCBI taxonomy): Eukaryota > Metazoa > Arthropoda > Arachnida > Araneae > Uloboridae > Uloborus > Uloborus diversus. Next base: position 216,727,228 of record NC_072731.1, on the reverse strand, counting down.
TGTATATTTACAAATAATGATGACGAATTTCTCGCCAATTTGCTATGTTCATTTGCTCGACAATGTTACGGTTCCACGTTATAATAATTTCGTAATTTAATTATTCCACGTTGTGATAATTTGCTCGGTAAAGTTTTCTTAAAATTGGAATAGAAAAAGAACAAAATCGAATTTTCGAAAAATCGCATCGAGGTGCACACCCCCATGCTACAAACTAACTTTGTGCCAAATTTCAGGAAAATTGGCGCTATGCGCATTACAGAGATCCAGACAGACGGACATAGATCCAGACAGACTTTCAGCTTTATTATTAGTAAAGATATGTATCAACTTAAAAAAAAATAAACAAAGGCAACCTTTTTTTCTTATCACACGCTGTAAAAAAAAAAAAAAATGCGTAACCTTACTCCGTAGAATTGGTGGCAGCTAAACTGCCTCCATAGCAATGGAGTAACTTAACAGATAAAACTGGTGTAACGCTATTACAATACACCAGTTTTACCAGTTAAATTATTCCACTGCTTTGGAGGAAGCTAGCCGCCGGGATATGGTTACACAAAGTGCAAAATGCTGCCACCGTATTTACGGAGTAATGGTACACATTTTTCTTTTTTTACAGTGCATATTTGTAATTAGCTTTGTGTGCCAAAATTTTTATTTTGGTCCATTTGTTGTTTCAGTTACATTGAGAAAAAAAATCTATTTCGTAATAATCGAATTTTTTTTATATTTTTCAGTAAAATATATGAACGAACTTGGTTTGGTTAAGATAGTATTTGTAATCAAAGTATGGATCAAGACAGTAATAAATACGTCACTTAAATCTCAAAACTATTTTTTTATGAAATATTTATGAAATTAATATTTGAAAAATACGAGTGAAAACCTGAAGCGATATTATATTGTAATCAGAAAAACAATTTTGAAAACCTATTCTACGGAATTGAATAAAAAATAATAAAAAATTAATAGATCGTATATAATCAGTTAGGTATTAAAATAATTCATCGCATAGTAAATAAAATCCGTGTTTATTTTATAATTGAGTGTTTAGTTTAGTTGATTTTTGTACAGGAATTGTAAAATAAATTTGATTTATAGGTTTGGGTAGGAAACGTATGCAAGTACGACCAACTATTTTTTTACTTTTTAGTTCCTCCTTGTTTTTTGAAGTCGGGGTTTTTTTTTTTTTAATTTAGAAATAGTTTATTTTTTCCTTTTTAGTGGTGTAAATATAAAACAAGTATGTAGCGAAGGGTATGGCTTATGACGGAGAGGTCTTCTCTACGTACATCTCGATTAAGAAAGCGTCGAGCACAGGATTCTAAAAACACGTAAGATGAACACAATAGAGAAAGAAATAGAGCACAGCGTATCGGAGACTTCGGAAGACTTAGAAGAAAGGCTTTTTCATAGGCAAAATTATTTAAAAAAAACTGTCTTCATCATCAGTTCGACTTTATAAAAGTATGCTTTCCGAAAACAAATGCATAAGTCACTAAAAAAACAACAGAAATCGCTTTAACTTTGCCCATAAAGTTTAAAGAGTTTCTTCGATTTTTCAAGGATCCCATCTTCAGATTCTGACTTGATGACTATGGGATCACTTGGGAAGTGTACCTTTTCAAACAAAAAGAAAAAGAATTTCACAAATTGGTCTATTCATGTTTGAGTTACAGGGGGACATACATGTAAAGATTCCGACAAATTGAGAACGTCTTTCTAGAAGTCAGTTAAAAATAAACTCTTAATGTGCCAAAAATTTTAAACGATTGGCACTAAAAACTAATTTTTTTTTCTCTCCATGATTTATTTGTGTGTTAATTTAATTAGAACCATTTAAATAATATTGGTTTCCCAAACTAATTTATATTTTACAATAATTCGTCTCACGTAACTCGTGATAAAAGTCACATTTCTCTTTACTTGGCCCCGTTATCGATCAACACCTCTCTAGAAACAGAGTATCTTCTGTGATGTTGCATGTATGAAGAGATAAAAATACTAATAGAGAGATGATACTAAATTAATATCCAGTTTACTTTCGAGAAGTATTTATTAAAAATTTGCGATATGACTAATAATAATTAATATAGGAGCGATATTTAAATATCAACCCTCCCACAAAGACCCTCGAAGACTCCGCCAAACCAAGAGTCCCCCTAAAAAAGGAATACCTCTCAAAACATCCCCCCCCCCCCCCCACCAATAGGTGGGCACCCATGATTAATATTAATATTACTTTTTTACGTTTCATATTTAATCGTTTAATAAGGAAATTAAATGAAGTTTATTGTTTTCTGCCCATAACTTTTTTTAAAGAACAAATATGGTGAAGCAAAGGTTTGGGAACTAAGTTAGACCACCCCTATCCATTCAACAAAAAAGCCATAAAAATCGTTTCGCTAATTGAGACGCTATGCATTTACAAATAACAAAGCGCGAGTATGAAATTTGAAGAGTTCCCTCGACTTCTCTAGAATCCCTCATACCCGGATTTGATGACCATTAGGCGACCGGGAAAAGTATACCGTTTCAAACATCAAAAGAGTTGTCCTAATCGGTCCAAGCGTCCTCTATTAATCGGGGAGCATAGTACATAAAATATTCCGACGAAGTCTATTAATTAGTATTGCCATAACTGTAAATTAAACTGACGGCGTCATGAAATATTAAATCTAGAATACTTGTCAAACTTCAGAAATCAAACATCAGTTACGATATATTTATTAAGGAATGTAAATTTAATCGTTGAAGGAGGGAGGGATTTTTTTCTTCTATTCGCCTTGAATTGAACACGAAATATTTTTAAAACTAAAACATTAAAAAAACGAAAAACTGTAATGACTAAATAAAGATATTTATTAGCAAATATGTATATTAAATTAATTAATTCAGCTATTTTCGTAGCAAAACGCATTTAATTTACTGATTTGATACATGAGTAATAGATACATTAGTAAGAATATTATTAAAATTTAAGGCGGCGTGTGAAAATCAAACATCCCGATGACGTGATAATTAAACATTGCTCAAAACAAGATCCCTTCGGCGGGAAAATGCACCGTTCGCTGCAAAACCACGTATCGCTCGGCTGTCGCAAGTTGGATTACGTAGCCACTACGTATGAAAGTTAAAGTTTCTTACATTTCTCCGAGACCCCTCATCAGATCGGACCAAATTACCATAGGAACATCTGGAAAGAGTTATACCCTTTCAAACAAAAAATAATTTTTCAAATCGGTCCAGGCGTCTGGGAGAAATCAGAGAACATACATAAAAAGTCGCAGACGAATACATAACCTCTTTTTAAGTCGGTTAAAAACGGAAGTTGATTTTCCTGTGAAAATGTGGAAATTGTTTTCCAAAACAACGTAATAACTTATAATATTGCAATGTTGCATAAGAAATATTTTTATGCTATACGTTGCTTTTCGGGGGATATGATGTCTTTGACGTTGAAAATAGGATTCATTTAATACAATAGCTCAGCTAAGCAACAAATTTAAATTGCGCTAAAAATATGTTGGCAATGTGGCGATTCAGCTCCTATAAAGTTTTAATACTGATAGACATTTGGCAGCTCGTTCTGTTTCTTGAAAAAATGTCCCGATATAATATGTAGTCTTTCTAGTTCTAAGCCGCGAACGCAACAAGAAGTTGCCGATCGGTGAGGACGTTATACTTCCAGTTAAGTTTTAAGCTAAATACAGTGAATATTTACAATATTTACATATGTACTTTTCGACCGAATTGCATGACTATTAACAAGTTATTATAAAATGAGTAGCAATTTCGATTTTCTTCAAAGTTCTATTTGCATCTTCAAGCACATTCAAATTTAAACTTTTCATAGCCATTTCGTAGCAGTGAAAAACGCTATTGAGGAAAATCGCTAGTTCCTGGTTTTACTTGAAAACTGGTCAGCTACGAAAAATTCACCCCTTTTCTCATAGCGGGCATGTGTTCCAAAGAATTTAACCTTTGGGGGAAACACTAAGATACAAAAGACGCAACAACCATCTCATAACCCACACTGTCCTATTATCTCGCCTAATCCCTTATTCTTACGCTTTCCATGAAAAGGGAAGAAAATCTGCCAGCAGATGTCTCCGAAACTGGTTTTACTTTAAAAATTGCCAAAGAAAATCGGCAATTAATAGTTGCTTTTAAATAAACATTTCAACACATGAAGGGTTTCGGAAAATAAATTTCGAAAAAACTGTGGAAAATACATAAGAGTTGGTAAGTAAAATGTAATGCAAAAATCAGTTTTCGAGATGATAATTAGGCTCTAGATTTCAAGGTTTCATTCTCCATTCCGTTTTATATTTAATTTTGTTCGCCTTGTTAAGTAGTAAGTGTTCCATTCTGCCTCTTCTTCTCTTATAATGAATGGGTCGTCTGACACAATTGCGTTCAGTTTTATATCGCAAAGCAATAAGGGGAAATATCCATATCCTACACGCTGCTCACCTATTCAAAAAAAAATCAGTGCTCTTGATTTGTTACCTAACATTTTCCGAAAGTGAACTTTCAAAAATAAATTTCGTTGATTAAATCTCAAAAATAAGCCAAGAATAATTTCACGAGCAACATTAAGGTAATTTTTTTTGTTTAAATATTTACTTCACAAATTCTTTAAATAACTACATAATTCTAGTGAAATCACTGAAAATTTATTCACATTTTACAAATATATAGAAGACAGTCGTTAACAATCGGTAAAATATTTTCTCTAATTAAACAAGTTACTTGAAGCACCCTAAATGCAACGATAAACATGTCTTTACTTTTGAATATAATTAAACACTGGTATAAAATATCATCTCACAAAGCGCAGAGCTAACAAACTCCCAGCCAAGTGAATACTAAATTTACTGACCTAGAATTAGTTCCTTATACAATCTTAAGTTCCTCATACAAACGCAAGCATTCTAAAATTTTCTATTCAAAAATGTTCTATTATATTCGAGAAGTTGCTGGAGTTATTTATAAGCTTCGAGTTATCTGATTCAGAAGTAACATATTAGGTTCGAAGTATCGAAGCATTTCAGCAATTTTTCGCCAAATTGGAAGCAAAACAATTCAACTCTCATAAATGATGCTGATTTGGCGATATTTCTCAAAATTCTCGGCAAGCCTGCGGGCGTAATGTTAAATGGCACAAAGCAGGGAAAATCAACAAACGGGTAAATTTCAAGAAATATATAAATTTTGGGTGAAAATTGATGCAGTAAACGCTAAATTTAGCAAGAATACAAAACAAAAAGTGACCACATTAAAACGTTGAAAGAATAAATATTTTTAAAATTTGTAACAATATGACCCACGTTCATACTGAGCAAATCAACTTATGAAATTTATTTGAAAAAATATATTTTCCTGACTGCCATGCTATTGCAAAAATATGCATGTGTGATAAGTGTATTATTCTTTTCTCGTTCGAGCTCTTATCATTTGAGGAAAATCTAGTTGGGCTTCATGCACAATATTTTGAGATTACTTGAACTACTCTTCATAATTTTTAGAATACAACTCACCAAAAATAAAAGAATAAAAAATAAAAGCTGATTGCTTGGAGCTAAAGCAAATACACTGCATGTGAAAAACATAAATGCATGTGAATCACGATTTACTCTCTAAGTCTAACAATTTGAACGCAAATTACACAAAATCATTTTTCTTTATAAAACTTTCTTTGTGTTTGCCTCTTTTAGCCGCTAAAAAAGTAATTACTTTCCAAACTTTTGAGAATTCCCGAACTTTTATCAAAGAACTGATGAGAAATTTTTTGATATGTTTTCATAAATCTTTATTTAATGTTACTTAAATCTGATAAAACTACTGTATTCTTATACCTAAATACTGTTTTCAGTTCCATGAAAAGTAATGAAGAATTACGAATGTTTTATGGGTATTTTTAGTCAGGGTGGAAACTAGAAGGAAATAAAACTCGTGAAATTAATTTCGTTATCTTAATTAAGAGCTGAAATTATTTAATTAATTTGCAAATGCAGTCTTGATTGACCATCACTTTTTTAAAAAACAAAAGTTGTATGTTTATAACTGTGCATAAATTATGATTTTGTTTAATACTCATCAATGGTAGTTTTAGGAAAGTGGTTGCGTTGGTGGCCATTTGTAGTACGTTTTTTTAGATAAATATTGACAGTAATTTGAATCTTTACTAAAGCCTTTAGAGCTTCAACAATCTTAGTCTTTTTTTCCACATAAAAACTACAACATATAAAACAGAGATTGCGGGGAATATTTAAAAATTTGAAATGTCTTAAATTATTTTGACAGATGCGATACAAATCAATGCAGTCATTTTTTTTTTATCTATGAGTATGTAGGTCAGTAAACACTAGGACTGGGCGATATCAAAAATTTAATACCGCGATATATCGTTCTCCAGATATCGATATTTTTGATATATCGATATATTCACGGAAGAATTCAAAGTTTTCCGGAGGTGGGGTTGCAAAGGTTAAAATTTAGTGCATATTATATCGCAAAACAACAAAAAAACTTCCCAATATAATAAATACAATTGTTTTTCTAATACAAAACTTTCCTGGAGGGGGGACGTGCAAATGGTATAGTTTAATACATGACAAACGTCCTTCACAAGGCAAACGTTTTAAGTATTCAATTCAATATTTTCCTTATTTTTTTTTAATTTTAGCAGTCTTAATAATTTGAATATACTTCATCATCATCATCAACTTCAAGGATTATGCATATAGCCTGTTCCGGCTTCGTGGTCGCCCCACCGCTTTCTGGGCCTACCACGGTCTCGTTTGCCCCTTGGTCTGTACTTGAATATACTTAGAACTATATTTCGTAATGACGATTTAAAATATTCCTTTTAGTCATTTAATGGCTCTTGCTTTAAGACTTTTTACTTCTTAGTTGAGTAACTTTAAAGTAAAATACTAATAAAACATCTTTAAAGAATGCAGCTATAAATTTTGGAAACTATCACACCATACACCCATTAAGCACACAGAATTATGAAAGATACCTCTACTAATTTATATGTCACTAGCTCGTTGCACGGTCTACCTCCAAAATAAAAGTTTTGTCTAGTGACACATGTTTAACAATCAGGTTTAAAAAAGAAGAAAAAATCCAGCATAAACAGTTCCCGTCAATGTGTAGAAAGAACAATTTTATGATTTAAAATTTAAATTTAGGCATCATTGAATTTTTTCGTAATCATTCCGTTTCACGGATTTTCTAGCGAAGTGGTCCCTCTCCACACACTCCATTGGGACGAAAAAAAAATGTATGTGAATTCCTGAGCATCAAAAGACCGCTGTCCCATGTTTGGAAAAATTCCGATGAAAACTGGATCCGCATAAGGAAAACCCCTCGGAGGGGGGTGTATTCGCACCCTCCCTCCTTTCCTCATAGGTAAGCGAAAAACCCCATTACAAATCCTAACCATCAAAGAACCGCTGTGACAAATTTGGCAACAATTCGACGAAAACAGAGGATTTGTATAAGGAAATCCCCTGTGGAAAGGAGGGTTACTCCCATTGCGAACGAGAACTGCCCTGCGTAAATTCTTCAGCATCAAAGGACCTCTCTGCAAAATTTAACAAAGTTCCGACGAAAACTTGATTTGCTTAAGGGAAACTTCTGTAAGGTGTTTTGGACCCCACCCCACCCCCTCATAGGTAGACGAAAAACTCCCTATGAAAGTTCCTAAGCATTAAAGAACCGCTGTGTAAAATTTAGCAAAGGTTCGACGAAAACTGAATTCGTAAAAAGACACCCGAGGTGGGAGGGGGGGGGGGGGGTCCGATTGCAAACAAAAACTGCCCTATGTGAATTCTTGACCATCAAGGGATCTGTGTGCCATATTTGGCAAAAATCTGACGTAAACTGTTAGTTTGCATTAATAAAATCATTATTTGGTTAATTATAGTCAATATTATAATAATAAAACTCAAAGTCTGTCTGGATATCATGATCTCTGTCTGGATGTCTGGATCTCTGTCACGCGCACAGTGCCTAGACCGTTCGGCCGATTTTCATGAAATTTGACACAAAATTAGTTTGTAGCGTGGAGGTTTGCACCAAGAAGCGATTTTTCGAAAATTCGATTTTGTTCTTTTTATATTCCATTCTTAAGAACATTTTACGCAGCAAATTATCATAACGTGGAACCGTAACATGGGCGAGCCATTTAACACAGCAAATGGGTGAGAAATTCATCGTCCATTATTTGTGAATGTAAAGGCGAATCAAATGACCTTTTAATTTTCTACTACGGGCAAAGCCGTGTGGGTACCACTAGTATATAATACATTTAAAACTATTGTTTTACTATTTGTTTTTTAATGATACGCATATTTTTCACATTGATTTTTAAAATGCATCTGATTTCTTTTTTTCATCACATCCAATTCAAAATGCATATATTATCAGGTAAATCAATTATCTCATGAATGCCATTATTTCAAAGCAATTTAACTGAAAAACAAATACCCCAAAAATTTCTTCGCTTTTTCAATTCCGATCTTAAACTTAAGTCAAAAAATACCAAACAAAAGAGCTGCAATAAACTACCGAATTTACGTGAAACCGAAAGTACTCTATGTTCGGCATTGCTATAATTATTACGGCTTCAAATCCGTTAATGCGTAGAACTTACATAAAACCCTCTTTTCGCACATTTATTCAAATTATACTTCAACTCCGAATATGCAGCTTGCTTCACTGGCGACAAGAGAAGTTAGGATGTTTCAGTTTCGTTCGGAGTTCGGGGCTGCCAGCGATAGCGAGTTATCATCGTTTCAAATGGTGCCGTGTGTTATGAAGGGAGTTAATCTTTCTCTTCTTAATTTCGGAATTATAGTTATGTTCGTTCAGAAGAAAAACTGAAAGAAATGAGTTGCGCTCCTTCTAGTGAGATTAAAATGCGACGAAAATAATCTCATTAATCTCTTTAGAGTATTCGTTTTTCATTTTTTTAATAAAAATATTTCTCTTCAATATTTTTCATAAACCTTTTATTCATCACAATATCAATGGTTTATGTTTAATTTGAACTATGAATCATGTTGATACCTCAATTGGTTAATTTTTACTTGTTGCATTAAGATGCTTTCTTAACCAACACACATACAGTTAAAAGGGCCCACAAGCGGCCATGTCAACATTGTCAGAAACTAGGGGCACGTGTCCTTGGAAGTCGCTCTGAATCGTAGTAGTATACGTTTTGAAAACTTTATTGGAAGAGGGGATTCGGGGACCAAACTGACAAAAGGCCCACATTTAACTTCGGCGGCTTTGTTAATTTTCTTTTTACTATAATCAAAATTAAAACTTAAATAACTGTTTAACAAATGCAGATAACATCTTAAAATTTCAAACACTCATCCATCACACAGAGCTATGAAAGATTATGTATTTTTGAGTCAGTATTTTAATTTATCCGTAATTAACTACAAGTATCCAAGTACATACGGTACTTGTTTCATAAGATTTCAGATTTACAAGGTTTTTAAACAAACGGATTGGAAAAAAAACCTAGTAAAAAAGATTTTTTTTCTACTGCCAACAAGTGCATACGCGTTAACTGCAGTTTTTCTTTAAAGGCATTCCTTTGGTCCAATATTTTTTTTCTCGAAACGCATCCAGTTAGAAATGTTTCACATTAGTTTACAGTGTACAGGGACGCAAATGCAACTAAATGTGATATTGAAATATTTTCCTGCCGAAAAATCCCTTATAGTTATTTTTTACAGCTTTTCAAGCATCGCTTAGTTTCCCCATACCATTGTAAGAAACTGTTTTGAGGAAAAATACATGATGATTCTGACCAGTTGCGTTCACAAGTGTTATAAACTCAGAACTTGAGCTAAGGAAAAGTATTGTAATGTTGTTGTTTTATTTTTTTTTTTTTTTTAATTTTTCAATCACACAATGTTGAATGAGCTTCCCGATTCTAGTTGCGTCTTTATAAATGCTTAAATCAATTGGATGAGATTTATGAAGTTATAGCTAAAAGGCTTGCCAAATATATTAATAAGGCAAACTATTAATAAACTTAGTCTTATTTATTTCTTTGATATAATCTGTATCTCAAAACAAGTTTTCAAAGGAAATTGCTTAGTAAAAACAAATAAAGGTATTCCTATTGATAAAAATATCCCATGCTCCATTGAAACTTAGGCTAAGCCTATTTGCAATTTCCTTTCTTTTCTTAATATCAAAGGCGGTTTAATTAACTAAGCTGCAGAAAGAAATTTAATATCTTTCCGTAAAACTAATAAATAGTTCCGAAATTCTTGATTTGTTTGAGATAAAGCAAGGATTCTGAAAACTTATAAATCGTTTTTTAACCAATTAATGATAAATCTTTCTATAAACAAAGAACCGTAATGGAAGGCAATCAGAGCTTCATTTAGCCTTTTCCTAAGGAAAAAAATGTATTAAAGGAGAAACGCGAAAGGATCTTCTTAATAAAGGAAATCTAAATATGCTATAAAGCATTAATTATCTTCTTAGGCTCGCTCATCAAGACAGTAAGAGCTGTCTTAAAAACCTTGAGGTTTTCTTGGAAAGCCATTTCTAGTTACGTTTAACTATTCTCTATATTTCTTTCTTTTTTTTTTTCAGGTAAAGCTGGAAATGATCGGTTGTGAATTTACTAAATTTAGTACATAACTGTGTTTAAACCAGAAACAAAAGGGTATTGAAAGTAAATCCAAACTATTATATTTTTAAAAAGCTTCATTTCAGTTGTTAAGATTCTTGTCTCTTGATATACTAAGACGCAGCAGTTCCCCAGTGTGATTTCGAGGATTGTTTGGGGTGTGAAGCGATTAGTTTTTCTTTGTAATCAGTATGCGATCGAAATTTCAATCGCTGGAAATTGGAGAAGATCATATATGACTATGCACATAACTTTCATTACCGTTTTAGATTGTTTCTTAATGACGAAATAATACTTACTGGGAGATTTCTTGGGGTCTACCAGACATACGTATGTCGTAGTTAGAAAGAAAGTGGCGGAAAGCGTACGAACATAGTTTTGAATAATTTTATGTTTTGTAAGTTGTTTGATTAATGAGGGATTTTTTTTTATTATTTATTATTTTATAGCACAGTGCTATGTTGTGTCTTTTTCTTTTGCAAATCGAGCACTTGTAATTTTTATTTTTGCCATTTTATATTACACGAGGACGTTGTAAACGAACGTAACATTGACTTTGACACTGCGGCGACTTTCTACACAAATGGAACAGTCATATTCCGTGTCAAAACTGGACAGTGAGAAGCAAAAGGATGTAAGTGCCAAAATTAAAAATTTGAAGATTACCAGTGCAAATTGCAAAAGAATCTCTGTTTTATTTTGGGTAAGATATGATACTAGTTGCTCTGCTGGGTGCTGCCAAATAGCATGATTCCGAAAAAAAAAATCAGTGAAAGCCTACCCAGGACTTCAAACACGTTTTACTCTAAACTTTAAAAAAACTCACAAACATCACTTTGCTTTACACTGCTTCATTTCATTTGCACGGTTATAAATTCAGCTTTTGAGGAAGTCGGGGTTTTTTTTGGATTCTTTTGATATGCATTTGTATATGAATATTCAAATTGAGGCAGTCGAAATCAATAAAAGTTGTACAACACACGTAAGCTCCTGATAAAAATATTTTTAATAAATGTAATTATTTTAAACATACTCATTTGCAAGGAGATTAGCACCTAAAAAGGTGACATAAAAATTCTCTGAAATTATTAAGAAAGAATAAAATATCTCATTAAGCTTTGAAGAAAACATTTGAGCTAATATTTCTTACTTAGAAAAATCCAAAATATTGGATAAGAACAGATCAATAAGTGTCGTTCCATTAGATTTTTTCCATTAGAAAATACTTAAGTGCATAAACCGTAATTAAAGACGCTTTTGTTCTGATAAAAGAAACGGAATTCTTTCAGAGCACTTTAGTGCTGAATTGACGAAAAGTGCTTTTCCGTTCTAAAAATAACTTTATTGGGTTTTGTAGGAAGAATTAAATAACTTCAACCTCACAAACTACGTTAATTACAAATAGGAAAAAAAGTTTAATCAATTTTCTGTAAAAACTTCCGATCATAAAATTACATTATGAGGTCTCCGTGGAAGCCCCCTTCCTCTCCCCCCTTAGAAAAGTTAAAATCATATAACAGGATATTGCAACATACAGAGAATAAATCAATGAGTGTGTAAAAAATAAAACTAACCAAAAAAAACACCAAAAATATGTGCTCAAAAAGCTACTTGGTAGGATCTCTACGCACTGCTTGAAGTGCTTCCAAACCAGGCTGTGGAGTCGGAGTTGAAATTGTAAAGGCTGAGTTAGACTGATTTTGGGATAAAAAGTTAGGAGTCGAAAGTTTTAAAATTCAATCAGTCAGGAGTCGGTCAATTTGTAGTTCGAGTAGTAGGATTGTTTCTGAGGTAAAACAGTTAGAGTCGGAATTCGTGTCAGTTTCTTTCAGACTCTGGAGCCTTACTTCCACCATGGAATGGAGTTTGCTCGTGGCCTAGTGAGAAATGTTTTAAATCAATAGCCTAAAGAAACCTAAGGAAGACATTTACTCTTGCTTTGTGTTCAATCGAAGATGGATCACGAACGAGACAATGGGTTGTCAAAATTTTTACTTATATTCTTCTGATGGTATTTTCAGTGAATAAGTAGACTATTAATGAGTAAACTGAACAAAGTTATTCAAGCACAACTCCTAAAGAAACTACTGAAAACAGCTACTTCAAAGCAATAGTGGAGCCTCTGCATTGATGAAAACCTCTAAAGACTCAATAGCAATGGTGCAAGTAATCATCAACCAGAAAGACTCATGGGATGGGCTACTACTAACACAGAACAAACGGTGAAAACGATCTAAAGAATCAGATATGGAACAGAAGACAAATGAATTATAAAATAATCACTGAAAGCAAAAGACAAGGAATGAAATATACAATTCAAAAGCCAAAGAAAGCAAAAATGAGAGAGGCAACACATACAGAGAAACAATTATGAAAATGACTTCCCAATGTCGGGAAAAATAGAGTAACGGAAAAATGATTTGCCACAGAATAAGAAACCATTCAAATATCATTAGCTTCAAAAACAATTCTTGGATCAAAGAACATTTACTGTTCTAACTTACTAAAATTTCAAGTAAAAGAAAACCAAGCAATAGCGTGAAGTAAATCAATACGGCATAATCGAAGATTGTGTGAGTTCTTGACGTTTTATATGAATTTCGAATTCTTTCAGATGATCGAATTCAATTTGATGTCAGAAAAACAACAATATTTTTTTAACAGATTAAATTGATCAGTTAACAGTTAATAGATAACCGAAAGTCAACAGGCAGTTTAATTGGTACGCAGTTGACGGGTCGATTAAATTGAATATATTTAATTAGGCAGAAACTGCATGTACTATTTTCTTTCATAAAAAGGCTAGAAAATAGCACAAGAAGCTTTAAAAAAAGAGATTATTAGAGCTAAGTTACTTTTTAACAACTAAAGTCAATGATGGTAGGAGAAACTGCTACGATCCAAACCTCCAGCTTTAAGATAAGAAAGCTCAGCGTTTAAAGATTTAGATGGAAAAATAAATGTTCAAAGAGCAGAATTGAAAGCTTTGAAAAAGGTTACTTTTTTATTTTGACGGTGAGACCTTTTTTCTAGAAGTATAAAAACAAAAGGCTGACAAAGCATTCTAGTAAGATATACATTGTCACTTTTATTGTCCAAAACAGAGGGAAAAGAGAGAAAAAACTAAGTAAACATATGTAAATGGTGCTTTGGATACAAAACCAAATTAATCGCATAAAAAGTGGTGATCAATTGACCAACTTTTGCAGAGTGTTTTCTAATCTATGTAAAGCAATCATTACTACGATGAACATAATAAAATTTCTTAAATAATACGAACTCCTTAGCAGTTTACGTACATATGTCACTTAAACTGAGGTTTCAAGCGTTTCTCAATAGCCGCGCTCACAAGATACTTTTGTACCTTGCACATCCTCGCTCCAACTCCGAAAAAACCGTCTGGAAAATTCACCGTTTGCATGTAAAAAGAGGTTGTATGTTGAATCAGAAGAAGCGGATTTTACCCAGCATCCTCAGGGGGTCTATACTCAGCAAGTATTGGAACTAGTTTTGCGTAATGCATTTTGAGTAAAAACTCCGCATTTACTCCGCAGAAGGAAGCAAGAGGAAGAAAAATTCATATTTACTCGGGAAATACGGATGCGATTAAAAGCAGGTTATTTCCGGCGTCGAAAGGGGTACATGTAAACGCGGCTAATGTTACCCCTTCAACCACCACTAAAGAAATCCTCCAACCATCTAATACAAAATGTTCTGAAGACAAACATGAGAAAGACTTGCTCTGAAACCTCAAAGATAGAAAAATGAGGTTTAAAAACAAAAATAATTACAGTGCACAATTAACCAATACATCGATTTACATCAAAAGAAGCCATTGCTAAGACATGAGGTTAAAAAATCACGTAACATTTGAACAAAATAAACTGAGTTTCTAAACACGAAAAAAATTGCACCATGTAGGAAGAAAGAAAGGGTGAAATGGTATACGCCCAAAATGTCGCGGCCAAAATGTCGCGGGACAAAATGTCGCGGCCAAAATGTCGCCGGTCCAAAATGTCGCCTGTTCAAAATGTCGCCATTCCAAAATGTCGCCGGGCCAAAATGTCACCGGTTCAAAATGTCGCCGGGCCGAATTCCCTCGTTCAAGTGATGCGAAAAATTTAAATGTACGTCGATTGTTTTCAGCATAAAAGTTGCGAAAGAATGCTAATTGCCTTTCAAAGTAAGTTCCTTAAAAATTTTCAAAAATTGTCTTCTGTCTTAATTCGTAAACGTCAGACATATTCTAGAAAATCAATAGTATACAGGAAAACATACGTTTTTCTGCATATTATTGCATACGTAAACGTACGTGAGGATGGTGCACCGGAATTCTCTTTCATATTTAATATGACTGCTTTATTTCAAGACGTAATGCAAGGATTCAGACAAAAGAAAAAAATTGTTATGGAAGTAAAACTAAACGGAAACAGGAACTATTATTTCTATTTTAAAATGATTTTTTAAATTAATTGCGCGAGCCATAGTTAGCATACTTAAGTAAACATTAAATTCAAATATTTCCTTTAGATCGTCTCAAGATCAGGCAAGAGAGAAAGAGGGCGATTGAGCAAGATATCAAAAAATAAATAAATAAATTAGTCAAATTTTCCTTTTTTTCTGTAGACTTTTAATTACCGGGGATATTAAAAACTGAATTAGCATTCTTTCACAATTTTTGCAGTAAAAATTAGCTACTCAAAAATCGATTCCTTTCAAGAACAATTTATTCATTTAATTATTACTAGAAAGTCGCCCGTCAAGGTAGGACGGGTGAAATTACATTTGAACGAAGCCATTGCCTGTTTGGGGATATTTTGATAGTTGAAATGGTTAACTTAACTCCAGTAGATTAACCCTAAACTCCAGTAGGTAGCGTTCATTGTTGACCATTTTTTCGTTTCTTCATTCCCCTAAAATGACACAGTCTTACCACTAAAACTGTTACGTTGCCGGATCGAGTTCAGCCTTTCCCTGAATGTTAAACATTACTGAAACATAATATCAAATTATCATGCCGAGGTGCGAGTTTCACTGTTGAAACACGCGGGTTACTGGATCATTGGCTATTATTTATATGAGGATTATCATCATTAATATATTGTTCTTTTTGAAACACCAAACCATATGTAGAGCTGGAATAATAACCTTTTTTAAGCCCATTTTAATATTAAGTCTAATTCTTTTTCACGTTTGTTGCGATTTCATTGTTGGCTGGTGATCGGAAAAATCACAACAAATTCAAATTTGCATCTCTAGCCATTTTCGAGTCGTATTTTTAACAAATAAAGTATTTGTAATTGATTTCAGCATGTATGCAAAGCTTTTAAGGGGGTCCGGGACACAAAAATCCTCAAATTTTGCAATTTTTTTTTATAATTTGAAAAATTGCTCCGTTTTTTTTCTGCTTAAGAGGACGTTTGAATCTTGTTTCCACCTTAAATAGAACGAAAGGTATAGTTATTTTTGTTGCATGCATCTAACGAATGTGTACATAACTTTAAAACTTTAAACGCGTTTTTCTCCATGGTGCAATTTTTCCCGATTTCTTGCATTCAAACTCTTATAAGTCAGGAACCGATAGAGATAAAGTAATGAAACTTGGAGCATATCTTTTTCAAGCAATTTACTTTACTTTTTATTCGGCGAATTTGAAAAAAACGTTTACTGCAAAAATTATGATTTTTAAAAAAAAAGGATCTTTGAATTTTTCGAAATTTTTCTTCAAATATTTTTTATTTTTTATTGAGTCAATATTTTTAAAATCGCCGAATAAAAATTAAAGCTTAGATATTTGTGCATACTTTTTGAAAAAAAATTGAAAATTGACCAACAATATTTTGAGTTATAGCAATTTAAAGCAACCCCATTTTTTTGAAAAAAACTAATTAAATTTAAATAAAAAAATAATTTTTTTTCATATTTATGTTATGATTTTGCTTATTAAATAAATGATGAATCAGTTCAAAAAATTTCAAAACTCTAAAGTACATAATAAAAAAAATTTCAAAATGTGTCCCGGACCCCCTTAAAGGAATTTTCAATTGTGGGGCAGAAGCATCGAATGTTGGGTACCCTTTGTCTTTGTCATTTACGACAAACGTGATAAAGAAAAAACAATAAAAATGTACGTGAAATGAAAATATAGAAACCTGATATTAGGATCATTTAAGTTTGAAACCTTAAACAAAGTTTTAGCAGTAAGTATTTTTTTCAAAATTCAGACAACAACTCTTTAAAACCCCTGGTAAAACAAGAACAATTTTATACAAAAAGGCTGCGCGCTCGAAGTCAGAATCGAACTAAGTTTGAAGTAAAAGCATCGGAGTCGGAGTCTGGAGTCAAAGGTTTGAAATTCCAAGAGTCAGAGTTGGTCATTTTCCTTCAAAGGGCGCAGGTGTGCCAGTGCTAGCGCAGCTCACTGTATGCAAAAATTCCGAAACGTTACTGATTATTTCCGTCGAATTTTTCAGGGTTTCACAGGTTTTTATCCACTTCCTGAGAAAAAGAAGTTTTTTTGTCAAAAGGTTTCCTGAATTGTTACAAGTTGCACAAGTGCAGACTACTCACTGTTGTGAAAAATACTTAAAGCTACCATTTTAAAGGTTAACTGAGCGTATTTAATAATTTTATTGGCTTTAGTTCAATTACGGCCCGTCCAGATTGACAAAACTCCCAATAAGAGTGAAAAAGTATCTGGATTCAGTAGCTTTGCAAGACCTGCTTTCGAGTTAGATTCGTGGTACTTGCCTGCAATTCTGTCTTAGCTTTGGTCATGTTTTCAATAATGCTTTAGGCAATCTTTTGGAAAAGCAGGAAGGTGCCAAGCTATTATATTAAACTTACTAAAGTTTTCTCTAAAGGTTCCAAAGACACAAATGGCTTTGATCGGGGAAATTACTGAACTCTTCAGAAAGATGCCAGAATATTTTCAGGAAGGTTACTGAGTTTTAGCGAAAAACATGCCTGTTATTTGCAAGATATGTTACTTGTAGATGTTGGACACATTATTAACTCATTATTTTCCAGCAACGCGTCTGATTTTTTTTTTTTTTTTTTTACAGTGTTAGAAAAGATGTCAATCTGGTTTTGGGGTGAAGGAGTTGGAATCGAAGGCTCCAAAACTCCCAGGGCAAGTGTCAGCCATTTTCCCTCCGACCCTGTAGCACTGATATTTAAAATAATCCTCGCTCTCTCTTTCAATCCCCCCCCCCTCTCTTTCTCTCTCTCTCTTGAGTAATATATTTACATTTAGTTTATTTAACTACACTTACTCACGCAAACGATAACAAAAATCAACTTAGAACGGAAACAATGCCTGTTTTTGTTTAGTTTCACTTGCATACCACCTTTTTTTTTATGAATCCTTGCATTACTTCTTGAGATATAGCAGTCACATAAAACGCGGAAAATTATTCTGTGCGCCATCCTTTTGGGATGATTGAAGCCAAAAATAAATAAGCAACTCTCCATTTAAGACATACCTGTAGACCAAATTTTGTCTGAATCCTTGTATCTCTTCATGAGATATATCAGTCACGAATAATAAAAAAGAAAGGGAAAAAACATTCTATTGCACCACCCTCTGGTGTTATTGGCTCCAACATCTGTCCACCTGCTGCATCCTAACATTTTATTTGATTCCGGGCATCATTCCTGAGAAATGTCAGTCACTCATATTGATGAAAACGTTCAGTTTCTCCACTATCTTGAACCAATTGGCGCAAAAAACCACTCAGCCCTAAATCATGGGTACTCGCGGGCATCTTTCAAATTCTTACTACAGGTTTTTAGGTAGAATGGCAGCAAAAAATCGGAAACATATACACGTACTATTCTTAAAGAAAAGTTCAAAACAGTGCAGCGAACGTCTGAACTGATCGCCGTCAGAACTTTTTACAGTTGGTAGATAGCGAGTCACAAGAAATAAGATAACGTAAAAAATGAAAAGTGCGTTTGCTTGTAGTCTATATTTATTTGCTGAAAAACAGCCAATAGTTACGAAACAAAACGGCAGAAAGTTTTTAGAATTTTAAGAAACTTATTTCTCTCAGTTCCATTTTTAATGGAGACATTCATTTAAGGCAGTTACCATTTATTCGCAAATTTGATGTTTAACAGCATTGTTATACATTTACATTTTTCTTACCGACTGAATGAGCGAATTTTGAACCGGCGACATCCTAGACTGGCGATATTTTGAACCAGTGACATTTTGGACTGGCGACATTTTGGCCCGACGACATTTTGGACTGGCGACATTTTGACCCGGCGATATTTTGACCCGACGACATTTTGGACTGGCGACATTTTGGTCTGGCGACATTTTGGGCAAGCGACATTTTGGACCGGCGACATTTTGGGCAAGCGACATTTTGGACCGGCGACATTTTGGACTTGCGACATTTTAGGCCGGCGACATTTTGGACCGGCGACATTTTGGCAGCGACATTTCGGTGGCGACATTTTGACCCTAAACCGGGTGAAATACCTAGCAAGTTTGTTGTGGGAGCCCTAATAGTCTTCAAAACTTATTTTCCTTCTTTAATAGCTTGAATTCCTTTGAATTTATAAAATCAGCATACTGATCTAAAAATTAGCGTGGCAGGTAAATTCCTTTTAGTGCCTATGCAAACTAAACCATGAAGTCAATATAAAAAGCAATTGGCTTGAGGAGTACACTAGGCTTATGAACCTTGGTTAGATCATGGAATCAGGCATAATCTGCTACCGAATTGATTAAACCCCTTTTTGAAGATCGACTGATAAACTAAAACAACTTTATATTCGAGTTACTATTGCTTCTCGAATATAAAAGTTTTTGAGGTTCCTATGTTGTACAGTCAGTGGTTAAGATCACTTCTAGCCTTTTGTTTAAGCTGACTCAATTTCCGGCTTGTGGCTTAGGAAGAGTTTTCCCCATACTTGTACTATCAATCCTAAGGCTTCAGACTGATTTAATTAAGTTTTCGCATTTATCTAAATCCAAGTTCTCGTAAAAAAATGACATTTTGGCCTCCTTTGTCGACCTTTACTACAGCTCATCCACATATGACGTGGAGACTAAGAGAGGTGTGAGTCTGCCTAAATTGGTTTTTCTTCATCCTAAGAGAAGCGCTTGTATAAAATTTGATTACAAGGAAGAATGAGTTTTTTTTGTTCCAGTGACCTCTTAAAACAAATGCCACGAAGTCCTGACAAAGGAATAGTTATTAGAAAAAAATAGTGTTTGGTTTCAATAATAATCCCGTTTTTGTTTGTAATATTTTGTGCACAATAATAATGACCAGATAATGATTCTGTGAGACAGCAGAGACTACTTCGATAAATCTTCAATAGAATGCGCCATTAGTTACGATAGGGATGGAAAAACATTTTAATCTATTTTATTTAAAAACCGGGTTTTTCTAAAAATCATAATAAGTGTTTCCCCACACAATTTTTTATGCATCTGTTAAAATGAATTGACAAGAACGTTTTGAATAAAAATAAATTTTGTCTGAATCGAATGATTCCCTGAGAATCGTAAGCAGAGAAGGTGTTTCGTTTTGTATTTTTTTTTCAAGATAGTTTGAGGACATTTTAAGTCTTCATTTTATATTCCTTATTTTATCATTTTGTCCTTTTTTTTCTTTGCAACTCGATATTTTTATTTAAAAAAATCCCAAAGCGAAAAGTACAAACATTAAATTAGTTTTTAACATACAAAAAATGCTGTTGTGCTTAGAAAGCTCTGTAACTGAATTAAAACTAGTTTTCAAAAAGACAGAGTAGTCCTGACTGTGTTACATAAACATGTATAGAAAAATTTACAATTACAATAGTACAAGAATTAAATGATCATTCGCGTTAATCATCAAAGGGAAATGGGATTCTAAAATTGTATTTAATTTCTTTTCTTTTACGTTTTCTTTTCTCAAAATAAATGCTGACACATTTTAGTGTTAAAGATAAATTAACATGTGCTGAACCGTAAACTACGGCTTAGCACTTTCCTACGTGAACTGCAAACAAGATTTGGGAACATTAAGGTTTTTACTTTAACCTTTACCGTTGGGAAATGAAATAAGGAATTGAGTTACGCCCGTGATCCTTTATTGCGTCAAAATTAATGTCATTGATTGTAATCGCAATGGAAAGAAAAACAACTACTATTATTACAATGCAATAAACTTTTATTGCTAGTCTAAGCAATTTTCAATATTTTAACGCAATAAATTCACGTTCAAAGCGTTCTTTTTATTTTGCATTTAAATTTATAAGGTGTTTTCCATGTAACATCTTATAGGTATTTGTAACACAATATCTATTTTCTAGTAAATTTTTATTTTGATAATGTTTTTCCATATGCACATGATAGGATGAATTTGTCCTTTATTTTCCTTTAATGTTTGTTAATTATGGTTTTAACTAATCCAGAAGACATGTGCTACAAGTATATAACAATGTTTAAGGTACAAAATTTTGCTATACTATAAAGAGGAGTTTCTGTATCCTTCTTTCTTGATTGCAAACAAAAACAAGCAGGTTCTAAAACACTACAAGATTGATGTGAAAAAGTAACAAAATGGTTTAAGTAATTTAGGTGATAACATTTAAAGACCCTAATAATATGTCATTTTGCTCTTAATTGTTAAAACTAAAGGACATCTCTGTACATCAGATAAAGACTGGCGTAAATACAAAAATTCCGAGTTTCCGTTTATTAGTGCATTGCATGTAGAAATCTATTCCACGTTGACTCCATGTAAACGTGAATCTTGAAAAAAAAAAAAAAAGGAAAATCTTTTTCAGTTTTTTACAAGGGTTTAAGAGCTATTGTCTCTAAGAATCAGGCAGTTTACGGCATTAGTGATTGTTGACATTTTTAATTTTTCTTATCATGAATGTAATGTTTGTGCAAAATATGAGCTTTGTCTGCATTACCGTTTTTGAGAAATTAAATTTTTAAATTTCGGGGGCGTGGCACATTTTTGCGTGTTTTCCAAATTTGCAGATTTTAAAGTTCTTGTTGCTTTAAGCGCCCCTATAATGACATGGATTTTTAAATTCTATACTATTATATGATCTTCTTACATACTATTACAACTATCACATCGGTGTCACTACGAGGGCGACGGCCACAAACTCCGTTTAAAAATGACCAAAAATGAACATTTTCACTACATTCAATGCCAATTTTCCCAAAGCGCCTTCATGATGACACCAACGTTTTTACATAAATTCCTAGCTACACTTGCATACATCAAAAATATGTAATAAAATTGGTGTCACTATAAGGGCGCCAGAAGATATTAGAACTTTTATGTGATAAATTTCACAAAAAATTTTGAAAAAAAAAAAAATAGAACCGACTTCAAAATTGCTCTAAAAAGTGAAAAATAATTTTATTCTTTAAACACCATCGATAATACTTTTAAACATAATTTTTGAAGTTGGCGCAAAAACGATCGATAAAATCATTCACAGCCATAATTCAACTACAAGTATAAATTTTATCAGGTCTAGTTTCTTCACTACCACATGCATTACGCATTGAACACAGTATACTTAAGTAGCGATATAAATGTTTCGTTCCTAACTTTGGATGATTTTTTGATAAAAATATGAACGAAGCATGGTTATAATGGATTTTACGTTTTGTTTTTGCGCCAACTTCAAAAATTATGTTTAAAAGTATTATCGATGGTGTTTAAAGAATAAAATTATTTTTCACTTTTTAGAGCAATTTTGAAGTCGGTTCTATTTTTTTTTTTTTCAAAATTTTTTTATTTCATTCTTTTTAGCGTAAATGTAGATATTTCAGTAAAAGTAAGAAGTTACCTAGTAAGAAGTTCGGTTCTATATCACTGTATTGCTTTAGAAAAGCCTTTATTCAAAATTATCATTACAATTACTATTAATGTTACTGTTATATGGCACCAAACTTTTATAACAATGAGTTTTATATTGTCGCGTAGATGAAGATAGCGAAGACAATGTGAAAGCCAAATGAAGCGAATACTTGAGAAAGTGCTGGAACTTTCCAGACTTGGAAAGATACAGAAATTAATAGAACATTCGAGAAAATACGGGAAACAGTAGAAACGAAATTTTAGTAAAATTCACTTTGTCCTAGTCGGGATTTGAACCTGGGGCGCTCGTGTGGGAAGCGAGAATTCTACCACTGAGCCACCGTTATCCACGGATGAAAAGTGCGAACTTCGCTACAATATCATTTTAATTGCATAAAATGTACTGTTTTTTGCCCATAACTTTTTTTCTAAAGAACAAATATGGTCAAACAAAGTAATGGGACCTAAGTTGAGCCATCCCCTATCCATTAAAAAAAGAATCATCAAAATCGGTTCACTAGGTGAGACGCTATGAGTGGACAAACAAAAAAAAAAAACATACATACGGTATGAACTGATAACCGCCTCCTTTTTGAAGTCGGTTAAAAAATGCAAATGTTTAAAATCTAACTACTACTCTCGCCCTTATAGCAGAGCTCTGAAACTAATTAAGTTTGATAACCAACATGTTCACCTAACATATGAACTAAAAAATTCGGTGTCACTCCTATTACTTCCGGAAATATAATCATTTGAAATTAGTATGTTATGGAGTTATTTAAAAAAAGACTTTTCTAATTCGAATGGCTTTTTGCACGGTTTATTTTAAACTTTAATATAAAATTACAGTAGTGACACCTAAAATAATATGTTTCTAATGCTTTTTATTAAAAAAAAAAGCTTTATAAAAAGCATTAGAAACACAGTAAATCGATATAGGTACATATGTACGAATTGTGTAATGTGCATTATAGGCTAAAATTGTCGTACTAATACTCATATTTTTTCAACCATGCTAATTTTTTGTCTGTTATTTATATTAAAAATGCAACTATTTATAATATAATGTCTTAAAAAGTTATGAACATAATGAATTATATAGCAAGCATTCAGAATCTGAAACATAATTTGAAGATGTCGTAGACTAAAATAAAGAAAACATAAAAAATCAAATCACTCAGTTTCAGAAAGACGGTCATCTCTTATTGATCTGGTAATTTTGTAGCACTAAACTTTGGGAAAAAATGGTATCCCAGAGAAATAATAGAAGTTGACCATTTGCAAGTAAAGGTCAAATGCATGGCAAGAAGGATTGGAATAAATAAATTTATTTAACTGAAAAAAAAGGCGAGTATTGCTATGATAATCTAAACATATAATGCACAATAGATCCACCTGTACCTATATCAAAACAAGCATTTTCTATTCAAGATAAAGACGCTCTTACTGCCCAAAGCTGTTTATGTCAAACGTTCCTTCTTTGCAATAAATTAAAAATAAATATGTTTAAAACACTATCTGGGTGGGATAAGATTAAATTAACAAAATACATAAATAAACAAATAAAATAAATAAAAAATAATAATAATAAATGGAAAAAAAATGCACCACAACATACTAACTTCGAATGATTATGTTTCCAAAAGTAGTAGGAGTGACACTAATTTTTTTAGTTCAAATTTTAGACATACGTGTTGGTTATCAAGCTTATTTAGTTTCAGATCTCTGCTATGAGGGGGCTAGTTGTATTCAGATTAGCCAAATGGTCAACTTCTATTTCTCCGGGATACTATGTTTTCCCAAGCTTTAGTGCTACAAAATTACCAAATATCAATAAGAGATGGCCGTCTTTCTGAAACTGGGTGATTTGATTTTTTATGTTT